>NC_134353.1:224574882-224882382 GCF_048569485.1 Anomaloglossus baeobatrachus
TCTCCCCACCTCATTGTCACAGGGAAAGTCGTTCCTTCCCCCGTCCTGGGCAGTGGTCACGACGGATGCGAGCCTATCAGGGTGGGGAGCGGTGTTTCTCCACCACAGGGCTCAGGGGACGTGGACTCAGGAAGAGTCCACCCTGCAGATCAATGTTCTGGAAATCAGAGCAATCTATCTTGCTCTGCGAGCCTTCCAACAATGGCTGGAAGGCAAGCAGATTCGGATTCAGTCGGACAATTCCACGGCGGTGGCGTACATCAACCACCAAGGGGGAACACGCAGTCGCCAAGCCTTTCAGGAAGTCCGGCGGATTTTGACGTGGGTGGAAAGCAAAGCGTCCACCATATCCGCAGTTCACATCCCAGGCGTGGAAAACTGGGAAGCAGACTTTCTCAGTCGCCAGGGCATGGACGCAGGAGAATGGTCCCTTCACCCGGACGTGTTTCAGCAGATCTGTTGCCGCTGGGGGACGCCGGACGTCGATCTGATGGCGTCACGGCACAACAACAAGGTCCCAGTTTTCATGGCACGGTCTCACGATCACCGAGCGCTGGCGGCAGACGCCTTGGTTCAGGATTGGTCGCAATTCCGACTCCCCTATGTGTTCCCACCTCTAGCATTGTTACCCAGAGTTCTCCGGAAAATCAGGTCCGACTGCCATCGAGCCATTCTCGTCGCTCCAGACTGGCCAAGAAGGTCGTGGTACCCGGATCTGTGGCATCTCACGGTAGGCCAACCGTGGGCACTACCAGACCGTCCAGATTTGCTGTCTCAAGGGCCGTTTTTCCATCTGAATTCTGCGGCCCTGAACCTGACTGTGTGGCCATTGAGTCCTGGATCCTAGCGGCCTCAGGTTTATCTCATGAAGTTGTTGCCACAATGAGACAGGCTAGAAAACCATCCTCAGCTAAGATCTATCACAGGACGTGGAAGATATTCTTAGCTTGGTGCTTGGCTCAAGGGTTTTCTCCCTGGCCATTTGCATTGCCAATTTTTCTTTCCTTCCTGCAGTCTGGGTTGGAAAAAGGTTTGTCGCTTAGCTCTCTTAAGGGTCAAGTCTCCGCGCTATCCGTATTCTTTCAGAAGCGCTTGGCACGGCTTTCTAAAGTACGCACGTTTCTCCAAGGAGTTTGTCATATCGTTCCTCCTTACAGACGGCCATTGGAACCCTGGGATCTAAACAAGGTTCTCATTGCTCTCCAGAAGCCGCCTTTCGAGCCTTTGAAAGAGGTTTCCCTTTCTCGGCTTTCACAAAAAGTAGTTTTTCTTGTGGCGGTCACGTCTCTTCGAAGAGTGTCCGAGCTAGCGGCGTTATCTTGCAAATCTCCCTTCCTGGTGTTTCACCAAGACAAGGTAGTACTGCGTCCAATTCCAGAGTTTTCTCCCAAGGTGGTTTCTTCCTTTCATCTCAATCAGGATATCACTTTGCCATCTTTGTGTCCGCATCCAGTTCACCAATTTGAAAAAGGTTTACATCTGTTGGACCTGGTGAGAGCACTCAGGATTTACATTTCTCGCACGGCGTCTCTACGCCGTTCTGATGCGCTCTTTGTCCTAGTCGCTGGTCAGCATAAGGGATCGCAAGCTTCCAAATCCACCCTGGCGCGGTGGATCAAGGAACCAATTCTTCACACATACCGTTCTGCTGGGCTTCCGATTCCATCTGGACTGAAGGCCCATTCTACCAGAGCCGTGGGTGCGTCCTGGGCATTGCGGCATCAGGCTACGGCTCAGCAGGTGTGCCAGGCGGCTACCTGGTCGAGTCTGCACACGTTTACCAAACACTATCAAGTGCATACCTACGCTTCGGCAGATGCCAGCCTAGGTAGACAGGTCCTTCAGGCGGCGGTGGCCCACCTGTAGGAAAGGGCTGTCTGACAGCCCGTTCATGTGGTATCTTTTTACCCACCCAGGGACTGCTTTTGGACGTCCCACTGTCTGGGTCTCCCAATTAGGAGCGAAAAAGAAGAAGGGAATTTTGTTTACTTACCGTAAATTCCTTTTCTTCTAGCTCCAATTGGGAGACCCAGCACCCGCCCTATTTGTTCTTAGGGTTTCGTTTTTCGGGTGCACATGTTGTTCATGTTGTTTCTTAAGTTCTCCGATCTTGTTATCGGATTGAATTTGTTTTTGAAACTGTTATTGGCTTTCCTCCTTCTTGCTTTGGTACTAAAACTGAGGAATCCGTACTCCTACGGGAGGGTGTATAGCCAGAAGGGGAGGGGCCTTACACTTTTAAGTGTAGTTCTTTGTGCGGCCTCCAGAGGCAGTAGCTATACACCCACTGTCTGGGTCTCCCAATTGGAGCTAGAAGAAAAGGAATTTACGGTAAGTAAACAAAATTCCCTTCTTTATGAATGCATGGATTTGGGTCAAAATTTTAGCACCGAAATCACTGCGTTCATAAAAGCATTGTGCGCACGTGTCATGCACAATCTACATAGATTGTGCAGGGGACGCAGGACACATGCATTTACACTGCAGTGCTATACGCAGCGTAAATGCATGCAATTACGCAGTTGTGTGCATGAGCCCTTAAGGTTCATTTTATTTCAGACCTTCAGTGCTACATATACAGCTCTGGCAAAATTTAAGATACCACTTTCAAATTTTCAGTTTTTCTGATTACCGTATTTTTCGCTTTATAAGACGCACCTGATTATAAGACGCACCCCCAAATTTGGTGAAAGAATAGAGAATTTTTTTAAGTGGGGTACGTCTTATAATGCCAGTGTCCGTCTAACAAATCATATAGGGTATATGTCCCTCAGCCCCCCCATCCTAAAATTAGCCCGCTTAATCTGGATATGGCCACCTTATATTGAATATAGCACCCTTATGCTGGTACACATCCCCCAGTGATGCCACATGTCCTCTATGGCTGGCACACGGCCCCTATGGCTAACACACGGCCCCCTGTGGCTGGCGCACAGCCCCCAGTGATGCCACATGTCCCCTATGGCTGGCACACGGCCCCTATGGCATGGCTGGCACACGGCCCCCTGTGGCTGGCACACGGCCCCCTGTGGCTGGCACACGGCCCCCTGTGGCTGGCACACGGCCCCCTGTGGCTGGCACACGGCCCCCTGTGGCTGGCACACATCACCCTGTGTTAGATATCGCCCCATGCTGCTGCTTTTAGTAAAATAAACTCTTTCCTTACCTTCTCCAGCACTGTCCTGCCTCGTGTCTCCCTCTGTGGGGTTGAGCTCCTCCTGTCTCCTGCACTTCCTACTTCCTGGTTCTCGGTGCGGTCATGTGATCGGCACAGCAGAGAGATATGTCTGCGTGCCTGATCACAGCAGCAGCAGGGAGACCGGGGAGACACGCAGGAGAAGGTAAGGAGAGAGGTTTTTTTATTTTACTATGGGCAGCAGCATGGGGGCCATAGCTAACACAGGGGTGCATGTGCGATCAAAGGGAGCACAGGCAGATATAATATGCGCTGCTCCCCCAGCCCGTCACCACGGTGCGGTTTCAGCACCACGGTGATAGACAGCAGCTGTGCATATTATATGAGCGGGAGCAGGAGATCTAACGCTGCCGCCCGCAGCTTTCACCTGCCTCTACCAGCCTCCCTCAGCCTCCAGCACAGCTCCAGAGCGAACCCCACCTCCCCTGGACCCTGCAGTATATAATCCGTATATTCGGATTATAAGAAGCACCCCCTACTTTCCCCCAAAATTTGGGGGAACAAAAGTGCGTCTTTTAAAGCGAAAAATACGGTATATTTTACTCACGAATATACCTATAAAGAAAAATAAATTGCGCATTTAATCTATAAACTACGAACATAATGTCTCCGAATTTCCAAGCAATATGTTTTGTATTTATTTTCTGAAAATGAGAAATGGTCAAAATAACAAAACAATGCATTGCTTTCAGAACTCAAATAATGCAAAGAAAACAAGTTCATAATCATTTAGAAACAACAATACTAATGTTTTAACTCAGGAAGAGTTCAGAAATCAATATTTTGTGGAATAACCATGAATTTTTATCACAGATTTCATGCATCTTGGCATGCGTTCCACCAGTCTTTCACACTGCTTTTGGGTGACCTTATGCCACTCCTGGCGCAAAAATGCAAGCAGTTCTTCTTTATTTGATGGCTTGTGACTATCCATCTTTCTCTTGATTACATTCCAAGCTTTTCAATGGGGTTCAGGTCTGGAGATTGGGCTTTCCATGAAAGGGTTTTGATGTAGCGGTCCTTCATTCACACATTGACCTAGCTGTGTGGCATGGCGCCTTATCCTGCTGGAAAAAAAACGGTCCTCAGATTTGGTGAACATTACTTGAGAAGAAGGAAGCAACTGGTTTTTCAGGATAACTTTGTATGTGGCTTGATCCATACATCTTTCGCAAAGATTAACCTACCCAATTCCAGCCTTGCTGAAGCATCCCCAGATCCTCACTGATCCGCCACCAAATTTCACAGTGGGTGCAAAACACTGTGGCTTGTACGCCTCTCCAGGTCTCCATCTAACCATTAGATGACCAGGTGTTGGCCAAAACTAAAAATTAGGTAAAATTCAACAAACATCTTTTTGAAGGACGTATGAATCAAGCCACATACAAGGTTATCCTGGAAAAACAGTTGCTTCCTTCTGCTCAGGCAAGGTTCCCCAACTCTGAGGACTGTTTTTTCCCGCAGGACAATGCACCATGCCACACAGCTAGGTCAATCAATGTGTGGATGAAGGACCACTACATCAAAACCCTGTCATGGCCAGCCCAATCTCCAGACCTGACCCCCATAGAAAACCTCTCGAATGTAATCAAGAGAAAGATGGATAGTCACAAGCCATCAAACAAAGAAAAACTGCTTACATTTTTGCACCAGGAATGGCATAAGGTCACCTAAAAGCAGTGTGAAAGACTGGTGGAAAGCATGCCAAGACGCATGAAAGCTGTGATTAAAAATCATGGTTATTCCACAAAATATTGATTTCTGAACTCTTCCTGAGATAAAACATTAGTATTGTTGTTTCTAAATGATTATGAACTTGTTTTCTTTGCATTATTTTGACCATTTCTCATTTTCAGAAAATAAATACAAAATTTTTTGCTTGGAAATTCGGAGACATGTTGTCAGTAGTTTATAGAATAAAAGAACAATTTACATTTTACTCAAAAATATACCCATAAAGAGAAAAATCAGAAAAACTGACAATTTGCAAGTGGTCTCTCTTAATTTTTGCCAGAGCTGTGTATTGTCATCGGCTGTACACGTGCCTATAAAGCTGTAATGTGCTCCCACATTCTGGGTATATCTGAATTTGCTGCATTATTGCAGGAAATTTGGAAATGTGAGCACTTTATATTAAATAAGTAGGGAAGTATGGGTAGATAGGCTGAATAATGGTTTACATATTAGCTGTGTCATGGGTATCGTTACAAATTGCTTTGAATGCACAAGTAATGTGCCATTATAAAGTATGGCTATGCTGTGGGAGAATGCTTGCTAATGGCTTTCTATGTCTGCTTATTAGGTCCGCACTATTGTGACTGACACAGCATTTACTGTTGATGAGCTGGAAGAGCTGTTTGCGCTCTTTAAGGTATGTAGTATAATCTTAACTTCAGAGCCAACCATGTAAATCCTAACTATATACGTAGTGAGAATCGGCCAATTATTTCTATTATAGGAACATCCGAACAGTAGAAGTGATTGATGCCTAAGGAATATAATTTATTTTTTTTATTATTGTATGTAACTGATCATTTATATTGCAGTGTATTCTATGTGCTCTATAAAAAAAAATCTGTCTCATTCAAGTATAAATGGAAAAATAATACACGATGTGCCTGAAAATTGCTCAGGAGTTTGTCTGATATAGAGGTTATACATGTGGCTATACTAAAATTGTTTCTCAAAGTCAAATACAGTAACTTAAAAAGTAGAGAACAAGAAACAATGATAAAATAGAAAAGTTAAATAAGTGACCTGTATACCTCATTAGAAAAGTAGAAAAAAAATCCACACTGGCAGGATAGAGAAGTTATACAGTGTATTATCAATGCAATCATGTTCCCTTGTGGTACTATAAAGTTTCTTATTAGAGATGAGTGTACTCACAGATAATCAGGAGCGGCAGGTTCCTGTTATTTTTTTTTTTGTTTTTTTTTTTTATATCTTTAATTTTAAGCCTGGTTCCAGTCCATATATAAGTCTATGGGGACCAGAATCCGGAGATTAAAAATGTTGCTAGAAGGGATAGGAGCGCATGCATCGTACTTAAGGAGGCTCTGTCATGGCGGCACACTGCTCCAGTTCAAGCATTCACTTCCAGTGCCGCACACTAGTCTCATCGCATATGCATCACTTTTTTCCCCCACTGGCGTCTGTGATTGGTTGCAGTAAAATGCGCTGCCAGCCTTTGTGACACCGTCTGACTGCAACCAGTCACAAGCGCTGTCTGTGGGTCAGTATCGTGGTATACAAATAAATAAATAAAACAATTAGCATAGGGTCCCCCCGAATTATGATACCCAGCACAGACCAAGCCTATGGCTACAGGCTGCAGCCTCCAGCCTTGGCTGTGTATCAATATAAGAGGAACCACATGCGGCTTTTTTTTTTTTTCTTTTCTTAAATCTTTTAAATAAATCATTTTAAAAAAAAAATATGTGCGGTCCTCCCTAATTTTGATACCCAGCCAAGATAAAGCCCGACAGCTGGGGGCTGTTCTTCTCAGACTGGGGAGGTCCTTGCGAATTGGACTGCATCTATTAGATGCGGCAAGCCCGGCGGTTTACCCGACTCTCCCCGATTGTCCTGGTGCGGTGGCTTTCGGGGTAATGAGGGAGTAAATGACAGTCCACAGCAGCCACTAAGCCCTAGATTAGTAATGGGAGGCATCTATGAGACACCCCCCCCCATCACTAATCTGTAGGTGAAAGTAAATAAACACAAACACCATAAAAATCCTTTATTTGGAATAAAATACAAAAAACACCCTCTTACACTTGTTTATTAACCCTAAAACACACATTCAGGTCAGGCATAATACACACTAGGTAACACGACGATTCAGCTCTGCTACATGTAAGTCACAGCGAGCGGCCATAGAGCATGACTGCCTGCTGTGACCGCAAATGGAGACTGAGCCTCAATCAGCGGTGATGTCACTCGGGTGATTTGCGATCAAAAAAGAGAACGTCCAGCTGTGACCGCAAATCACTGATCGCGGTGATTCCCCCCTCCCTCAGAAAAAAAAAAAATATTTGTCCAAGTCACATACCATATGTCACAAGTTTTTAGCTCTTTCAGAGTAATTTTCCTGCTTTTGAAGACCCTGGATTCCACTCTCATTGCACCCATAAAGTATAGTGCCAACAAGAGTAAACCGCAAACACAGTATAATGCCCCCACAGTAAATTCCTCCACACACACAGTATGATCACCCTACCATGATGCACTGAACACAGTATAATCCCAATCTGTGACCCACACAAAGTCCGGAAGTTTAATGGGCTTACATACAGTATAATGGCCCCCACATAACTCTACACACTGGAGGGCTAGTGAAAGCCTTAATACAAACAGTATAATGACCTTGACACAGCCCTTCATACGGTATAATTGTTTGCACACAGTATAATGGCCATCAAATGGCCCTCCTTAAAGTATAAAGGCTCCTTCACATCACTGCAAATATCATAATGGCCCCAACATAACCCTCCAAATATTAAAATGGCTTCCACATAGTCTTCCAAAAATTATAATGGCCCCGACATAGCCTTCCATATAGTATAATGGCCCCACATTACCTTCTATATAGTATAATATAATGTACCCCACATAGTCCTCCATATGGTATAATGGGCCCCATAAAGTTTCTCCATTTAGTATAATGCATTCCATAGTCCTCCATAAAATAATGTACCCCCCCTATAGTTCTCCATTTAGTATAATGCACCCCGCATAGACCTCCATGTAGTATAATGCATCCCATAGTCCTCCGTATAATATAATGCACCCTCCATAGTCCTCTATCCACAATGCATCCCATAGTATCCATACACGATGCACCCCATAGTCCTCTATATACAATACACCCCATACTCCTCCAATATAGTATAATGCACCCCATAGTCCTCCATATAATATAATGCACCCTTTATAGTCCTCCATATATAATGCACCCCATAGTCCTCCCTTTATAGTATAATATACCCCATAATCCTTCATAAATGCACCCCCATAGTCCTCCATATAATGTAATGCACACAATAGTCTGCCATATAGTATAATGCACCCCCCATAGTCTTCCTTGGGATTCTATGAGATATAGGTGGAAGAATGGGCTGAGCTGTTTGGCCACGTCCTGAGTGCACTGAGCATCTGCGCTTGGTTGTGTACCACTACTTTGTGCCGAAGCGGACAGAGAAGGGCTCCTATGCAGCAACAGTATTTGGGGTACCAAAGGGTTTTTAGACTACCAGAAAATCCATTATTAAATTAGTAAAATTGCAAAAAGGGAAGAAAATTCAAATCTTTATTAAATTATTTAATTAGAAATTGTGGAAGCAAACCTAAAAACACCCCATAAAACCATAAAACAAAGACTGATGGCCTAAATAAAGTAACTCTTAAAAATTCTTATAACAGTAAATACATGATTCGTATAAGTAGAAGGATATTGGAACATAGACAACACCAGGGACTCTAGACATGAAAAGAAGTGAAAAAAAATCCCAATAAACTATTTGAAGGTATATACCATAGAAAAATCCTAGTAAACCGTGTGTCCCAGGCCCTAGAAAAAGGACCTACGCCTACTGCTGGATTACCCAGATAAAGTGCCAAAGTGCAGTCAGTCCAAAATAGCAACCAGGTTGTGCCATTGTTAATGTGCCAAATTAAGGACCACACTGCCCAGTGCTTTGACACGCGTTTCGCCCGCAGCTTCGTCAGGAGGCACTTTGAAGTATTTGGGCACTTTGAAATCCTGTAGTTTATTATAATGCACATCTTTGTGTTTGTGACAGAAGTTGCTTGTGTTTTGGAGGCAGAAGGGGACCCCCCTTACCTTTTTGGGTCTCTGTGCAATTGCACAAATAGTGTGTGACCTATTCCCTTTATTGTATACTGTGAGGTAAATCCGGAGAGATGACGATAAATCATGATATTCAAGTATGTCAGGAAGCCCTCTCCTGGTGTCACCCCCCCCCCCTTTCCTTCACACAACTGGTTTAGCAACAAACTCCATGGCCATGTCCTGTGATATGGAAATTAGGTGGCTTTAGGACAAAGGACACAGGATGACTCCCTGCCGTCACCCTGTAACAAGAGCTGTATCTCATTAGCAAGGCTATGGAAATAGCCAGACAGAACGACTCCAGTAAAAAATGGTTCATATCTCGCAAGCCATATTTCCGATAAATATGGCAACCATAAAAATGGTGTCTCTGCATGCGGACGATGCCGGCACACCCTTTTTAGGGGAGCAGGACATTGGGAAATGCCCCAGGCGTGATATCAGCCAATGGGGAACTGGCAGACAGGTCATGAGTCCCCTCGTTCTGTAGCTAAATTCATAACTGTCACAATGAGAGCATTGGCGTCCACCTACGACGCTCCCAGGCAAAGTTATGGCCCATATTCCATGTTGGGATATTGTCCATAACTCAAGCCAGGGGTGGAGCAGTGCTCCCTGTGAGGTCACGAAGGTAGGAGGGGACCTGGATTTGGCCAGGTTGATAACCCTACTTCGGCCATTTTCCAGGGTTCTTCTCGCTGGGGGCACGTGTAGGAAACATCTGTGGGAGTTCCTGGAAACCTGGTCTACAGCGCCCCCCTGTGGCCAGACGCAACAAGGTAACTGCTGGAACTGTGTATGCCTGTTTGTAACCCATGCTTTGATTGTAACTGTACTCTGACATAACTGTATATTCTGTAGATTCCCTATTGTATATATTGTAGTTTCTAGTGTGCTTTAGGCGATTAAATTATATAATTAATCTTGGGCTGTTCTGTTATCTCGATCTTGAATCCCACGTCTGTGTGTTCGGCTAATAGTTACCGTGAAGCGGTTGGTGGCAGCGAGTTGTGCCAAGGATTATTGTGGGGAGGCCAGTGAGATTCGGGAAGATATTATATATTCCGCCCGCGGAGGTCGGGGGAATATATACCTTACTCTCACCGGGGACCCTTCAATAATCGGCATAAGTAGTATAGCGGCCTCCTTGCTTATTGTCGGGCAATTCCATAATTGGCCTGACTATAAGAGGGGCGCTAGAGAGCGCGTCACGTGCTCTGTCTGTCGGTCGGGAGGTATAAAGTAGGGGTGACCCCCACTTGTTACCCCCCGATTGTGACGTACTGGTAGCCAGCGCGGGGGATTTCTGAGTGACCCCCCCGGTGGTTTGTGACATATTGGTGGCAAGCGGTGGGATCGAGATAATAGTGTGTGTGAGTGTGAGACCCATACTCCCAGACACTAAAGACTGCCTGCAGCAGCTGTGGCTGCTGGGGTCTTCAGACTAGCTCAACACTAGAGTGTCAGAGTGCAGATACTGTAAGGTGTGTGGAGGCATCAGGTGTCAGTTCTGTGTCAGTGACCAAAGTCTGCAACAATGGCTGATAGCACCAGGAGCAAAGCCAAAGGAATGGCCGATGCTCAGGCCAGAGACGATGAGGAGGTTGTCCACGAGCCCTCCAGGAGCTCGACGCCAGAAAACAGCTCTGCAGAGGACATTGCACAACCGGGCACTGCTGGACAAGATGAGGAGCAGCTCGCCCAAGGGTCCTCAACGAGCCAGATGCCAGCCCTCCGCTCTGCCATGGACAGTGAATCACCAGGCTCCGCAGCGGGCCGCAGATCACCACGTGCCATCCCACCGAGCCTGGGAGGCTCGGATAGCCTTCTTCAAATGGCTATGGCCCTACGCCAGGCTGGAGACCGGGAGGGCTACAAGGAACTCATGGCCGAGCGTGAGCGGCAAGCAGCGCGTGAAGAGCGCCAGGCAGAGCGTAACTACCAGCTGCAGCTAGCTCAGCTCCGGCCCTCATCAGCCACCCGTGACCTTCCAGACACCAAACTTCCAAAGGTCCGTGTTGAGGACTTCCCAGTGCTGGAGAAGGATGGAGACTTGGACTCTTTCTTGACTGCTTTTGAACGGACTTGCTTGCAGCATCATCTGAACAAGGACCAGTGGGCCAAATACCTGACCCCCCGTTTAAGGGGTAAGGCCCTGGATATCCTTGGGGACTTGCCTGCTGAGGCGGATCAGGGCTACGACACCATCAAGCGGGCCCTGATCCAACAGTACAACCTCACCCCGGAGTCCTACCGCAAGAAGTTCCGGACGCTGCAGAAGGGACCAAAGGACTCCTGGGCTGACCACCGGCGGGCACTTGCCCGAGCTGCCGACCACTGGACCCAAGGCCTGCAGCTTTCCACCGGACCGGAGATCCTGGACTTGTTCATCACGGAGCAACTCTTGTGGAACTGCCCTGAGGATCTCCGCCAGTTCATCCGAGACCAGAAGCCAAAGGGATCCACGGCTACAGCTGCCCTGGCAGATGACTACACCAACAATCGGGCTCCTGAAGCCAGGAGAGCAGCCACCAGCAGCACCTGGAGAGGGGGTAAGATGAACTCTGCGACTGCCCCACCTGCCCCTAGACTGCAGGGGGTGTCCCCCTCAACTCCCCTCTCCAGGCCCGTGGCAGAACCAAGACGGTGCCACCAGTGCAACCTACCTGGACACTTCAAGGCCATGTGCCCTCAGCGTCCCAAGGCCCCGGCTCCGTCCCCGTCCCAAGGGCCGCCCAAGGTGTATTGTGTGGGTGGGGGTGGTGGTAGGTCCCTGGACAGCTTCCAACCTGTCACCGTCGGCCAGTCTGTGACCATAGGACTGCGAGACAGCGCCTCGGAGGTGACTCTGGTGCGGCCTGAGATGGTGTCCCCCCAAGACTTGATCCCTGGAAAAACCCTCGCTGTCTCCGGGATTGGAGGCATTGACCCGGCGCTGCCTGTTGCTGACATTTATGTGGACTGGGGCGCAGGGCGAGGGGTGAGGGAGGTGGGGGTAACTGATCGGATCCCTGCAAACGTGCTACTTGGGACAGATTTGGGGCAAATAACCTCCCAGTTTGGCCCCGCCCCAAAGGCTGAACCTTCAGCCAGTGCTGACATGACTCCTGACAATGTTAATGTGTTATCTATGAATGATGTAAGGGAGGAGGGAGTGAACTCTGATATTTCTGCTTGCACAGACACCATAGACACACACACAGCTGCAGCTGTGACAGGGGAGGGGGTCAGAGAAAGGTGTGACAATGCCTCTACAAGTAACCAGCCTGTGAGCTGGGATCTGTTGCCCTCTGCAGGGATAAGCAGAGAGCAGGGTGCTGCAGGGGGAGGACCAGTGTGTGGGGTGGGGGCTACCACAGCAAATGTGGGGTCCCCAGAGATTTCACACCGGGGTTCTGTTGCTGCAGGAGGGGAACAGGCAGGTGAGATTGGGGCCGGTCCAGGAGCGGAAGTGCTCCCAGGTAAGATCTCGGTGCATGGTTCCCCCACAACCGGGGTGTCAGGAAGCCAGGTAGGTCTGCCTGAACCGGCGACTTGGTCAGGAACGGAGGAGGAGCAGGCACGACCCACGGTCGCAGCGGCTGTGGCCGCTGTCACCCGCAGTGGGAGTGCTGGAAGCCAAGGGGCCTCCCGGAGGTCCGATAGCTCTTCCCCTTCTGACCAAGTGGCAGCCGAGTCAGGTGGAGGCCAGGACACAGGTCCCGGGGTACTGACTGAAGATGTGACAGTCTCGTCGATTCTGGCCACATCTAGTCAGGAGTTTCAGGCAGCGTTAGAAGCTGACGACAGCCTGAAAGCTCTAAAGGAGCAGGCGGCACAGCCTCCCTCGGACTCGGACCCGAAGCGAGTGGTCTGGGACCAAGGACGGCTGTACCGGGCCACGGTCCAGCAGGGTTCACCGGAGGCGTGGCCCAGGGACCGACAGTTAGTGGTACCCTATCCGTTCCGGACGGAGTTGTTGCGGATCGCACATGAGATTCCGATGGCCGGACACCTAGGGATCGCTAAGACCAAGGCCAGGTTAAACCAGCATTTCTACTGGCCAAAAATGGGGGCCGATGTGGCTGCCTACTGCCGTTCGTGTGAAACCTGTCAGAGAGTGGGGAAGGCGGGGCCACACCCCAAAGCCCCACTAGTATCTCTGCCAATCATCGATGAGCCTTTCAGGAGGGTGGCTGTGGATCTGGTCGGCCCGCTGGCCATCCCCAGCAGCTCCGGGAAACGCTTCCTACTGACGGTAGTGGACTATGCCACCCGGTACCCAGAAGCAGTGGCCTTGTCGTCCATTCGGGCTGACAAGGTGGCCACCGCATTGCTGGAGATTTTCTCCCGAGTGGGTTTTCCCCAGGAAATGCTCACTGACCGGGGGACCCAATTCATGTCCCAGCTGATGGAGGCCCTCTGTAAGCAAGTCCAGGTGCGACATCTGGTGGCCAGCCCGTACCATCCACAGACTAATGGCCTGTGCGAGCGGTTCAATGGCACCTTAAAGCAGATGCTTAAGATGTTGGTCGACTCCCATGGGCGTGACTGGGAGCGGTATCTCCCACACCTGTTATTTGCTTACCGGGAGGTTCCACAGGCCTCAACAGGATTCTCACCGTTTGAGCTCCTGTACGGGCGACGTGTGCGGGGCCCCCTGGCTCTGGTGAAAGAGGCTTGGGAAGGGGATTTGGCCACCCCTGGAGTGTCGGTTATCGAGTATGTCATGCGCTTCCGGGACAAAATGCAGGCCTTGACGCAACTGGTACACGACAATATGGCTCAAGCCCAGGCCGATCAGAAGCGTTGGTACGACCAGAACGCTTGTGAGAGGACCTACCAAGTGGGTCAAGAGGTGTGGGTACTGGTCCCCGTACCACAGGACAAGCTTCAGGCAGCCTGGGAAGGCCCATACCTCGTGTACCAGCAGCTCAACCCTGTGACGTACCTGGTCACCCTGGACCCTGCCCGTGGAAGGCGGAAGCCCTTCCATGTGAACATGATGAAGGCACATCATGAGCGGGAGGCATGTGCGCTCCCCGTGTGCAACCTGCCCGAGGAGGGAGAAGCGGAAACCCTCTTGGATATGCTAGCCCAGGTTAGGGCAGGCGGATCCATTGAGGATGTGGAGGTTGGCCACCAGCTCTTGGAAGACCAACGGTCCCAGCTGTGGGCCACCCTCCTCCCCTTCCGGGGGTTGTTTACCAACCAGCCCGGAAGGACTGACTTGGCTGTCCATCACGTGGACACTGGGGATCATCCCCCGATCCGGCGTTCAGCATATCGGGTCTCCCTGGAGGTGCAGCAACACATGCGCCAGGAGATTGACGAGATGCTGAAGCTGGGGGTGATCCAGGCATCCAACAGCGCTTGGGCCTCGCCTGTAGTCCTCGTCCCTAAGAAGGACCGAACCACTCGGTTCTGCGTGGACTACAGGGGGCTCAATGCTGTCACGGTCGCCGATGCGTACCCAATGCCACGCATCGATGACCTGCTCGATCAGTTGGCCGGGGCTCAGTACCTGACCATCATGGATCTGAGCCGGGGATATTGGCAGATCCCCCTGACTCGCAAGGCCAGGGAACGCTCTGCCTTTATTACCCCATTTGGACTATACGAGTCCACGGTGATGCCATTCGGGATGAGGAATGCCCCTGCCACTTTCCAGCGGATGGTCAACACCCTGCTCAAGGGACTTGAAGGGTACGCGGCCGCGTACCTAGATGACACTGCCGTCTTCAGTCCCACCTGGGAGGACCACCTAGAGCATCTAGCACAGGTGCTCAGGCGGATCCACCGGGCAGGTTTGACCATCAAGCCGGGAAAGTGTCAGCTGGCCATGAGCGAGGTCCAGTACCTCGGTCACCGGGTAGGTGGGAGAACACTGAAGCCCGAGCCTGAGAAAGTGGAAGCCATCGCATCCTGGCCCACCCCCAGGACCAAGAAGCAGGTGATGTCCTTCTTGGGGACCGCTGGGTACTATAGGAGGTTTGTTCCATGCTATAGTAGCCTGGCAAAGCCCCTGACGGACCTCACCAAGAAGAAGCTGCCCTCTGCAGTCGATTGGACAATGGACTGCGAGACAGCCTTCCGGGCCCTAAAGGACGCCCTGTCCAGCCCGCCCGTGCTACAGGCAGCCGACTTCACGCGGCCGTTTGTAGTACAGACCGACGCCAGTGACTTCGGCCTCGGTGCGGTGCTCAGCCAGGTGGACTCTGCGAGCCAAGAGCACCCAGTCTTGTACCTGAGCAGGAAGCTGTTACCAAGGGAAGTTGCCTATTCCACGATGGAGAAGGAGTGCCTGGCCATAGTGTGGGCCCTGCAGCGTCTGCAACCCTATCTATACGGGCGCCACTTCATCGTGGAGACGGACCACAATCCCCTCAGCTGGTTGCACACCGTCTCTGGGACGAATGGGCGATTGTTGCGATGGAGCCTTGCGCTCCAGCAATACAACTTCACCATTCGCCACAAAAGGGGCCGTGACCACGGTAACGCAGACGGGCTGTCCCGACAAGGAGAGGTCGCGGACGGGCGCACGGGGGAACACCGGAGTGTGCTGCCCCCTAGCGCCCTCAAAAGGGGGGAGGTGTGAGGTAAATCCGGAGAGATGACGATAAATCATGATATTCAAGTATGTCAGGAAGCCCTCTCCTGGTGTCACCCCCCCCCCTTTCCTTCACACAACTGGTTTAGCAACAAACTCCATGGCCATGTCCTGTGATATGGAAATTAGGTGGCTTTAGGACAAAGGACACAGGATGACTCCCTGCCGTCACCCTGTAACAAGAGCTGTATCTCATTAGCAAGGCTATGGAAATAGCCAGACAGAACGACTCCAGTAAAAAATGGTTCATATCTCGCAAGCCATATTTCCGATAAATATGGCAACCATAAAAATGGTGTCTCTGCATGCGGACGATGCCGGCACACCCTTTTTAGGGGAGCAGGACATTGGGAAATGCCCCAGGCGTGATATCAGCCAATGGGGAACTGGCAGACAGGTCATGAGTCCCCTCGTTCTGTAGCTAAATTCATAACTGTCACAATGAGAGCATTGGCGTCCACCTACGACGCTCCCAGGCAAAGTTATGGCCCATATTCCATGTTGGGATATTGTCCATAACTCAAGCCAGGGGTGGAGCAGTGCTCCCTGTGAGGTCACGAAGGTAGGAGGGGACCTGGATTTGGCCAGGTTGATAACCCTACTTCGGCCATTTTCCAGGGTTCTTCTCGCTGGGGGCACGTGTAGGAAACATCTGTGGGAGTTCCTGGAAACCTGGTCTACAGCGCCCCCCTGTGGCCAGACGCAACAAGGTAACTGCTGGAACTGTGTATGCCTGTTTGTAACCCATGCTTTGATTGTAACTGTACTCTGACATAACTGTATATTCTGTAGATTCCCTATTGTATATATTGTAGTTTCTAGTGTGCTTTAGGCGATTAAATTATATAATTAATCTTGGGCTGTTCTGTTATCTCGATCTTGAATCCCACGTCTGTGTGTTCGGCTAATAGTTACCGTGAAGCGGTTGGTGGCAGCGAGTTGTGCCAAGGATTATTGTGGGGAGGCCAGTGAGATTCGGGAAGATATTATATATTCCGCCCGCGGAGGTCGGAGGAATATATACCTTACTCTCACCGGGGACCCTTCAATAATCGGCATAAGTAGTATAGCGGCCTCCTTGCTTATTGTCGGGCAATTCCATAATTGGCCTGACTATAAGAGGGGCGCTAGAGAGCGCGTCACGTGCTCTGTCTGTCGGTCGGGAGGTATAAAGTAGGGGTGACCCCCACTTGTTACCCCCCGATTGTGACGTACTGGTAGCCAGCGCGGGGGATTTCTGAGTGACCCCCCCGGTGGTTTGTGACATATACCTGAATAGCTCTGGTGCATGCTTCCTTAATCAATAAGTCTAGTTAGTATTATATGTAATGACTTATTTATGACCCCTTCAATTCTTATTGTTTCAGGCAGAGCACCTGACGAGCTGCTACTGGGGAGGTACCAGCAGTTCCATAGAGCGCCATGACCCATCCTTGCCCTATCTTGAGCAATACCGAATAGACTTCCAACAGTTCAAGAGCTTGTTTGTCTTACTCTTTCCTTGGGCGTGTGGTACACACATGGATATCATGGCTTTTCGCATCTTTAAGCTTCTGGATGGAAATGGCGATGGTTTAATCAACTTTCGAGAGTTTGTTTCGGGGCTAAGTGAGTTTGTTTTTTTTGTTGGATTTTATTATACATCAATGTGTCGTTTACACAAAAATTAATCAGTCTATGCAATACAAAGGTAAAAGAATGGTGACACCTAGTGGCTAAAGTAAGAATTTCCTATCCCAGTTCAACTGAAATGGGCTGTCTACTGTCTGACAATATAGACAATGAAAATACATGCAGGAAATGTTATAAAATAACAAACGAACCATAACTCACACGTCAACCTCAGTGCTGCTCCAGCACCAGTGCTCTGCCAGTCCCTACTGGTTTTGGTGTTTGGTGTCCTTGCTGTACATCTAAGTGACCATTGCAGCCAATTACTGCCTTTAGCACTGCTGACATACGTGGCCACTGAGACCAGTGTACACAATACCTACACTGTATCATCACTGCAGGACAAATGAACAAAAACCAGATGAGGCCACCATCACTTTACCATTCAAGCGTCACATACTGCTCCTCTACTTTCCAGCCCAACATTGGGAGGTGGCAGTTTTTGGTGTAATACATCCAAAATAGCTGAGTGTGTATAGTATATGTGGGTGTGGGTATATACATCAGGCGAAATAAGTGTTGAACACATTAGCAATGTTCTAAGTAAATCTATTTGTAAAGGTTCTGTTGACAAAAATTTTCAACAGATGTCGGTAACAACCCATCCAATCTACACAGGCAAAGAAAACAAACCATAGATATTCATAAATTAAGTGATGTGTAATAATGAGAAGTGACCCAGGAAAAAAGTATTAAACACGATTACTGAAATTTATTTAATGCTTCATACAAAAAGCCTTTGTTGGTGCTGACCGCTTCAAGATGCCTCCTGTATGGAGAAACTAGCCGCATGCATTGCTCAGGGTTGAATTTGGGCCATTCTTCTACACAAACACTCTTCAAATCCTCAATGTTCTGTGGGCTCCTTCTATGAACTCTGAACTTTACCTCCTTTCATAAATTTTCTATTGGATTCAGGTCAGGTGATTCCCTGGGCCATTCTAGCAGCTTTATTTTCTTTCTCTTAAATCAGTTGAGCTTGTCCTTGGCTGTGTGTTTGGGATCATTGTCTTGCTGAAATGTCCACCCTCATCTCATATTAAAAATCCTGGTAGATGGCAGTTGATTTTTCTCAAAAATGTCTCAGTACATATGTGCATTCATCCTTCAATTATAAGACATTTGCCTGTGCCGTATGCTAAAAAACAGCTCCACTGTTGGTATGGTATTTTGATATGCAGTGCCTTTTGGCTTTCAAACGTGTACTATGACATCCAAAGAGTTCAATTTTGGTCTCATCTGAGCAGACTATATTCTCCTAGTATTCACAGGTTTGTCTAAATTTTGTTGAGCAAACTTTAAACGCTCTTGGACATGCATTTTGTTCAGCAATGAAGCTTTGTGCGGTGAGTGTACATACAGGCCATGGAGGTTGCGTGTATTATTGTTTTCTTTGAACCAATTGCACCTGCTGATTCCAAGTCTTTTTGTAGCTCTCTACAGGTGATCCTTGGCTCTTGGACAACTCTTTTGATAATTTTTTAACTCCTCTGTCTGTCTGAAATCTTGCGGGGAGCACCTGGTCGTGGCCAGTTTATGGTGAAATTGTCATTTCCACTTCCGGATTATGGCCCAAACAGTGCTCACTGGAAGCTTCAGTAGTTTAGGAATTCTTCTGTAATCAATGCCATCAGTATGTTTTGTAATAAGGTTGCACTTGTTTTACCCATCATGAGATGTTTCTTGTGTGGCACCTTGGTAATGAAACACCTTTTTATAGGCCATCAGATGAACTAGCTGATATTATTTTTCAGTAAGTTGTAGGTTTGCTTTCCTATTACTGAAAAATTTCGGCTGATGTCCTGACTTTCCATGGGTTTCTCACCTCTTTCTTCGTGTTTAATACTTTTTCTGTGTGTCATTTCTAATTATATACACCACTCACTAAATTGTATGGTCATTTATAGTTTGATTTCTTTGCCTGTGTAGATTGGATGGGTTGTTGCCGACATCTGTTGAGAAATTCATGTCAATAGCACCTTTAGAAAAATATTTCCTTAAATTGGTGACCTGAGTAATACTTATTTTACCCGCTGTTTATATATTATCTATGCCCATAGGTACTGCACATGGCAAAAACATACTGTGCGCTATAACCTTTTACTAATAATAATAATTTTATTTCTATAGCGCCAACATATTCCTCAACACTTTACAATTGTGCGGGGACTTGTACAAAAAATAAAGATATTACGAAGTAACGTAATTCAACTGTTACAGGAGGAGAAAGGCCCCTGCTTACAATCTATAAGGAAATGGGGAGGGATGCTATAGGTAGAAAGTGCTGGTCAGGTATGCCTAAGACACTTTATCGTTATCTTGTATTTTTTAATTTTACTTTTTTATGGCATCCAGTCGCACAGCAGACTGCAATTCCTTACACCAAATAAGTAAACCAATGTTTACTGGCCCGAGTAAGGCTAAGTGGAAGCTCTTTATCCCTAAGTCAGCTGAATACGAGCCTATTAGTATATGTGATATGTTAATTAGTAGCATTCAACAAGCATACATTGTGAAATGCAGAGTTATTGTGATGCCCACAGTGTCTAGTGGCCTGTCCACGCTGCTACAGCTACTCGTATACGGAACTAGTAGGAAGGGACAGTAGAGATTTGGGCAACTCTGATCCGATACCAGATTTAGTCATAACATCCCGGCTTATTGTGGTAATAGGGTATTTGTGTCCTCAGGTGCAGCCTGCCATGGTGACCTTACAGAAAAACTGAAGCTGTTGTACAGAATGCACATCGTGCCTGGTGAGTTCTTCGGAGCTGCTGAGCATTACATCAGTCCTCGCACTTCTGGTATACGTGGATAGAAATTACTGCCGATAAGATCAAGGTTTACAACTTACGTACATTAATTCTTTCTGTATAGGGATTGTTAACCTGTTTCAAATGTTCAGTCCACAGACCGTTAACCTATATAGTGATGATACATTATTGACCCTTTCAGACCTGTCTCCAGACCAAGAAGAACCAGATTCGGCTTTTGAGGCCGCACAGTACTTTGAAGACATCGCACCTGAGTGTAGCCAAGGTATGCCAACATCTATGAAAGCAGGTTTGCTGCTATTACAACCTGAGGTTGACGATGACCAAGCCACTAGGCTGTATTAGCTAATTTGTAACCTTTTAACAATTGCAAATATGTCAGTTTATATTTACTAACTTTGTAACTGCTCTATGCTAAACCTTAATCATTGATTTGCTTGTTGGTTGTCCTAGTCCCTCACGCGTGTTGTTAAATGGAGAAACACAACCAATCCCTCAACACTGGTTCTCCCGGGGATCGCATGACATTGTTCTGTCATGTGATCTCTGTGGCCAACCAGTGTTGGCATAGCTCTCCTCCTTTGGACAAATTAGACATAGGAGGAAGTGAGATCTGCAGCTTCTCACCAAGCGCTCTCACTGTCCCCACTTTGGAGATGAGTATAGGTGCTGTTTGATGGTTTACTGTGTAGAAACGTTGAAATTCAGAAGTGGTGGTCCAAGTAGTGGACAACCCCTTTAAGGTAAAGTGGTACAATCCTGAGGAGTATCGATGCTCGTTTCGCTAGTATTTATAGTTATGACAAAAGTTGCATAAATTTGGTGTATTTGTCAATAAAATTTAACACAATATGAAATGCTGATAATTGTACTTCAGTAACCATTCCGATATCTGACTCAAAGATCTATAAACACTGGCATAAATTTTGACTTTCACAAAGTTTAGAGCTTCAGTCTACAAACGTTTGGCCATGATTGTCTGGTTAGTTTTACACTTGAGAATACTTAGTTTGTACTTCGTTTGCAATAAACATTTCGCCCCTGAGGCTTCTAGACTTCCGTTTTGTGCACCAGCCTTGATGAGCTGTGCGCTGCAGTACAATTCAGCAAATTCATCATCAGGTGTGTGGCGCTTATTGAGTTTGGCTCATCTTTTAACTGATGTGCGCTACAGCTGGGGATGTTACGCCAGTCAGGGTGTACATTTCTATTCCATCTTTGTGGCGTAAATTATCATGAATTAGTCAGGAGGACCTTGTCCTGCCACAGCTCTTCCCACGTCTCTGAAATGTGTTGGCGCTGGCCTGGAGTGCTGTAACCATCAAAAGTTACAATATATTTGCCCAATTTCAAGTTGTACAAAAAATGTTGTGACCATTTTTAGGTATTTTACATCAGAATTCTGGCAAAAAAACACTGATCAATTGGGCCCTAAGGCTTTGACATACATAGGCAGGCTCCTACTGAAACTTCTGCCATTAGTGTGGACACCATAGCTGCCATTTAACCCCCTAGATATAACTGTCAATAGCAACAACCACATCAAAGTGTTTGGACAAAGGGAAGGGGCTCCCACTGTCAGCACATTGTCTCCAAAGGTGGGGTTGGCCATGTTATCATGGTACTGGGGGTCCCCATCAATGAGCCCCATGACTGTCATCATAGTACTCCTAATTTTTTATTTATTTTTTTTAATCTAATTTTCTATGTAACTAGTGCTGGTATATTAGCCCCAGTTACAGGGCAAATTCAGCCTCCTGCAGCCTAGCAGAGCCAATCTGGGCCTGTTAATATTGAGCAGCTCCTGCTCCCTCCCTACACCTAGAATTCACATGATCACTGGGTCCAGAGGAGGAAGCACTGTCAATGCTGCCTATGTGGCACCCCAGGGTTCAGTTGCCACAAATATACCTGTACCTGGGCAGGGAAGGATCTCCACATTAGGTAATCCCACATACAAGATTTCCACTCCAAGCCTGGAGGGGGAGCTCTACAAGTCGAGTTCAGGTGAAGTCCCCTTTAAAGCCAGGTTTGGAGGCGGAGTCAGAGAGACAGTTGACAGTTGGAGAAAAGGAGACTGTGCGAGCAGAGAGTGAGGGAAGACATCAAAATGGAGAGGGCAGTGCTTAGCCTGCACAAGTAACTGTGTGACCGCCTGAGGGATCAGAAGTGAGGCAAAAGAGGAGTGACCGGGGAGGTGGAGCCCGACCGGTTCATCCCCAAGGAACAGCGCTGATTACCGGACAACGGCATCCGAGATTGTGAGGGATCTAATCTGCCCAGCAATAAAGACCGGGGGCCAGGGAGACTGCAGATCTCCTGGCCGCAGCAGCACCTGAAGGCAAAGCCGTTACACAGAGCTTAGAGACCGCAATGAGTACAGCAGTGCCCCTTAGAGAAGCTCCCGCCACCTGTCATACAGGTGAAGACAGTGAGAGAGGGACAAGGTATAGCTACAGGCAGCCTAGTACCAAGGAGAAACATAGCGCAGCAGGGAGGCCACACAACTGACCTGTTGCAGAGATCCTGAACTGTTCCCAGATTACCCAAAAACTGTAACATCAGAAACTGAACCCATTTTTAACACCTGCAAGTAAAACCTGGTCAGAGTTAATGAATTGGTGTGACGCACTTTATTTCTTCATCTGAGGAGCCATAGGCTGCTGCACTAAAGTGACAGTTGAAAAGGCTGTGAAGAAAAACCGCCATATCTGTGTACTACTAAAACTGCCCTGGGGATCCTGCTTCACCTACGGGAAGCATAAACAACTGGCTGCCTAACCATCACCCCAGAGGTCTGACCTGCAGCCCCAGTAACCATACTGGAACCGTAGGTGGCGTCACAAAATACTTTTATTTATTTTTTTTTTTTCTTTATTATTATTTTTTTTTTATTTTTTTAAAATTTTTATTATTTATTGACTTTCAGCGACCACCAGGGCCATGGGAATGGGCACAGGCCCCCGTGACATAATCCCATTAACCAACACCCGGAACCGAGTACCCCACGGCCCTGGGGCGGGTCAGCTTTTGGCGTCACGAACAGGATCTGGACAAGGCCCAGTAACCCTGGGTAACGTGTGCCTTGAAAACTGTTTAATAATAACTGAACTTTGCCGCCATTTTGAGCATTTCAAAAACTAACTGCGCCACAGTGAGGATGGAGATGCAAGGCGATGCTGATGCCGCTGGAGCAGCTGCAGCACCTGAAGCTGTAGCCCCGATCATGCCGCTTGCTCTGCCGTATGTCCCAGGGGCGGCATGGTTACCGCAATATGCTGGGGAGCCCAATACCCTAGCTGAATTTAGAGAAAAGATGTGCAATTTCCTGGATATATACTCTATGACTGACAAGCAAAAAGTGTCTGTTTTGCTGGGGCAACTGACGAGTGCAGCAGAGCGAGAGGTTAAATCCTGGCTGAATACAGATAAAAGGACAATAACCCAGATATTTGCTAATTTAAAAGCTGCTTTTGAAACTCGTACTGTAGCTGAGCTAAGAATGAGGTTTTACAAGTGCAAACAAAGACCGCAGGATAGCATACGGGATTATGCATTGAACCTTCAGGAGGCGCTGCAGGCTGTAAAGCAGGTAGACCCTGAAAGTGCACGAGAGGAAGATAAAATGTTAATTGAACAGTTTCTTGAGGGGTTACATTTACCAATTCATCAAACACAGCTGCGTCTATGGGTCATGGAGCATCCGAGTCTAGACTTTGTAACTCTGAAGAACCGGGCCATTAGAGCACTGCGAGTCCCTGTGACTACAGACCCCGCACCTCAACCGCGGCAAGCCATCACCTCTCCCTCAGAGGTGGCGTCCCTTTCCTTAACTCCAGAAGAAATCAATGGACAGACTGTAATACCTGGTTGATCCTGTTCGTGACGCCAAAAGCTGACCCGCCCCAGGGCCGTGGGGTACTCGGTTCCGGGTGTTGGTTAATGGGATTTTGTCACGGGGGCCTGTGCCCAGTTCCGTGGCCCTGGTGGTCGCTAAAAGTCAATAAATAATAAAAAAAATAAAAATAAAATTAAAAAATAATAAAGAAAAAAAAATAATAAATAAATGTATTTCGTGATGCCACCTATGGTTCCAGTATGGTTACTGGGGCTGCAGGTCAGACCTCTGGGGTGATGGTTAGGCAGCCAGTTGTTTACGCTTCCCGTAGGTGAAGCAGGATCCCCAGGGCAGTTTTAGTAGTACACAGATATGGCGGTTTTTCTTCACAGCCTTTTCAACTGTCACTTCAGTGCAGCAGCCTATGGCTCCTCAGATGAAGAAATAAAGTGCGTCACACCAATTCATTAAATCTGACCAGGTTTTACTTGCAGGTGTTAAAATGGGGTTCAGTTTCTGATGTTACAGTTTTTGGGTAATCTGGGAACAGTTCAGGATCTCTGCAACAGGTCAGTTGTGTGGCCTCCCTGCTGCGCTATGTTTCTCCTTGGTACTAGGCTGCCTGTAGCTATACCTTGTCCCTCTCTCACTGTCTTCACCTGTATGACAGGCGGCGGGAGCTTCTCTAAGGGGCACTGCTGTACTCATTGCGGTCCCTAAGCTCTGTGTAGTGGCTTTGCCTTCAGGTGCTGCTGCGGCCAGGAGATCTGCAGTCTCCCTGGCCCCCGGTCTTTATTGCTGGGCAGATTAGATCCCTCACAATCTCGGATGCCGGTGTCCGATAATCAGCGCTGTTCCTTGGGGATGAACCGGTCTGGCTCCACCTCCCCGGTCACTCCTCTTTTGCCTCACTTCTGATCCCTCAGGCGGTCACACAGTTACTTGTGCGGGCTAAGCACTGCCCTCTCCATTTTGATGTCTTCCCTCACTCTCTGCTCGCACAGTCTCCTTTTCTCCAACTGTCAACTGTCTCTCTGACTCCGCCTCCAAACCTGGATTTAAAGGGGACCTCACCTGAACTCGACTTGTAGAGCTCCCCCTCCAGGCTTGGAGTGGAAATGTATGTGGGATTAACTGATGTGGAGATCCTTCCCTGCCCAGAAACAGGTATATTTGTGGCAACTGAACCCTGGGGTGCCACATTTGAACCCTGGGGTGCCACACATATTCTCTATACAGTGGCCAGGAAGGCAAAGACATTAAGGCAAAGACCCTCTCTGCCTTCTTTCTCTATAGGTAGTTTGGCTATGTCTAACAGTTGAATCCCCTCATCTGCATGATCTCGTGTAGTTGCTATACTAGGCAGTTATGATTAAGAACATCACTGCGGAATAGAACGTGGACCACCCAGAAGTCAATCGGCGGACTGGAAGTAGTTAACAAAAAAAAAAAAAAAAAAAACAATTGGTATCTGCATGTTCGTAACCACTCCAGATTTAAAAATGGCATATTAATTCTGGCCTACTTTATTTCCACGTCATCCAGTGTTTAGGTGAAAAAATGTTTTTCATTCATTCGCCTCCCAAAATAACGGAGTAAAAAGTGCTCCACAAATCTCAAAACAGTATCCATGAAAACATTCTCCTATGGCCCTGTCAATGGAAAAAGAAGTTGTAGCGATCAGATTATGGCAACACAAAAGCAAATTTGTATGTATTTTATTGCAAAAAAGTAGCCATAAATAATCTTGGAGTTGCACTGACCCATTGAATAAAGGTCACTTTTACCACACAGTAAACACTGTAAGATAAAATCCCAAATTAAAACACATTAGCATAATTGCTGATTTTTTTCTAAAATCTCCCCCAAATAAAAAAAATACTTCTTTCAGGATATAAAAAATGATGACAAATGGAATGTGCATGGCTCTATTGTAGAAAACCAACCACTGTAAAATCCTACATATTGGTAAATCCTAGTTTTTAGTTCAACAGAGTTATATCTAAGTTTTATACGAGTACAGCTAGTATTACATGCAGTGTGAGCTGTACACAGCATAATGCCCTGAGCCATGCCTCCCAACCATCCTGGACAGCAACACAGTCCAGAATTTGGGGAGCTGCCCTGATAGGTCGGGAGAATGTCCCTACTCCGATATAGTTGAACGCAATGGTGGACTAGTTAATGATCAGATCCCTGCTCCATATTTCAGTCTGTGTAGAGACTGAAGGACCTCTTATTCGCAGCAGGGGGCATGACACACAAGTGCAGATATTGTACGGTGTATGGTTGGGTGTGGAGACACTTTGGGAATGTCAAACTGTGGGAAGCTATGGGGGCATCATATCATGCATGGAAGACATTGTGGGTATCGCACTATGTGTGAGGAGGACTGTAAGTTGGGCACCATATTGTGCCGGGTAATTCTACTTGTATGTGGTGGTTTGGGGGCACCATACTCTGTAATGGGATCATACTCTGTGGGGGAAAAGTATTGTCAGAGGCATCCTGCCATGTGGATGGCTGTGTGGGCATCATACTGTGTGCGTGGCTGTGGGGGTGTCATACTGTGTGTTGGGGACTGTGTGGTGGCTCCGTTTGTGTGAGGGCGTTGTAGGGAAATGCACTGTAGGGCCATCATTCTATGTGTTGAGAGCTGTGGGAGCATCATACTGTGTGCGTGGCTGTGGGCGCTTCATACTGTGTGTAGGGGAACTGTGTGGTGGCTCCGTACTGTGTGTGTGGGGGGGTTGTTGGGACATGCTGTGTTGGGGCATCCTACTGTATGGGAGCATCATGCTTGGGGGCATTTATTTTATGAGGGACAGTTACTGATTGAGATTAGGGAAGTGACTTGGCATAAATTAGAATTGCTTTTGCACACTGTACTTGCTGCTCCATGTGCCTCTTAAAAGTTGGGGTGTATGCCCTAGCTCTTCTGTGGTGGCTGCAGCTCAGTATCATGGCAGTTTTATGCTGTCCGCTGCTAGGCCTCCTGTTATGGGCTCACTAGCAGTTGTGTGATCTGCCCCTGTGATACGTATGCCACTGATTCATACATAACTGTATTACACATGTATCTACACGGACACCGCTTGCAGTTTCAGTACAGTTGCTGGGTATTTGCGATGGTAGTGAGCGATCATTTGCGATTTGCTGCAGAAAAACATCTAAGAGATGTTTCTTCATTTCCTGTGTTATCATTAAGTGGCTGCAATTGAGTTGAGAAGCAAGAAAAGGACTGAAGAAGGCTTTGTTGCAGTGAGTCTTAAAACGGCTAAAGGTAACACTTAGTGGTCACAATGTCTGTGATGTGCTTGTAGTAGAGACAGTAACATTGTGATTATTGTGAATTGTACTTTCATGTTCCTGAGTATATAAACAATTCTTTATGCATTTATTAGTCAGGAAAACAAGACACGAAAACCGAAATTATCTTCGGATTTGGGCACAAGAAAATCGATCTAAGCAAAAAGTTGCAGAATTACCCAAGTTAAACCAGGTATTTGCTTGATGTCACATTTGTGTGCTAGTCTTATGCTACTTGTCAGCAGCTCAATATAATTCATTACAAGCCGGGTGAATATCTAGAGACCTGTTGGCAGGGCATGTTCTGGGTGCCAGGTGAGATGCCCGCTTTGCTGCGCTATTTCTGTATCCCAGTACCTGGCATAAGGCAATTTTAGTGAAGAAGCTAGCCAAGCTACAACTCACAATTAAGTTTATGTAAAGGGATTGGCCATTTTATCTTTATTTTAACAGATATTTTGGGGTCACTATTTTATGGCGCTTAGTAAAATATAATTATTCGGGTATGTGCCCACGATCAGGACCCGGTGCATCCTGACCTGCGGGGCCATGAGTTTCCTCCACCAGAGAATGGAGAAGACCACAGCTGCTCGTGCCCACGATACACGCTCGGGCTGTTGCGGTCTCTCTCTTTTCTTCTCCCTACGGAGGACGCTTGCGACTCCGCAGCAAACAATTGACATGCTGCGGTCTGGAAAGTCACACCACAGGTCAGTGTTTGCTGCGGAAAAAACAAGCACAGTGGGCACGAGATTTCTAGAAATCCCATCCACTATGCTTATACTGTATATCGCAGCATTTTGGACGCAGCTGACGCATGCTGCGTCCAAAACACTGTGAAAACTGATCATGGGCACGCACCTTTTAGGCTATGTTCTCACGATAAGCTTTTGGTGAGTTTTTGATATTTCTGCACCTAGTGTGTAAAATTAGGTTACATATTTTTTTACATGCGTTTTTCAGTATGTTATTTTTTAAACAAAGGTGCTTCAAGCCTGTTTGAAACTTCATGGTATTTGCCTATGTTTTTGATGTTTTTCCGCAACGGATTCGTACTCAAAATACATGTGTTTTCTACTTGAAAATTTATGGCATTTAATACAAGGGGAAAAAGCTGCACATAAAACTCAGCATACCCACAAGAGAAATTAACTTTGGGATTTGAAACCCACACCGCAGGTCAGTTTACACTGAATAAAAAGCACAGTGAGCAGGAGATTTCTTAAACTCCCATCCACTCTGTTGGAACTATAGATGTAGGAGGAAGAAACAAAGATATGCGGCGCTGACGCCAAACGTCAAGTGGTTGATTATATTTTCTTTTATTCAATCAGGTCTACGCGTTTGAGGACGCAGCCTCCTTCCTCAGGACAATTTTACAGAAAAAAATCAACAAACTGATTTTTTTTTTTTCTGTAAAATTGTCTTGAGGAAGGAGACTGCGTCCTCTGAAACGCGTAGACCTGACTGAATAAAAGAAAATATAATCAACCACTTGACGTTTGGTGTCAGCGCGGCATATCCCGGTTTCTTCCTCCTATATCTGCAATACGTTTTTCAGGGGATGCAGCAGACGCCATTTCATTTGGCTGGCACAACTCCTTTAAGTGAGTACATTTACCTGTTAGGGTCTTATCTGGTAAGATATGACAATCTATCTGTGCTTTCTATTCGCGGCATACTTTGTTGGAACTGTAAGACGCTGCATTTTTGAAACCGCGAAAATACACAGCATTAAAAATACTCTACGTGGTCACACAGTCTTGCATTTCTTCTTCTGCACTTTTTGGTACCACTTTCCTCAGACTACACAGAGAACCTCCAAACATATCAAAAATGAACATGATCAGGAGAGAAATTCCAGTATACAGGTGATATGGCAGCTAACTGCGGCTATAAATAGTGTGGCCTAGTCCACAGAGGATAGGGAGGCTATATAAAGAAATGTAATGTACAATGTATTATAATAGCCACCTATTTTTAGTAAATGGATCTACACCTACCCAAAGGGTCCTAGATAAGTGCATGGTCACATATGGAATAATGTGCAAAGAGGTGAAGTTTTATAGTAAAAAAAATCAGCTCCATAAGGACCAAAATAAACAAGGCCAGCAGAAGAGCTTACCAGTATATAGGTGGTTCAGGGGGACCAGTCAGAGGGAACTAAAACTAATATATTTGCACGCAAATACTCCGTTTTTCTTGTTTCTTCAATAGTTCTTTGGAGTGTGCAGTCTCTGGGACATTCTGGTGCGTTAAATTATACCCTTTACCAGTATGACCCTCTAGAGACCATAAGGTTTAACCATGAGGCTTCTTGTTTGGATACACAGAGAACCTGTAATACTGATACATCAGTTCATGCCACTAAACAAATGTCCCCAACACATCAGCTAAAGATAAAGTGGCCAACACCTTGTTATATCCTTGGGTTTTTTTATTTTCTTTTTGTGACAGGTTATTACAATCCGCTTTCTTTTGAGCCTAAATGTAAAAAATATTTGGTTACTTATTGATAACTATCTTAGTTGCACACACTGCCTTGCTATATAGATTTAGGAAAACAGATATTCAATAGACATATGTCTTTTTTTTTTTTTTCTCTTCAATCATGCTTTGTAATCCTTGTGAGGCTTCTAGCGGTAGTTATATTGCTCGTATTATTACTCACAGCAATATTTATATTGCTTGTAGCGAAAGGCCTCCATACACATCAGGTAAATCAGCCACCGATCTAATGAGCATGGGGTCCTCCCGACTCTCCTCAACACATGTTGTCGGGGGAGGGGGAGAATAGTCTGTTGAATTTCAACAGCCAGTCCTTTTGATCATTCACAGAAGCCAAAATCAGACGAGTTTTGGCGTCGGGTCTCTCATAGTGAACACCTTAGTGCTCGGCCAAGCGTTCCACTGGGTGTTGGAAGTTGGTTGAAAGGGATGTCGGTCAAGCTTTAGTTCAATGGACACCTTTGTCAGAAACAGATATAAGTAAAAATTAAAAGAATTTTTAACTCATTAACTGAAAAGATAAAGTGAAATGCATATTAACTGGGAATCAGAGAAGTACATACTGAGGACCCATAGATACAAAATGACCCTCCATAATGGGGCCAATTTTCGCCACCCTGACCAGAAAGGAGTTTTATTTGTTTATGGCTATGCCCCCATTAATGTCTGTTCTTCCATTTTTCTACCCCTTTATTACTAATAATGCAGATAAGCCTAGTGCGCCTCCCATCTCTTCGGAGAGATGGGATGTTGGCCAAACAGCTATCTGATGTAAGTGTCCAGCCTAAAGGCTTATGTACACTGTGTGTTAAATGATGACCACCAAAATGCTTTATTGGTCAGCGATTGTTTCATTTCCCGTTTACAGGCAGTTCTCTTTTTAGATATTCACTGAGCAATCTGTAATAAATCAATTAGTGCACAGACTGTCATTGTTCTTGGCAGCACAAGTCCTGTTTACACAAGACCATGCACTGCCAAGAGTTATGAGCATTTGTGCAAACCAAAAGATCATTTCACCCTACAAGTCAGCATTGGCTTGTTTGTCTGGTGATTGGCCGACGGTTTAGACTGCAAGATTATCGTGAATTGAGCGTTCCAGGGAGTAAGAGCAGGTACTTATGATCACTGTCAAAGTGAACTGTGGATCTAGATGTATAAGCAATCCAGAGTACATCTGCCCATACAAGAAAGACCCCAAGTGGGAAAAATGGAAATCCGCTAGTAGCCTTTTTGTGTCGTTTAATGCAGATCACAGTTTAACACAAATGGGAGAAATATTAGATATAAACAAAGTTTATCTTCTGCAATCCATGTTTGAGTAAATTCTATCACACTAAGCAGTTCTTCATTTTGTCTCCTCTTGATTGTTTACTTCTAGGGACAGTTTATTGAATTGTGTAAGACCATGTACAATATGTTTAGCGAGGATCCAAGTGAGCAGGAACTCTACCATGCAACGGCAGCGGTCACCAGCTTACTGCTTGAGATTGGTGAGGTGGGCAAACTCTTGTCCTTGCAATCTGCAGAAGAAACTCCAAGTCACTGCAGCACAGAAACGCCAAGTAAAGTTCTCGGAAAAAAGCCAATCCAAACCTATCAGTATGTGCAATCAGGAGCCTTCTCCAGCAGCCTGGTTTCCAATGATAATACAGAAGAAATCCACTCTGATCAAATGGAGGAGGTGAAGCTTGAGGACTCTTCTCCGAGAGACACCGGGGCCTGCTCATCTATGCTCATATCAGATGATGAGACAAAAGACGATAGTTCCATGTCCTCTTACTCTGTGCTGAGTGCTGGGTCACATGAAGATGATAAACTGCAGTGTGAAGATATTGGTGATGATACCATCCTTGTACGAAGTCGTCACCCAGCTTCTTTGCCAGTGAGTACTAGTCTGGACCAAGACTGGGCTGTTACATTTGAGCAGTTCCTTGCTTCTCTCTTGACAGAGCCAGCTATTGTTAGATACTTTGACAAACCAGTGTCCATGATGGCGAGGATAACTAATGCTAAAAATGTCAGACTGATGGGGAAAGCTTTCCCTTCTACAAGTGACTATGAGATTGCTACCATCTCTGGTTGAAGAACACTAGGGTAGTTGTAAATACTATTTTACCATAGTGAAGTCTGGATCCCATCAATCCTATTACAAGAGCAACATCTGTTTTAATATTTTAGTCCAAAAATGCACAATTTTAAAATGACCATCTGAAGATTTATGGATTTTAACCTAGCGTTTCCCTTGGGATGCATCCGTTACATAGGCATGTGTACATACAATTTTAAATAACAAATTAAGGTTTTTAGACTACATAATTACATATAAACCTAACCTGAAAATAGGATTTTATGTTTTGTCCCAATAGAACAAGACTATATTGTACTGTAGATAAGACGATACATGGTAAAACTCCACAATATCCTCTTTGGGTGAATATTACATCCCGTGTCTTTTAAGAATCCTGTAAATAAGTTATGTGATCTTGGAGATATTTAGTCAGTTGGAATGCATTGACACTTTATTATACGGTATCCCATCCCTTTTATGCTAGTTTTTGCTGTCTTTTGAGCACCTGCACTTTGAATTCCTGCTTCTTCATACAATGAATTGCCTGTTCATCAATACGTCTTTCATACAGCAATTTTTAATTATTTTTTGCTCTCCTAGTAACAACATAGTACGTCTCCAGGAACAAGTGCATTTGGTGATATGACTATATATAAATAAAAATCTGCAAATCTGTGTTGGACTCTAGGTTGTTTCATTGTAGAAGGATGTGGAGTGCACAAGGTTTTCCACTTATGACCTCATTTTGTAACGTGTATCAATGCATTTTATGTGTGTATATATATTTTTTTTTAATTTGGAAAGTCTTATTTTTTTAAAGCTATTTTTAATTTCAGGTAATTATTGTAATATATATATATATATTGAACCCCATAGATGTTAAGAAAATGTAACGATAAACCAATGCTGCTGTTTTGTTCTGCTGTTTACAAGAAATAAAAGGGTTCATTGAGAAACTGCGTTCTTTTCATTCATGCACCTTGTGGAATCATTTGTCATTCACAAAATTCCTGTTGTTTTATTAATCTGAACTACTGATAAAGGAGACTTCTGCTCATTTACTACCCGGTTTCCATGAAAATAAGACAGGGTCTTGCATTATTACTTGCTCCAAAAGGTGGACTAGGGCTTATTTCAATCCACTGTGTGTAATATATATATGTATATGTGTGTGTGTGGATGTATGTATGTGTGTGTGTATGTATATGTATGTATATGTATATGTGTGTATATATATATATATATATATATATATATATATATATATATATATATATATATATATATATATATATATATATATATATATATATATATATATATATATATATATATATATATATATATATATTATACATATATGTGTATATATATATTATACATATATGTGTATATATATATATATATATATATGTATATATATATATATTATAATAAATATATATAATATATAATATAATAAATATATATAATATAATAAAAGTATATATAAATAATATATATATATATAATACTCACACACACACACTGCACATAATACGCCCCAGCCTGTCTCCTCTCCAGCTTTAGATTCCTGCAATTAGGAGACCTTTTGGTGACAACCTTGTCACATGTGATGTCACAAAGGTCCTAAATCTGTTTTATCATAGGGATATAAATGGGGGGCCCTGTGAAATTGCCAAGTTTGACCTCACTCCCTCCTAACACCAGTCCTGCAAACCAGCCTCTCTCCTGTTCAGTTCTTTTAGACTCCCGCAATTAGGCGACCTTTGATTACATCATGTCACATGACTGTGTGAAGTCATCAAAGGTCCTTAAACAATCTTAACCTTGCAATACAACTGCTGGAGTACCTAAGGGGCCCTGAGAATTTGTGCAGTTTGACTCCACACGCCCCCCCCCCAACGCTGACCCTGACTGTAACTAGGGCTTATTTTTTGACTAGGGTTATATTTCAATAACAATAAAATAAGGGTTAGCGCTAAACCCAATGTTTCAATGGTTCTGCAGCTAATTTTTCTAGGCAAAAAACCCTTTAATGCCTAAGATCAAATAAATTCATATGTACAATATATAGAGATACCTATATATAAAATTTGCGCTGAACCACAACAATGTATTGAGGAATAGTATTTTATTTTGTTTTATTCTCCACTCACACCAAAAAAATATATATAATATAAACTCTACTACCGTGTTTTTCCAAAAATAAGACCTCCCCCAAAAATAAGCACTAGCAGGGATTTTCAGCATTTTCGGAGAAAGGCTTAAATATAAGCCCTCCCCCGAAAATAAGCCCTAGTCCTGGATCAATAATAAAGTGTCCGTGCAGCTAAAAAAGTTAGATACTGCAGGACACTTCATTATACACAGCGGCACCCGGCAATCGCACTCACCAGACGCCGAGCAGCAGGACCTGCAGTGATCGCACACATCAGCTCACACACACACACACACACACAGTCACCAGATCTCACACACAAACATCGGATCACACACAGTCAGATCGCGCACACAAACATCGGATCACACGCAAACATCAAATCTCACACACACACACACACACACACACACACAAACATCGGATCGCACACACATCGGATCGCATACACACTGAACTCATCCATTGACACCCATCTCTTCTCGCCGGGAGAATCCTGAGAGGCAGTGCGGTGCAGCGCGACGAACAGGACCTGCGGCTGGACACGTGACTTGCTCTCATTCCCTGCTGCCGTAAGTGCTGGATGTGATGTGATGTGATGTGAGTGATCTGCTGTGTGTGTCTGCAATCGGCTGTGTGTGTGTCTGCGATCTGATGTGTGTGCCTGTGATCGGCTGTGTGTGCCTGTGATCGGCTGTGTGCGCCTGTGATCGGCTGTGTGCGCCTGTGATCGGCTGTGTGCGCCTGTGATCGGCTGTGTGCGCCTGTGATCGGCTGTGTGTGCCTGTGATCGGCTGTGTGTGCCTGTGATCGGCTGTGTGTGCCTGTGATCGGCTGTGTGTGATCTGCGGTGTATATCTGTGATCTCGTGTGTGTGTGTGTGTGTGTGTGTGTGTGTGATCTGCTGTGTGAGTGATCTGCTGTGTGAGTGATCTGCTGTGTGAGCGATCTGCTGTGTGTGTCTGGGATCTTCTGTGTGTGTCAGCTAGCAGCAGGGTAGGACGGCGTGCAGCACCGACCGGAGATCACAGGAGGACCTGGGAACCACGCAGACGTCCTGGTCTGGTGAGTATGAGTCTCCTGGGAAGTGGGGGGGGGGGTCTGCTTTTTTGGGGGTAAACTTACCCCCAACCGTGTTTCTCCAAGAATAACACCTCCTCCAAAAATAAGCCCTAGCGCTTTTTTGGGGTTCAAAAAAAATATAAGTGTCTTATTTTTGGAAAAACACGGTAAAACATCACATATTTAAGCATATGAAGCCTCAGCCGACGGCTATCATATGCTGATGGTCAAAAGGACAAAAATACAAGTACTTGATTATAATTTTAAACTTGCTTAGAATGACTAATTATAAATCTCAAGAAAGGGTTTTATAAAAATCTTTACAAAGTGCACAAAAACCCCGAATTATAGATGAATAATTTTTTGTGTTACTATACCACAGAGACCTCAAATGTCACTTTAAGTCAAGTACTCCACATAAGCTGCAGTTGTCTTTATAGGGTTAAATATTAACACATCTAGCGGATCCTTGAGGAAGGGGACCGGTAAGGGTATGTGCGCATGTTGCTTTTTACCTGCTTTTTACCTGCTTTTTACCTGCTTTTTCTTCTGCGCTGTTTTAATGCCAAAATGGATGTGTTCTTCTATTCAAGCAAAGTCTATGGGAATTTGGGTTTCTTGTTCACACTATGTTGTTCAAAATGCTGCCTTTTTGTGGCAGAACTTTGGTCAAAAACTCAGCTTTGCATTGCAAAACCCAAATGGCAAAAACAATTGACATGTTGCTTCTTTGAAAAGCTGAGTTTTTGACCAAAGTTCTGCCACAAAAAGGCAGCATTTTGAACAACATAGTGTGAACAAGAAACCCAAATTCCCATAGACTTTGCTTGAATAGAAGAACACATCCATTTTGGCATTAAACAGCGCAGAAGAAAAAGCAGCAAAAAAGCAGGTAAAAAGCAACGTGCGCACATACCCTTACACCCCTGAAACGCGCGTCGGATCAAGCTCATTGCACCTATTTTCTTCTTACGGCGGAACAGCCGGATTGTGTGTTTATAAAACCCTTTCTTGAGATTTATATTCAGTCATGCTAAGCAAGTTTAAAATTATAATCAAGTACTTGTATTTTTGTCCTTTTTGACCATCAGCATATGATAGCCGTCGGCCGAGGCTTCATATGCTTAAATGGTATGTGATGTTTTAGTAGAGTTTAAATTATATTATAATATAATAAATTAAATTATAAATTATAAATTATATTATATATATAATATTATATTATAATAATAATATTATATATATTTTTTTTTTGTGTGAGTGGAGAATAAAACAAAATAAAATACTATTCCTCAATACATTGTTGTGGTTCAGCGCAAATTTTATATATGGGTTATATTTCAAGCCTACTGCAAAAATCCTGCAGTAGGTCTTTTTTTCAGGGAAACATGGTGGATTTTGATTAGCATAACTGATTTCCATACTATGCATCTGCATATACTTCAGCACAAAAAAGATATATGGTAGTAGAAAAATTGGCTTTTTTTTTTTTCTTCCAGAAACAGTGCTACTTTTGCCCGTAGGCTGTGTCAGGTATTGCATGGCAATAATCAGTTTGACAACTGTGAACTTTTGTCTCTTAAGCGGAGATTAAGACCACATAACCTACTTGCACAATTGATAGATTTAGAAATAAAAAGTTAAATTTCACTGAATAAATATGACCTTGTTGCAGTAACCACATACAGATGGACTGAAGTGGAAATGTTGCCTCTATATTAGAGTTAAAATTTACAAGTGTTAATCTTTTGTGATGAACATTGAATGATTTACTGTAGAAATGTTACATAGTTAAACTGGATGAGGCACTTGGCTTATACCACGTCATAGAACATACGGCCAAAGATTGCTACGTGACACTGCTGCATCGGAGCATTAATGCAGGTGATTAGTGTCACATTGCCACAACCCATAAGTGACCAAGACACGTTAAGTTGGACTCTCAGATTTTTGCTGAGTTTTTGTTGTGGTACCCTAGGGGGTAACTCATTCAATTGTATTACGCAGTGATGTAGCAGCAGGACAACGATCTTTGGTTTGTACAGCCTGCTTCATTAACACATGTGACTCCGCAAAAATACACTTCAAACACTATGGCATTAATAAGAACATAAATCACCTTTATTACAATAAATCTGCACCCATACTGCTGTATTAGTGTTCAGTGAACCTGACAGGTTCTTCTTAAACTATTTGTACCAATATAGATAGTTATTATGTAACCATAATCTAGGTGATAACTTGCTGATGATTGGGGACTCAATCTGTGGCTCCCACAAATCCCAGGCACTACTGTTTTTTTGCCGTCCTATAGTAGCATGTTAGTGCACATGCTTGATCATCACTCCATTTAGACGTAAATTGGTCCGATTTTTAAGATCATGGTTTATAGATATAGTCCTAGTCTTACAGTTGATAGGCTTTGGAAAAATGATAGAGAATTTGTTTTTCTACGGTCTTCGGCCATAGTTTTCCCAAACCAATTTCTTCCATTGAAATTATGCTGCAATTTTCTTCCCTGCACAGGATCAATAATAAATATTATACATTCTAAAATGTTTGACACACAAAACTAAATTTAATGTATGGAATTTTAATAGAATTTTTAGTCTTAGAGTACAAAAATCTGAAGCAAAACTGTAACTGCCGAACTAATACATTAAATTCTTGAACACCTAAATTTATTTTTGTATCACTGAATAAAAGTTTCTATAGGAATGCTTTTACGTAAATCGTGGTCTCTGTACTCATTATCAGAGTTCATCGGACTTCGCTTAAGGTGAAATGATGCAAGCATTATGGCAGCTATTTGAATTGCATAGGAAATGTTTGTCTATCTCGACCTCTAACTTTTACTACGTAAGTGGTGTAGACCTAAAATTGGTACAGTAAAGGGTCCCAATATGTTTCTATAGGAGCCTAATAACAGGAATAAAATTGATCTCTAATGCTGCCATGTGCATAGGAAGGGAGGGTAATTCATTAAGGGTTATGGTAATGGAAGTTTTTACAGGTGTTGGAGACTGTGAAGAATTTTTCACAGATTCAATTATTTTGGGCATGAATAATAGTGAACTCTATAGCTGAACCCACTGTATGCCAATAGGGTATGTTTGTCATGTGCAAATTTTGAACAACCAAGTAAAGTTGAGATCCAATAGAGATGCCATAATGTGGCCAAAAATGATGGACACAATCAGTTTGACAACCATGCAGAGCTACGTGGGCCCTCACAATGAGATTAAAACCATATAATATGTTTCATCCTCATTTCATAGATCTACAGTGGTAAGCAATAATGTGTTTGTCTGGCTTCACATGGCCGCATTTCACACTTCATGTACAGACCACAATTACCGAACTCAAAGGTGTGCGCTAACCCAAACAAGCCACTTCTTACATGCCTGTGAGGAGGGTACGTCAAGTCAGCAGTGGTCAGTCTGGAAATCGCAACCCATCAAGAAACGTAAAATATAGATGTGTGAGGCCAACGCCGGGGTGTCACAATCTACTGTATTCAAACTTTATCAAACAACTTTTTTCTATCTACTAGGATACTTGAAAAGTTTTATTTTAAGGATATTGACCTATTGAAAGGTCTTGGAAAGATCCAATAATACATTTAATAATCTCGTTTACAAGGCCTCTTGCACGTTATAAATATTGGTTTTTTTTTAAAAAAAAGGAAGATTACATCGAAACATGAGTAACACAACTCTTTAGAATCACACTAAGATTAATCATAAAATAAAAAAATGCTTGGCGTTCTCCTAAACTGCTATTCTTCCGATGCCATTGCTGCGTCCCCCGGCAATCACGTGACTGCTGCAGGTAATCAGCAGCTGCTGATCGGCTGCAGCCTTCAAGTTTTCTTTGTTGAGCAGATTTCTGCTCTGACCGAATAGTGAACAAAAGACTTGAGTTGAAAATCATTACTGATACAATTTATATCATTTGAGAATAAGGTGTCATCGGAAACCAAAATCATTTACCAACTAAGGACTAGATCCAAATCACCCTGAGAATCAAAATAAAATTTAAATCATATGAGGATCCAATTTGTTTACATATGTAAATATGGCTTCCACGTGTCTGTATGTAATCACGAAAATTGCTAGGAATGCTTTTGTTAAGGCGGTAGATGCTGCCTTGGGGAATCTTCTTGTAGACCTAGTTCAGGGCACCAGTGCGTTTCTGGACAGGCTGTGGTGCTACTTGATGGCCGCACTGATTCATAATGTCCCAAAGGTTCTCAATTGGTTTTAAGCATAGGGATTGTGATGGCCTGTCAATGGCATCAATGTCTCCATCATCCTGGAACTGACTATACACTCTGGCCACATGAGGTCAGGTAATGTGCAGCACAAGAAGGAAACCAGTGCCACCTGCATAAGGCTTAATAATGTCTCTGAAGATTTACGGACAGGTTAATGTTGGCTATCACATACAAGTTTGTGTGATCCTCCAAATATATTACTGCTGAAACCATCACTCACCCTTGATGACGTTGTAGGCACTTTCTCCATGGCATCTCTAGACTATTCCATGTCTGTTACATGTGCTCAGTGTGATCCTGCTCTCATCTGTGAAAATAACAGGACACCAATGGTGAACTTGAAAATCCGTGTTCTCTGGCAAATGCTAGTCCATTTGCATGATGCTGGCCCTGCTGATCTCCTGATGCCCTCTGTTTTTTCTCGTGTAATGTCCCATGTGTTTTGATTTGATTTGTGCTCATTAGATTGTGCAAAGAGACACAGAAAATCTTCTTGTGATGAAACATTTAGATGGAAGACCTGTGCGACCTGATTGTGCCTCATGTTGCTACCAGTAGAGATAAAGAAACCAGCAAAAGACAAAACTAGAGAACAATCAGTCGGGAAAGATAAGGAGAGACATTATTTTCACTAGCTGCAAAACCATTTTCTATTTGTTGGTTGCCTTTCTATTGCCTCTCCAGTGCACCTGTCCTGACTTTCATTCGCATCAATGCAGGTAAAATTGATTCACAATTGCTTCTGCTTCCTAATTTTAATTGATTTGGGATTATAATGTGATGTGCAAAGGGGCCCTTATATTTTAAGCAGTGTGTGTTTTTGTTCATAGAAAGAAAATAAAGATGCTAGATTGGCCCATCCAATAGAAAATGTGTGGAAGAAACTAAAATTCATAATTTATAGGAGTCCACAGGACCTTTAAGATTTGAAGTGGAAGAATGGGCCAAAATCACACCTGAGTAGAGATGAGCAGACCTGTGGAAGTTTGGTTTGGTGGGTCAGCCGGACTTTACATAAAGTTCGTTTGGGACCCGTACGTGATCTGAACCCCAATGGAAGTCTTAATTGGGCAATTCAGACCTCTGCCTGCATGCAGCCAGCCAAGAACAGATCACTTCCGGAGGCGCGTGGGATTTTTTTTGTGCACATTACATCCGATCACGCTGTTGTTACCCCCAGTGAGAGCCATTCAGCCACTGCAAGGGGCTCGCACTGGGCTGAGCACCGGACATACCCAAGCACAGTGATGTTCACGCAAGTTGTGTTCATACAAGTACTTGAACTTTTTTTTGTCTAAAGTCTGTGTTTCGTTAGAACACCGAACCTCTGGTTCGCTCACCTCTACCCCTGAGCAATGCGTGTGAATAGTTTCTCCATACAGGAGATGTCTTGAAGCTGTGATCACCAACAAAGGCTTTTCTACAAAGTATTAAATACATATCAGTAAGTGTGTTCAAAACTTTTTCCCTGTGTCATTTCTCATTATTACACATCAGTAAATTTATGGCCATCTGGGGTTTGATTTACTTTGCCCGTGTGGTCTGGATTGGTTGTTACTGACATCTGGTGAGAAATTCATGTCACTAGCACCTTTTAGGGTTCTGTCATACTGGTGTATAAAATGGACAAGTGCAATGTAAGAGAAACACTCTAAGGCGGGCTTTGCACACTACGACATCGCAGGTGCGATGTCGGTGGGGTCAAATCGAAAGTGACGCACATCCGGCGTCACTTGCGATGTCGTAGTGTGTAAATCCTAGATGATACGATGAACGAGCGCAAAATCGTCGTCATCGTATCATCGCTGCAGCCTCCGACATTTCCATAATGCCGGGGGAGCGACAGGTACGATGTAGTTCCTCGTTCCTGCGGCCGCACACATCGCTGTGTGTGAAGCCGCAGGAGCGAGGAACTTCACCTTACCTGCCTCCCGGCTGCAATGAGAAGGACGGAGGTGGGCGGGATGTTTACATCCTGCTCATCTCCGCCCCTCCACTTCAATTGGCCGCCTGCCGTGTGACGTCACTGTGACGCCACACGACCCGCCCCCTAAGGAAGGAGGCGGGACGCCGGCCAGATGGACGTCGCACGGCAGGTATGTGCGTGTAAAGCTGCCGTAGCGATAATAATCGCTACGGCAGCTTTCACTATATATCGAACGTGCGACGGGGGCGGGACTATCGCTGCAGCATCGGTAACACATTGTTACCGATGTCGCAGCGTGCAAAGCCCGCCTAATTGATCTCGGGTCAATGAGGCAGAGCAGATCTGTGGGTTTTTCTTCCACTCAGATCGAACTGACGATCTGGGCACAAGTCTGGGCACGACTTGTCAATGTGTGCGGGGAAAAAAAAATGGATGCCACAGGGATGTCCATGTGACGTCCATTTTCTACAGATACATTACCTTCTGCACACTGTAAATGGTTCTGTAAATGATTGTAGAATAACTGCTGAGAAAAAAACGCATTACCTACAGATGCTAAAAGAGAAAAAATCGCACACTCGCATGACATTAGGGATATCAAACGGATTTCACTCATCCAACTTTTCTGGGTGAGCATGGGGCCAATTTATTATAAGTCAGTATGAGACCATCGTTAGAAATATACTAGCTGTACTACCCGTCTTCGCCCGGGTTTATAACTGCTGTTAACAAAATAGAATGTATTAACAAAATTGTATTCTGCACACAAAAAACACAAAACAAATAGAAATGTAATTATTAAAAGGCAAAAACTAAGCTAATAGAAGCATTTCACAACATATATTTCATCACCACAGATATTCCACACAGATTTAACTAAATTGGCCAAGTAATGTGCTCTGTCTCTTTCCAGATCTGTCTTTCCTCGTCTGCCTCTTTCCCCGTCTGCCTCTTTCCCAGCTCCTATAAGCTTCTTATACTATGAATGTCTTTTGTTCCTATAGCAACCACTCACAGCTCCTACTAATAACCTGTAGTTCCAGGCTCCATTTACTTTAATGAAGGCATGTTTTTTGGAGAGTAACTGAAAAGCGCGGGGTTAAATTTTCCTGTCAAAACATAGTCTACGATGTTCCCTGGGTCACATGAGGTGTCTGTGCAAAATTTTGTGATTGTAAATGCGACGGTGCGGATACACTTTTCGTTTCACTTTTTCCCCATTATGTAGATAGGGGTAATTGATAAATTGGAATGCACGGGGTTAAAATTTCGCTTCACAACATAGCCTATGACACTCTCGGGTTTCCAGACGTGTGAGTGTGCAAAATTTTGTGGCTGTAGCTGCGACGATGCAGATGCCAATCCCTTAGAGACACACGCACGCACGCACATACATACATACATACATACATACATACATACATACACGCACATACGCACACACGCACATACATAACTACACACACACGCACATACATACATACACACACACACATCTTTATATATTTATATATTAGATTTACTTAGACAATTGGTGGCAAATTCAATTCTTATTTCACCCACGATTTATGCAGCAAGAATGGCACAAGTTGGAACAGATCTCCCCAATAAAGAAAATATGTTTTGTGACTGTTACTATGATGTAATCTGCTCTTCCTATATTACAAGCCATATAGCAGCAAGTTGATGATTATACTGATTTTATCCAGCGTAAGAGCTGGTTCAATCCAGATTCTGCAGACTTTGCTCCTTGTTTGTCATCTGTATATTCCCTACGCCCAATGATAGAATAGTATTGCAAATGTGAACTCTTCAGCTGCACCAAAGGACCTGCTATCACTGAAGACTTCACTGCAGGTTGTCCGTCCTTTCCCTCAACTGCCCCCTTTGTACAAGGCCTCGTTCAGACAGTGATTTTTCTGCTAGACTAAAAACATGGTCTGATGTTCTTCAGTATTTTTGATCAGAATTTCACAAGTGTTTGGCTAGTTTTGCAGATTTCACCATCAATATTTAATTATCAATTTTCTTGTATGAAAAATAAGTTCCAAAACTTCTCCCTTTAGTTACAATGTTAATAATCCACAGCAAACAGTACATAGATGGTAATGTTGTCTGGCAGTGATTTCTAAAAGACCTATATGCAGTGGCGTAACTAGAGTTTGATAGGCCCCGGTGCAAAGATCGGACCTGCCCCCCCCTTCTACGTACACCGACACTTGGAGTATGGGATAATGATGCTGACACTTGGCTCTTTCCATCAGCACCCAGCTTCCCTATGTTCTGATATACATCGTGTCATCGGCACCCAGCTTCACCATGCTCTGCTATATGCACATCAGAGCATGGGAAAGCTGGATGCTGAGGGAAAGAGCCCTTTTCCCTCAGCACAAAACGTTCCCATCCCATGCTTGTATCTTTGTCCCCTGTTGTATAAAGGTCTCCAAATACTATAATGGCCCCCACATAACCTTCCATATAGTATAAAGGATCCCACATAACCCTTCATATATTAGAATCCAGCTCCATAGTCCACCATATATTATAATGCATTACCCATAGTTCTACATGTACATCTACAATTCACCCCATAATCCTCCATATATTATACTGCACCACAGTCCTCCATGTATTATAATGCACCACAGTCCTCTATGTATTAATGCATTTCCCATAGTTCTCCATGTATTATAATTCACCCCATAGTACTCCATATATTATACTGCGCCCCATAGTCCTCCATATATTATAATTCACCGCAGGCCTCCATGTATGATGCAGCCAGCCCCCCATGTTCCATGTATAATGCAGCCAGCCGCCCATGCTCCATATATAATGCAAGCCCCCCCACGCTCCATGTGTGGCGCCCTGGACAAGCCAGGTCGTCACAGAACAACACTAACACACCCCACACTCCCGGTCAGGCACACCTAAGTCAGACAAAAACCCTTGTTGCCTTCCTCCAGGGGCTGATGTCCACACCAGGGGGTGGGCCAGGTGGTTGGCCCCACCCACCGAGGAGTTCACAGTCCTGGAGGTGGGAAAAGAAGGAGTTGAGTTTTGGAAGTGAAAGTGGAAGGAGGGAAGTAGCAGTTGAGCAGACAGAAGTTGGTCCGGGTGTCTGGCCCGGACGGATCAGCAAGGTTGGCAGACGGTGGTGACCGTCTGCAGGAGTGGCCTATTGGAGCTTGCCGTAAGGACCGTGGAAGGGCGGTGGCCCAGCGGTACCGGACCGGTACGCAAAGAGAAGCCAGCACCATCCGGCAGGGGCTTACGGACCCCGTCAAAGCTAGGAGTCGCCGTGAATTTGCCAAATCCGTTAGCGAAGGGAACCTCCTGGGTTTCCCAGCAGCCAAGTCCCGACAGAAGGCAACAGTCCAACCGAGAGAGGGAAACACAGTCACCGCCAAGGCTAAAGTTCCCAGGAGCAGAGCCTGCGGGCAAAAGGGGCTCCTTCAGCACCCATCCAAGCTGGGGAGCGGGTTACCGGTGGGAACCCATTGGAACCGTACACGTTACACAGGTGCAGGGAAAGGCAGTCACCATCAACCTGCCGGGAGGAGAAACACCGCAGCCGTCTGTGGGACCCGTCCATCCAGCCGTTTGTTTTACCGGAGACTCTGTGTACATCATTGGCTGAGTGCCGTATGGCACAGCGCGACCCTGCACCTCACCAGGCCCCGTAACCCGCCTGCCATCCATCCCTACCCCATCACCGGGCCCCGGGACAACCAACCCCCTACCCACAGAGGGAATAACTAACATCCAGGCTGCTACCTGTCATCGCTCCCAGGATCCCCCGTCCAGAGCAGCGGTGGTGTCACCAATCTCACCACAACGGTGGGTGGTGTCACGGACAATACCAAACTCACGAGGACACGTGAGGACAGCAGCGGAGGAACGAGGAGAGCGGTAAAAATGTGTTTGTTTTTTTGTTTTTAAATCAGTGCATACTTGGGGGGCCGGGAGAGCATGGGGGAGCTGCCAGCAGTATACAGGGAGCATGGGAGAGCTGCCAGCAGTATACAGGGAGCATGGGGGAGCTGCCATCAGTATCCAGGGAGCATGGGGGAGCTGCCAGCAGTATCCAGGGAGCATGGGGGAGCTGCCAGCAGTATACAGGGAGCATGGGGGAGCTGCCAGCATTATACATAAAGGCATGGGGGGCTGGCTGCATTATACATAAAGGCATGGGGGGCTGCCAGAATTATACATGGAGCATGGGGGGGGCTTGCATTATACATGTGTCGCGGGCGGAGGAGGGGACGCTGCGCTCTCCCACTGCTCGGGTCCCGCTGCTGCGGCTGCTGCTGCTCGGTGGTGGCTCGAGCAGTGGGCCGGATCCCGGGGACTTGAGCGGCGCTCCTCGCCCGTGAGTGAAAAGGCTGGGGATTGATTGTGGGGATTTGGTTATTGTCCGTGACGCCACCCACGGTTGTGGTGAGTTTGGTGATACCACCGCTGCTCTGAACGAGGATCCCGGGAGCGATGACAGGGAGCAGCCTGGATGTTAGTTCTCCCCTCCGTGGGTAGGGGGGGTTGGTAGTCCTGGGGCCCGGTGATGGGGTAGGGATGGATGGCAGGCGGGTTACGGGGCCTGGCGAGGTGCAGGGTCGCGGGGGCAGCACTGTGCCGTATGGCACGGTGGTACTCACTCAGCCAATGATGAGGACACAGTTCTCGGTAAAACACACGGCTCGATGGACGGGTCCCACAGACGGCTGCGGTGTTTCTCCTCCTGGCAGGTTGATGGTGACTGCCTTTCCCTGCACCTATGTAGTGTAACGGTTCCAATGGGTTCCCACCGGTAACCCGCTCCCCAGCTTGGATGAGTGCTGAAGGAGCCCCTTTTGCCCGCAGGCTCTGGCCCTGGGAACTTTAGCCTTGGCGGTGACTGTGTTTCCCTCTCTCGGTTGGACGGTTGCCTTCTGACGGGACTTGGCTGCTGGGAAACCCAGGAGGTTCCCTTCGCTAACGGATTTGGCAAATTCACGGCGACTCCTAGCCTTGCCGGGGACCGTAAGCCCCTGCCGGATGATGCTGGCTTCTCTTTGCGTACCGGTCCGGTACCGCCGGGCCACCGCCCGTCCACGGTCCTTACGGCTAGCTCCAATAGGCCACTCCTGCAGACGGTCACCACCGTCTGCCAACCTTGCTGATCTGTCCGGGCCACACACCCGGACCAACTTCAGGCTGCTTAACTGCCACTTTCCTCCTTCCACTTCCAAACTCTCTCTCTCTCCACTCCTCAACTCATCTGCCTGCTTTTCCCGCCTCCAGGACTGTGAACTCTTCGGTGGGCGGGGCCAACCGCCTGGCCCACCCCCTGGTGTGGACATCAGCCCCTTGAGGAAGGCAACAAGGGTTTTTGTCTGACTTTGGTGTGCCTGACCAGGAGTGTGGGGTGTGTTGGTGTGTGCTGTGACGACCTGGCTTGTCCAGGGCGCCACATATGTAAACTCAGATTAAAATGAATGGGGTTGGCCACTTTCTCTTGTTATTACAGCTTTCCTCACAAACTGCCCACACAATGGCTGCTGGTGGGTAATCGTGTGACCAGACCAGTCCATAAGCCTCCTCCATTAGAAAAGCAGTTTCCTATGTGAGGCGTTTTACTATGGGAGGAGACTAATGGACAAATCTGGTCACATCCTCCTCCATCAGCAGTCATTGTATGGACAGAAGTGCTGGCCAGTTTCTGAGGAAAGCTGCACTAACAAGAGAAAGCGGTGACTTATTTTAACAGCCATAGTAGTTATAATAGAGGAACGCCATGTGACGGGTATCCGATATCGAGATAACTGACATAACATATTGTACTGAAAGGTGAACTTAAAAGGAACCTGTCAGGTCCCCAGTGCACCCAGAACCACGAGCAGTTCTGTAACTGTCCCAGCATCTAGTAGCACACATATACTCATCTTTAGGGTATGGTTCCACTTGCATATGACTCATGCGAGTCTCGCATCGGTATCAACCGGCATGGCCACACACTCTCCGGACATGAGTTCGTCAGATGCATGGAAATACATGCAGCCGACCTGCTCCTGGTGGCCCTGCCACTTCTGGTTACATGAGTATGACATCAGCAAGGTCCTTCTAGCCACTTTGACTTAGCCACAACCATTAGTAAACACTTCTATAATGGAATTAGCATAAATAAAAGATAGGGGGAGGAACAACAGGCAGGGGGGCTGGAATCACTATCAAAACCCACTCCAGCTATCAGCTGATCGGCAGCTGCTGCCATACAAAAATCTGTTCATTTTACAGACTTTACTTGCTTGGGTTTCAAAAACTATACTGTATCCTAGCAAACCACTAAAGGTAAGTATAGAATCAGCATGATAGTGCCAGTATAGCACTGGCTTTAGGTTATAAAGGAAAATCCTGGTGATTGGTGCGCTTTAAATGTGGTCTGCCTGAGTAAACCACTGATAGGCAAACACATGACCATTAATAGTCTATGGGGCTGTTCACATGTTCGTGTGTCTGCAAAAAAATCATGGAGACGGTGTTATTTTATCAGAATCAAGGATGAAAATCACTCTTACAAGTCTATGGGTCCAGGGGCATAACTACCGCAGTCGTAGAGGTCACCATTGCGAAAGGGCCCAGGAGGTTAGGGGCCCACGGCCTCCCTGCAGATCAGCAACCACCTCCTTTGTGAGAGAGGAGCTGCGCTGATCTGTTGCAGACCATGCGGCCGCTATATGACCTGCTGCCGTGCTGACACAAAGTCCCCCTGCCCAGTGTCAGCGGTGGCGGCATCAGGCCCCCTCCCCCCGTCATCGCGCACAGCAATGCTAAAGCATAAAGCTGCCTGTGCCGCTCCATGCTTCATCAGCCTCCCCCCGTACCTGTGTGGTAATGTCACTCCTGTGCAACTGCTGTGCTGAGGCATGCAGAGCGCAAGGCGGGAGGACGCTGACCAGAGCAGCGGGTGAACGGAGGAGAGAGATGAGGACAAGCAGCGGTGGAACGAGGAGAGGTGAGAGTAGAGCAGCGGGAAAATGAGGAGAGCGGTGAGTAATTGTTGTTTCTTTATATAAATTAGTGAGTACACAGTGACCAGAGGCCTGCATTATACATGGAGGCCTGGGGAGGCTGGCTGCATTATTATACATGAAGGCCTGGGGAGGCTGGCTGCATTATTATACATAGAGGCCTGGGGAGGCTGGCTGCATTATTATACATGGAGGCCTGGGGAGGCTGGTTGCATTATATATGGAGGCCTAGAAGGGGCTGCATTATACATGGAGGTCTATGGGGCTGCTTAATAAACATGAATTACACCTTATACATGGACTATAGGGGTGAATTATACATGGAGGAGTATGGGGCTGCATAATACAATATGAAGTTTTATAGGGTTGCGTTATAATACATATAGGACTATGGGGGCTACATTATAATGTCAGCGTCATTATCCCGTAGCCCGAGTGTCAGTGTCATTATCCCATACCAAAAGTGTCGGTGTACTTGGAGAGGGGGGGGCCAGGTCTGAACTTTGCACCGAGGCCCATCAAACTCTAGTTACGCCACTGTGGACTATCAATATGGCATCCAATTTTTATGCATACATTACAATTCTGTTAGATGGGAAATTGTAAATTATTCTGTAAATGATTAATAGCTGCACATGGATGACAAGTGAGAAAACAAATCACCCCACTTTTCTGGATGAGATTGGGACTGATCTTTTATACTCTCCTGTGACCCCAGCCTAAAAACTACAATATAGTGTATTAGGAAAAGAGAGAAATAACACAACTTTATTCTGTGTATAATTACGAGTACAGAAATACCAAATTGTTTTTTAGATTGTACTACTAAAACAAAGACAAAAACCATTCGTGAAAAAAGTTTTGTTTTAGGTTGCCATATTCTAAGATCCAAAAATGTTTTCATTTTTTCTAGAATGGAACTTTTTGAGGACTGTGTGTGAGATGAGCTATAGTTCCTATTGATACCATTTTGCAGGGCATATAACTTTTCAATGAATTAATATTCCAGTTTTTGTTGTTTTTTTGTGGGGTGGGGTGTGAGGCAGGGCTGTGGAGTCGGAGTTGGAGTTGGTATAAAATGGACCGACTCCGACTCATAAAATATATAATTAATTGGGTACAGCGGTTCAGTGCAGTATGTAATGAATATTCTTTCATAAGAATTTGGGAAAGTTATGAATTGTCCTATAAATGTCTGTGCTATTCCTGATGAAAGAATCTAGGCTTTTAGTTGAGATGAATCTGTGCTGCACTTCAGCTACATGATATAAGTAGTGATGTCACCATCTTACTACAGGGAAATTATCACAAACATGAGTGATGTACAGTTGAAAACCAGAAGTATCCATCCTCTCTCTATAAGGACACATATGCATTTTTTTCTCACTATCTAACATGAAATCAGAATAAAACTTTCCCGTTTTAGGTCAATTAGGAACCAAATTTATTTCTATTTGCCAAATGCAGAATAATAGTAGAGAGAATGTTTTAAGGAATTATTATTACTTTCTGCAAAGTCAAAAGTTTACATACACTAAGAGTACTATTCCTTTAAACAATATGGGACAGCCCATATACAGATGTCACGTCTCTGGTGCATCTGATAGGTTTATTGTCAACATCTGAGTTAATTAGAAACACACCTGTGGATGTATTTTAATGCACACCTGAAACACACTGCTTCTTAGTGTATCATCACAGGAAAGTAAAAAAATATCAGCCAAGATCCCAGGAAGAGAATTGTGGACTTTCTCAAGTCTGATAACTCCTTGGGTGCAATTTCCAGATACCTGAAGGTGCATCATTAATCAATACAAACAATTATACGCAAGTACAAACAAGAATGAAATGTCCAGCCATCATACCGCTCAGGAAGTGGACAGGTTTGTGTACCAGAGATGAACGTGCTTTGGTCAGACATGTGCATATCAACCCAAGAACAAAAGCAAAAGACCTTGTGAAGATGCTGGTGGAAGCTGGTAAGATTGTTTCATTAACCACAGTGAAACGAGTACTGTATTAACATGGGCTGAAAGTCTTTTTGGAGATATGTCCTGAATTTTTGTAGACCTGTCCTGTAGTCTGATGAAAGTAAAATTGAACTGTTTGGCCATAAAAAACCATTATTACAGTTGGAGGAAAAAAGAAAAGCTTTGAAGCCTAAGAACACCATCCCAACTGTGAAACACGGGGTAGCAGCATCATATGGTGGGGGTGTTTTGCTGCAGGAGGGACTGGTGAACTTTACAAAATAGATGGCATCATGAGAAAAGAAGATTATGTGGCAATACTGAAGCAACATCTCCAGACATCAGCCAGGAACTTAAAGCTTGGGCAGAAATGGGTCTGCCAAATGAACAATGACCCAAAGCATACTGCCAAACTGGTTACAGAGTGACTTAAGGATAACTAAGTCAATGTTTTGGAGTGGCCAGCACAAAACCCTGATCTCAATCCTATTGAAAATATTTGGGCAAAGCTGAAAAGGCCAGTGCGAGCAAGGTGACCAACAAACATGGCGAAGCTACAACAATTTTGTCAGGAGGAATGGGCCCAAATACCTACCAACTATTGTGAGAAGCTTGTAGATGGAGATCCAAGACGTTTCCCCCAAGTCATACAGTCTAAGGGCAATGGTACCAAATACTAATGAAATAGATGGAAACTTTTGAGTTTGCATAAAGTAATAAAAATGTCTTAAAGCATGCTCTATTCTGGCACTTGGCAAGTATAAATAATTTTGGTTCCTAATTGACCCAAAACTACTGAAAAAACTTTCCCAAAACGGGAAAGATTTATTCTGATTTCATGTCAGATGGTGAGAAAAACATGCATATGTGTCTTTATAGGGAGTGGATGAAAACGTATGGTTTCAACTGTATGAGGGAGTCTCAGTCGTAGAGTCAGAATCAGGGAAATTGAGAAGTCGGTTCTGTGGTTCCTGTATGGTCTGATAAGGACCGATAACTACAGCTCACAGTACCTTCTTACCATAGTTAAGGACATATTGGAAGTTTTAGGTTCATGCGATAAATATATATACAAGGCTGACCTGACATTACAATTGATGAACAGTGTACCGATTCTTGTGATGTATTCCTGTACTGATGAGGGATATGATGTTGTTTCTGTATTGATATGGGTTATATGGATGTTCTTCTGTACTGCTGGTGGTTCTGATGATGAATTTCTTTACTGATGAGCATTTTGATGCTTTGTTTCTGTGCCTATGGTGGTTCTGGTGATGTATTTCTGTACTGATGGGCATTTTGATGCTTTGTTTCTGTGCCTATGGTGGTTCTTGTGATGTATTGCTGTACTGATGAAGGTGTTGATGCTGTGTTTCTGTACCTATGTTGGTTCTTATGATGTATTTTTGTACCTCTGGTGGCTTCTGGTTAATGTATTCCTGTGCTGTTATAAGTCCTGATCCTGTACAAATGTAACAATTCAGAATTTGTAAGATTACATTATACAGGGCTATGTTAATAAAGTACTGTGCCATCTGCCAATTTAAGGGTTCCTATGTTTTTTAATGTTAGGAGTATTAAAGGGTTTGTCCCATGTTTGTGATATGTCTGCATTCACTCTGTCACTCTATGTGACTGCAGACTTCTGAATTCTCACAGCGCGCACACTGCACGCTGTCAGTATTCTCTGGTACCGACGGTGAGAATGGGAGGTCACAAAACCACAAGTATGCTATTTACATACATGTGGTCATGTGCTGACTAGACATGCATGGCCTTGATGAATGAAAATGAATTGCATGTGGCCAGAAGTATACAAATCACATATTTGTTGGACCCGTGAAAGCACCCCTAGAGGTGCGAAACGGTACCGTCGTCCTTGTGCTCCGCTCCCCCAGCTCCCTCATGTCTGTATCACCTGTCTGCAAAAAAGAAAAATAAAATAGATTTCTTGAAACCGTAGAGTGCTGCCAAAACTTCTCTTTTTTATGATATTAGTACTTGCTCTGGCTTCTTGGCATATAGCACCACGGTAGTTCAGGACTTCCACTTGCCGTCAGCTGTTTTTTTTCAGCCAAGTCCAATGTGAGGATACAGCAGCTGATCTGCACTTCAAGCACCCACAAGACAGGCTCTACATGGTATTGAGCCAAAGGACTCTCTTGCAGCATTTTCCACAGAGTGGTAAGCAGTGCAGTGCACAACTTGTTTTTTTCTTCTATTTTATCACAAATCACATATTTGTATAGACATTTATCTCAAACCTGGACAAGCCCTTTAATTGTAAAATTAAGCCCTGTAGCATGCCCAATCCTAACTGCGTGTAATATACTCACTGTCCGGATTAGGCTCTGCTTGCTGGTTCCAGCAGTCATCACATGGCCACTCCACTCATATGTGATTTTCATACTTACGGTCATCTGACAATTAGCTTTTCTTCTTACCGCTCTCTTTTTTTACTGAACAGTGAAACAATTAAAAAGAGCAGCTCATCATCACATGACTCTAAGTATGAAAATCGCATATGAATGATTGGTCACACGACAACTACTCAGACCGCGTGTGGGGGGAGGGAGTGGAGTGCAGATGTGGAATTTTTACAGAGTGGACAGTGGTATTGTGGAAAGTATGAGGACTGGAGGCGGAGCTGTGCAAAGGCGGGGCTGGGGTGGAGTTTTGGCGGAGTCTCAAGTGGGCCCGAAAATTTTGCCAGTATGGAGTCCTGAAATTCCTGATGGCGGCCCTGTCTATGAAACCGTTTATTGGTGCGTCATACCATTTTTGCTGGAGAAAAGATTGTTTTACTTTCTGTTGGAAGTTTATGGACCGCATAAATCTTGTTTGCACAAGAAACTGTGTGCCTGTGTGAATGCTGCCGACTATCAAAGTGCTGATTCTCTGCAGCTCTTAGTTATTGCTCCACTTTCCTTCACTGTCTCCATACCCCATCACTCTCCAATCAAATAATTATCTCAACTTCCCTCTTACCTCTCTCCACCTAACCTCATTTGCTGCCCTGCTTTTCAAACTCACTTCCCTCCTACTAAAAAACAAAACTAGTCACACACTCTCCCACTTGTTTGCCCTGATTTGAGGACTACTCCTCAACCCTCAAATCATCTTTATCCCACAACCCCAGTTATTTACCATTTTTATCACCACCCTCAGACCATCACTGCTCCCTCCAACCTCTTTCATCTCTGTAGAAGACTGCCACATATTTCAAAACAAAGACTTCCCAAATTGGGCTAGTCTTTACTACTCAACTACAACCCCTATGTGCAGCAGACCATTGTCTTTCCCCTATAACCTTCCTCCCCACTATCAAAGAAGAATACTTACTCATCTTCTCTCCAAATCGCACCTAACCACTTCTGCACTTAACTCCATCCCATCTCCTCCCCAACCCCACCACTATGCTTGTCCCGACCCTACCTCATCTCTTCAACTTATCATTAAAGCTATTCCAATCTCCAAGATCCTATCCCACTATGTAGTAGGTATATTAAAAATATTATCAAACACCTTCAAATGGAAATGTAGTATAGTTCTCCTGATTAGCTATGTCTCTTACCTCATGTGCAGGGCATTGCAGCATAGGTATGCCCCCTTGGCCATTCAGATTCCACCCCCAGGTGGCCCCATTTGCAGTACAGATCCCACCCCCAGGCGGCCCCCTTTGCAATACAGATCTCACCCCACAGGCTGCCCCTTTGCCATACAAATCTCCCACTGCGGTCTGACTCCTTTCCTATACAGATTCTACCCCACAGGCTGCCCGCTTTGTCATACAGATCCCATCCCGCAGGCTGCCCCCTTTGCCATACAGATCTCATTCCACAGGCTGCGACCTTTGCCATACAGAACCCATCCCGCAGATTGCCCCCTTTGTGGTACAGATCTCTTATCGTAGGCTGCGCCTTTTGACATACTCATCCCACCCCACAGACTGCCCCTTTTTCATGTAGATTCCACCCCATGCAGACTCTTTTTCCATACAGATTTCCCCCACGGTTCCATACAGATCCCACATTGCTTGCTGCCCTCTTAGTCATACAGATCCCACCGCACAGACAGACCATACAGATTCCACACGCAGGCTGCCCGCTTTGCAATACAGATCCCACCCCACAGGCTGCCCACTTTGCCATACAAATTCCATCCAGCAGGCTGCTTCCTTTGCCATACAGATCCCACCCTGCAGGCTGCCCCCTTTTCCATAATCATTCCACCCAATGCTGCCCCTTTCCATACTCATCCCAGCCACAGGCTGCCCCATTTTCCATGTAGATACCACCCCATGCAGACCCTTTTTCCATACAGATTTACTCCCAGGCTGCCCCCTTTTCCATACAAATCCAACCTCGCAAGCTGCCTACTTATTCATACAGATCCTAGCCCTCAGTCTGCCCCCATTTCTATACAGATCCCATCCTACAGGGTGCCCCCTTTGCCATACATATCCCACCTCGCATACTGCCCGCTTTGTCATACAGATACCACCCCGCAGGCTGCCCCTTTTTTCATACCCATCCCACCCAATGCTGCTGCATTTTCATATTAATCCCACCCCACAGGCTTCCCCCTTTTCCATGCAGATCCCACCCCATGCAGCCTTCTTTTCCATACAGATTTACCTGAAAGCTGCCCCTTTTTCCGTACAAATTCCACCTCGCAGGCTGCCCCCTTAACCGGATCTCATCCCACAGGTTGCCGACTTTTTTATACAGATCCAACCCCACAGGCTGCCCCCTTTGCCATACAGATCCCACTCGTAGACTGCCCCTTTGCCATACAGATCCCTCTATACTGCCCCCTCTTCTATGCAGATCCCACCCTATGGGGCCCCCTTTTCTATACAGATCCCCTCCATACTGCCCGTTTCCCATGCAGATCCCATCACATGCAGCCCCCTTTTCCATACAGACCCCACCCAAGCTGCTTCTTTTTCCATACAGTTCCCAAACCACAGCTCCCAGTATCTTCAGGTCAAGGAGTGCTTACAGTGCTGGCCAAAAGTATTGGCACCCCTGCAATTCTGTCAGATAATACTCAGTTTCTTCTTGAAAATTATTGCAATCACAAATTCTTTGGTATTATTATCTTCATTTATTTTTGTCTTCAATGAAAAAAAATAAAAAAAATTGTCATAAAGCCAAATTGGATATAATTCCACACCAAACATAAAAAGGGGTGGACAAAAGTATTGGCACTGTTTGAAAAATCATGTGACGCTTCTCTAATTTGTGTAATTAACAGCACCTATAACTTACCTGTGGCACCTAACAGGTGTTGACAATAACTAAATCACACTTGCAGCCAGTTGACATGGATTAAAGTTGACTCAACCTCTGTCCTGTGTCCTTCTGTGTACCACATTGAGCATGGAGAAAAGAAAGAAGACCAAAGAACTGTCAGAGGACTTGAGAATCCAAATTGTGAGGAAGCATGAGCAATCTCAAGGTTACAAGTCCATCTCCAAAGACCTGAAAGTTCCTGTGTCTACAGTGCGCAGTGTCATCAATAAGTTTAAAGCCCATGGCACTGTGGCTAACCTCCCTAGATGTTGAAGGAAAAGAAAAATTGTCGAGAGATTTCAATGCAAGATTGTGCGGATGGTGGATAAAGAACCTCGACTAACATACAAACAAGTTCAAGCTGCCCTGCAGTCCGAGGGTACAACAGTGTCAACCCATACTATCAGTCGGCGTCTGAATGAAAAGGGACTGTATGGTAGGATACTCAGGAAGACCCTTCTTCTTACCCCAAGACATAAAAAAGCCAGGCTGGAATTTGCCAAAACTTACCTGAGAAAGCCTAAAACGTTTTGGAAGAATGTTCTCTTGTCAGATGAGACAAAAGTAGAGCTTTTTGGGAAAAGCCATCAACATAGAGTTTACAGGAAAAAAAAGAGGCATTCAAAGAAAAGAACACGGTCCCTACAGTCAAACATGGTGGAAGTTCCCTGATGTTTTGGAGTTGCTTTGCTGCCTCTGGTACTGGACTGCTTGACCGTGTGCATGGCATTATAAAGTCTGAAGACTACCAACAAATTTTGCAGCATAATGTAGGGCCCAGTGTGAGAAAGCGGGGTCTCCCTCAGAGGTCATGGGTCTTCCAGCAGGACAATGACCCAAAACACACTTCAAAAAGCACTAGAAAATGCTTTGAGAGAAAGCACTGGAGACTACTAAAGTGGCCAGCAATGAGTCCAGACCTGAATCCCATAGAACACCTGTGGAGAGATCTCAAAATGGCATTTTGGAGAAGGCACCCTTCAAATCTCAGGAACCTGGAGCAGTTTGCCAAAGAAGAATGGTCTAAAATTCCAGCAGAGCATTGTAAGAAACTGATTGATGGTTACCGGAAGCAGTTGTTCGCAGTTATTTTGGCTAAAGGTTGTGCAACCAAGTATTAGGCTAAGGGTGCCAATACTTTTGTCTGGCCCATTTTTGGAGTTTTGTGTGAAATGATCAATGATTTGATTTTTGTTTCATTCTCTTTTGTGTTTTTTCATTGCAAGCAAAATAAATGAAGTTAATAATACCAAAAAATGTGTGATTGCAGTCATTTTCAAGAAGAAACTGAATATTATCTGACAGAATTGCAGGGGTGCCAATACTTTTGGCCAGCACTGTACCTGCTCCTGGTTCCAGCGACCTCTCCTCCTCGATGGCACTCTGCAGAGATGCTGGCAGCATGATTATGATTACTCATCACGCTGACATGACCTTTGGAGCATGCGCACTCCGCCGCATGTCGGGTCACGGAGCTGATTGGAGCTCCACTGATTCCGGAAATGACGGAGGTACAGAGGTTAATTTGTATTAGATGCTAAAACAAATGAATAAACGACAGCGCTCCCAGACCTCCAAAAACAGTAACATCCAGTTTTCACGTAGTATTTTATTAGAGTAGATATGACAGAGGACAATTATCACCAAGACAGAGAAGGCGGCTTATATAATAATCTTTATCAAGTTAGTTTACCAGTTCAAGGACTATAAATTAATTCCCTGATCTGTCATTGCCGAGATTGGTTATAAACTACTTGTGCCAGCCGCTGTGTGGCATGTCGGCCGACTCCCACTTTAAGGTGTCAGAGCTGGGGCAGCAGCGGTACAACTAACAGGTGCAGATCAGTGGGCAGAACGCTGACAGGTATCCAGTTAGGTCTCTGTCTGGGTCAAATAAGAGGAGTAAGTTGGTAGACATGGTGGGCCTTAGCAATCCATCAGCACCTGTAATCTCATCGCTGGGAAGCCATTGAGCGCAGAGATAGCCCTCTCCTGACTAACCACCTAGATGCGGACTTAGGCATATGAGGGGTTAAGCTGCCAGGATCTCTACATAGATACTATATTTTCTCTAAAAATGCATGTGAGGTTCTTAGCACACAATGTGATTAAATTGTGTGAGCCCATTTGCCAACGTCAAGGTGACCTCTTCACTGTCCCTACACTAACTTATCTCTAAATTACTGACTAACTGGGACTAAGTCACATCTGATATTATTACTACCATTTTTACTATTACTGCACTATTACTTTTTTAAATGTCCATATATTATTATAATTTTCTTTATTTTTTTATAATTTTTCTTACCTTTTGTTCAAATTGTTGTATTAAAAAATCCTAAAATTATGCCTAATGGTTTTTGATCCAGAAAAAGGCAAAAACCCAGGACACGTTCAGCCAATTTGTGTCACGGGAAATATTCCTTCTCGACCCCGGGAAAAGGCAATCAGTCCTAGGAACCTGGATCTAAGCTAATAATGTTATTTCTAGCTAGGTAATTAATATTGGCAGGCTAATTAAACTGCAACTATAGTGTTCATAGATTTTAAGTGTTATACGATTATTATCCTGCTCTCTTATTATAGTATTATTCTAACCTTTATATTTTTTTATAATTTAGTGTTTTAATTTTACAGATAAAACTATTTTATTACTATTATTATCCTGCTATCTTTTTACAGTATAATTATAACTTTTCTATAACAATTTGTACTACACTATCCCTACAATGTTGATCCAGAAGAAGGATAAAACCCCAGGACACATTCAGCCAATTTGTGTCACAGGGGAAAAATTCCTTCTTGACCCCAAGAAAAGGCAATCAGTCTTAGAACCCTGGTTCAAACTGCTGTTCTACCTATTACTACTGTTATTTTCTTCATATTTTTACTACTTTCTTATTATCACTCATATTATTGTTCTTATTATTATACTTAACACCCCCATATTTGATGTTTCAGTCTAGAGGCCCCAGCAGGATGGTCCATATGATGTTTCTCCTTCCTCTCATGAACCAGTTGATGTATTGGCGGATGTTGTACTTCTGGATCCTTCTTTGTTGTCTCCTCCTTGCAGGGATGTGGATGTCCAGTTTTAGCTTCTAAAGCGACTTTGTTGGCATGTATTCTTCTTCTTCTTCATCCAGGTAGTTGCATAATTCTCTCCAGAAATTTTTTTTCTTCATCTTCTTCTTCCCTTTTCCTTTTTCCTCTGATATCGATTGTCCTGGATGGCTTAGGCAGTTCTTCTCACCGTACTGCATATATTTTCTATGCCTCGGGGCTGGTCGGCATCAGGCACTGGGAAAACAAGAGATTAAGTTACAAGGACTAATAGGAACATCCGAATACACAACCACCTTATAATAAAAGAAACAACAATGTTGCCCTTAGTTTTCTCACTGACCTCCTTCTTGAAGAGCGGTGAAGGTAGCAGCTTCATACAATAGGCCAGTCTTCTTAGTTTTTCCTCAGGTGTAAGGGTACCTTCACACTTTAGCGATGCAGCAGCGATCTGACCAGCGATCTGACCTGGTCAGGATCGCTGCTGCATCGCTACATGGTCACTGGTGAGCTGTCAAACAGGCAGATCTCACCAGCGACCAGTGACCAGCCCCCAGCCAGCAGCGACGTGCAAGCGACGCTGCGCTTGCACGGAGCCGGCGTCTGGAAGCTGCGGACATTGGTAACTAAGGTAAACATCGGGTATGGTTACCCGATGTTTACCTTAGTTACCAGCTCACACCGCTTAACTTAGCGTGTGCAGGGAGCAGGAGCCGGCACTGGCAGCATGAGAGCTGCGAAGGCTGGTAACGAAGGTAAATATCGGGTAACCACCTTGGTTACCCGATGTTTACCTTGGTTACAGCTTACCGCAGGCTGTCAGACGCCGGCTCCTGCTCCCTTCACATTCAGAATTGTTGCTCTCTCGCTGTCACACACAGCGATGTGTGCTTATCAGTGGGAGAGCAACAATAAAAAAACGAACCAGCACTGTGTGTAACGAGCAGCGATCTCACAGCAGGGGCCAGATCGCTGCTCAGTGTCACACACAGCGAGATCGCTAATGAGGTCACAAAAAACGTGACTCAGCAGCGATCTCAGTAGCGATCTCGCTGTGTGTGAAGTACCCCTAACGTAAACTAAAGGAAACAACCAGACATTACAATCAGATTAGAGACTAAAGCCCCCACCCTTAAAAAAAAAAAAAAAAAAAAAAAAAAAGCCCCAGTGAGAACTGCAAGATTTTTAAGTGCTGTTTCTATTAAAGATTGTGATTATGGTTACAAAAAATCAATGACAAATATTATTAAAAAATAGATTGAACACAAAAACTTGATTTAAATAATAGGTGATTTATGATGACAAAAGGGTGCTTTACACGCTGCGACATCGCTAACAATATATCGTCGGGGTCACGTCGTTAGTGACACATCTGGTGCCGTTAGCGACATCGAAGCGTGTGACACCAAGGAGCGATGATCAACGATCGCAAAAGCGTCAAAAATCGTTGATCGTTGACACGTCGCTCCTTTTCATAATATTGTTGCTGCTGCAGGTACGATGTTGTTCGTCGTTCCTGCGGCAGCAAACATTGCTATATGTGACACCGCAGGAACGACGAACATCTCCTTACCTGCGTCCACCGGCAATGAGAATGGAAGGAGGTGGGCGGGATATTCCGGCCCTCATCTCTGCCCCTCCTCTGCTATTGGACGGCCGCTTAGTAACACCACAGCGACGTCGCTGTGACGCCTAACGCACTTTCCCCTTGAAGGAGGGATTGTTCGGCGGTCACAGCGACGTCGCTGAAAAGGTATGTGCGTGTGACGCTGCCATAGTGATAATGTTCGCTACGGCAGCGATCACCAAATGTCGCACGAACGACAGGGGCAGGTGCTATCGCTAGCGATGTCGCAGCGTGTAAAGCACCCTAAAGTCAAAGGCCCAAAGTCTAACAATGAAATATTCCTGGATAACCCCTTTAAAGTGGAAATCCTGAATCTAGGAAACAGTCGACCCTCACAGACCGATAATACTACCTGGACCAACGCTGGCACAAGATCCAGTCCAATCCATGGCGTCTTCTGACATTTCGCTTGTCGAAATGTATCAAAATCCTATAAAAGAGGAGCAGAGGTTGTAGGGACTTGATTCATATTTCTATGACTTGGGTGACAGTTCCTGAAAACACTGAAGAACATTGTCTCTATATTCAGGGACTGTTGTGGATGATGAGATTGGGAGATGGAAAGATATTTCCTGATATATATGTGATCAGTTCCACTAAAGGGGCTGCCTGATGGGACAAGTGATGGCCAATACCCCCTGGTGTGAGTGTGGGTGATGGATGTATCGCTGCCTGGTATCTTGTGTGAGTTCTGTGGGATGGATGTATCGCCGCCCTGTATCTTGTGTGAGTGCGGGTGATGGATGTATCGCCTCCCGGTATCTGGTGTGAGTGAGGGTGATGGATGTATCGCCGCCCTGTATCTGGTGTGAGTGCGGGTGATGGATGTATTACCGCCCGGTATCTGGTGTGAGTGCGGGTGATGGATGTATCAGCACCCGGTATCAGGTGTGAGTGCGGGTGATGGATGTATCACTGCCCAGTATCTGGTGTGAGTGCGGGTGATGGATGTATTACCACCCGGTATCTGGTGTGAGTGCGGGTGATGGATGTATCGCCCCCCGGTATCTTGTGTGAGTTCTGGGGGATGGATGTATCGCCGCCCGGTATCTGGTGTGAGTGCGGGTGATGGATGTATCGCCGCCCTGTATCTGGTGTGAGTTCGGGTGATGGATGTATCGCCACCCTGTATCTGGTGTGAGTGCGGGTGATGGATGTATTACCGCCCGGTATCTGGTGTGAGTGCGGGTGATGGATGTATCACCGCCCAGTATCTGGTGTGAGTGCGGGTGATGGATGTATTACCGCCCGGTATCTGGTGTGAGTTCTGGGGGATGGATGTAACGCCGCCCGGTATCTGGTGTGAGTGCGGGTGATGGATGTATCACCGCCCTGTATCTGGTGTGAGTGCGGGTGATGGATATATCGCCGCCCGGTACCTTATATTACGTCTTATACCTGAAATCTGGCGCTGCTAGCTGGTGTTTGTCTTCACACTCTGATGAGGTGTAACAAACTGAGGATAAACAACTTTTTTTTTTTTTTATTCAAACTGAGCAGTTCTATTGGCTGTTTATAAATGCAGTTACCATGGAGACAGAGGCATTGCAGATTTAAAGGGACAGGATGCAGTCCTTGCGCTATAGTACATTTTACCATAGATATCATATAACACTGTATATTACATGGAGCTGCTCAGATCATGTGTGGGCTGACACTCCTGTATCTCTTCATATATTGTGTAAATTTACTTAGAAGAGCTGTAGAGATATCTGGGGTAAAATTGCTTGTGTTGTCAATTGTACGTGTATAAAGAAGGCCTGGTAATGTCTGTAATGGGCCGAAAATTGTGGTTTTATGTTCAGAACAAATCTAAGTATTTTTTCTCAGTATTCCTATCAACTTTCTGTCATATTTCCATCACTGAACATTGTTACATATAGCTAGGAGATGCCATAGCAATCAGACCATTGGGGTCCAATCGGGGGGGCAGAGCACTGAGGTCCCTTTGGCTTTTCTCCTGCAGTCATCCCCCTGCCTATAATACTTTATATGACAAAAGTGAGTACACCCCTCACATTTTTGCAAATATTGTGTTATATCTTTTCATGGGATAACACTGAAGATAGGACACTTTGATATAATGTAAAGTAGTCAGTGTACAGCTTGTATAACAGTGTACATTTAATGTGCACTCTAAATAAGTCAACGCACAGCCAATAATGTCTACCACTGGCAACAAAAGTGAGTACACCCCTATTTGAAAATGGCCAAATTGTGCCCAAAGTGTCAATATTATGTGTGGCTACCAGTTATTTTCAAGCACTAAATATATAAATAAATAAATGCCACAAGCACTGTGAAAAGTAATTAGAATTTTTTTATATTGCAAAAAAGTAAATGGAAGTAGCCGCTGACAGAGGACAGATTTCATGTCCAGATCTGTCAGATAATGGAAAACAAGACACCCAAATAAGTACTACCGCGCTACTAAAGGCTTGAGTCCAAACCACCTGAGTTAGGAGGTGTGTACCCTACAGACAAAAGGGCACTAATAGGAAATATAATATATCCAGGGGCATAATTACCGCGGCAGGTTAGGGGCCCACGGTCGCCCTGCAGATCAGCAGCCAGCTCCTTCCTGTGAGAGAGGAGTTGCACTGTTCTGTCGCATACCACACGGCCGCTATATGACCCGGTGCCACCACCGCTGACACCGGCAGCGGCGGCAGCACCGGGCCCCCCTCCCCTGTCATTGCACACAGCAATGATAAAGCATCAAGCGGCCCGCGCCGCTCCTTCATTCTCCCCCTGTGCCTGGGCAGTGACGTCACTCCTGTGTAACAGCTGTGCTGCAGGACAAGAGGATGATAACTGGAGCAGCAGGGGAACGAGGAGAGAGGTGAGTACTTGTTGTTTTTTTTTTGTTTTTGCTTTTTTTTTTATATATATATATATATATATATATATATATATAAATCAGTGAGTACATGGTGGCCAGAATCCTGGGGGTCTGCATTATACATGGAGGCCTGAGAGTACTGCATTATACATGGAAGCCTAGTTGGCTGGCTGCATTATACATAGAAGCCTGGTGGGCTGGCTGCATTATACATGGAGGCCTGGCCATGCTGCATTATACATGGAGGCCTGGGGAGCTGTATTATACATGGAGGCCTGGGGGGGCTGTATTATACATGGAAACCTGGGGGGGCTGTATTATACATAGAGGCCTAGGGGGCTGGCTGCATTATACATGGAGGCCTGGTGGGCTGGCTGCATTATACATGGAGGCCTGGGCATGCTGCATTATACATGGAGGCCTGGGGGGCTGTATTATACATAGTGGCCTGGGGGGCTGTATTATACATGGAAGCCTGGGGGGGCTGTATTATACATAGAGGCCTAGGGGGCTGGCTGCATTATACATGGAGGCCTGGGGGCTGCATTATACATTGAGGCCTGGGGGGGCTGCATTATACATGAAGGCCTGGGGTTCTGCATTATACATGGAGGCCTAGGGGGGCTGCATTATACATGGAGGCCTAGTGGGGGCTGCATTATACATGGAGGTCTATGGGGATGCATTATACAACATGAATGACACCTTATACATGGAATATAGGATTGCATTATACATGGAGGAGTATGGGGCTGCATAATACAATATGAAGGTTTATGGGGCTGCATTATAATACATATAGGACTATGGGGGCTACATTATATTATATGGAGGACTATGGAGGCTACTTTACACATGGACTATGGGGGTGCATTATAAAACATGGAGGACTATTTCGTGCAGTATAATATATGGAGTACTATGGGGTGAATTATAATACATGGAGAACTATGTGAAATGCATTATTACATGGTGGACTATGGAGGTGCATTCTAATATATGAAATGTTATGTGGGACCTGCTATACTATAAAGAAGGCTATGGGGAGCCATTATAGTATTTGGAGAACTATATATGAGGGGTGACAAAGATACAAGCATGGCATGGGAACATTTTGTGCTGAGGGAAAAAGGCTCTTTCCCTTAGCACCCAGCTTTCCCATGCTCTGCTATACATCTTTTCTCAGCACCCAGCTTTCCCATGCGCTGATATGGGAAAGCTGGGTGCTGAGGGAAAGATGTATAGCAGAGCATGGGGAAGCTGGATATCAGAACATGGGAAAGCTGGGTGCTGATAGAGGGATTTCAGAGCATGCGAAACCTGTGTGCTGAGGGTAAGAGCCAAGTGTCAGCATCATTATCCTGTACCCAAGTGTCAGTGTCATTATCTTGTACCCCAAGTGTTGGTGTACGTAAAGGGGGGGCAAGGTCCGAGCTATGCACAGAGTCCATTCAAACTCTAATTACACCACTGTATAGGTCCGTGTAAGGCTACTTTCACACATCCGGTTTGAGCACTGCGGCTCAATCCGGCTGTGAAACCTATGCAACGGATGCGGTGAAAACACCGCATCCTTTGCATAAGTTTTTACATGCGGCCCGTCCGTTTTTTTACGGTTGCGGCATGCTACTGAGCATGCGTAGTGGAAGAAACCGCATGCGGCGGCCGGATGCATTTTTTGCCGCATCGTGCCGCATCCGGCGTCCATAGGCATGCATTGAAAAATGCGCTGCTGCAGCCGAATGCGGAGCGATGCGGTTTTTTTGCCGGAGCAAAAAACGTGCCAGGGAACGTTCCATCTGGCCGCCGCATCGGCTAAACCTGCCGCATGCGGCAAAAACCGGACGGAACGCAAGCCCATGCGGCACAATGCGGCGCCAATGCAAGTCAATGCTGGAAAAAACGAAACCGGCGGCAAAAAAAAAAAGGTTTCGTTTTTTCAGCAGAGCGCCGGATTGTGCCGCACTGCTACAGCCGGATGTGTGAAAGTAGCCTTAATCAGACTGCACATGGATGATAACAGAGAGAGGAGGAGCCAGCACTGCCTGAGAATGGTATGCAAAAAAATATTTTCATAGTGTAAATTCACAATTATTCCAACTGTACTATAATGCAAATTGAGATTTGAGTCAAATGATTGATCAATAATTTGAGCCGCCCCTGCCAACGTCAAGGCAAATCTCTATAGGTGGGTCCTACCTATATTTATATTTTCAATGTGCCATACGGCTAACTAATTAAATTAAAAGCAGAACCATATTAAAACACACATAAACCTCATACATGTCAGAACCGCTACCATGCAAAGACAGGCTAAACTGCGAATAAAGGCAGTCCACGTCCCAGCATGTGCAGCTGTATGCCGCACACACTGGGACAATGTCAGAACTAGCCCTCACAGTGCCCACCCAGCAGCTATGAATGAAGGCGGAACAGGCCCATGCATATGGTGCTTAAATAACAATGCCTGTGGAAAAGGGCGTGATAGCTGTATGTGAACAGACACCAAATTATATATATATTGTCGCGGGCGGAGGGGACGCGCTCGCCATGCTCGGGTCCGGGGCTTCTGCTGCTGCTGCTCGGTGGCTCGAGCGGTGGACCGGACCTGGGGACTCGAGCAGCGCTCCTCACCCGTGACTGAAAAGGGGGTGGTTTGGTTAGGGAGATTGTTCATGACGCCACCCACGGGTCGTGGTGATAATGGCACCACCGCTGCTGGTAACGGGGATCCCGGGAGAGATGGTAGGGTGCAGCTGAGATGTTGTCCCCTCCGTGGGCAGGGGTTGGTGATCCCGGGGCCCGGTGGTGTAATGGGAAAGCTGGATGGCTGGGGTGCAGGGTTGCAGGGACAGTGCGACGCGGTGCCTGACGGCACTGGTGTACTCACTCAGACAATTACTGACAGAGTCTCTTGTAAACCAAAACGGCCAGATGGAGGGGGTCCCGCAGCCGGCTGCAGTGTTGTTGTTGTGCTCTCCCCGGACGGCTGATGGTGGCTGTCTTTCCCTGCACCTTTTAGAATTTTCTGACTCCTGTGGTTGCCCACCGGTAGTCCGCTCCCCGGCGTATAGGTGCCGTAGGAGCCCGTTTTGCCCGCAGGCGCTGGCCCTTGGATCTGTAGCCTGTGGCGGTGGCTGTCTATCTTCTCTATGTGGACGGTTGCCTTCAATCGGGACTTGGTAGTTGGGAAGCCCCTGGGGTTCTTGTCACATTCGGATTTGACTATTGACGGCGGCTCCAAGCCTGGTCGGGGTCCGATGGCCCTGCCTGTGTGCTTAGGTTCACTCCGTTCCCCGGTCCGGTACCGGCGGGCCGACGCCCGACCCCGGTCCTTACGGCTCTGCGGAGTTCCACTAACTCCTGCAGACGGCCACCACCGTCTGCCAACCTTGCTGTTAGTGTCTGGGCTCCAACCCAGACACCCAAGTGTTCATTCTTCTCACTTCCTCCTCCAAAACTAAACTGTCACTTTTCCCGCCTCCAGACCTGTGAACTCCTTGGTGGGTGGGGCCAACCATCTGGCTCCGCCCCACCTGGTGTGGACATCAGACTCTGGAGGGAGGCAACAAGGGTTTTGTGTTTTGGCTGCTGCAACTGCCTAGGGTGGGGGTGTGTGTGTTGGTATGTCTGTGACTACTTGGCTAGTCCAGGGCGTCACAATATGTACATAAAAACAGAAGGAATATGCAAACCAAATTATTATTGTTATTTAAGCACCATATGCTTGGGCCTGTTCCACCTTCATTCATGGCTGCGGGGTGGGCACTGTGAGGGCTAGTTCTGACATTGTCCCAGTGTGTGCGGCATACAGCTGCACATGCTGGGACTTGGACTGCCTTTATTCGCAGTTTAGCCTGTCTTTGCAGCATGGGAGCGGTTCTGACATGTATCAGGTATATGGGTGCTTTAATATGGTTCTGCTTTTAATTTAATTAGTTAGCCGTATGCATACCTCCCAACATTTAAAGATGAGAAAGAGGGACAAAGTAAGGCAATTTTAAGCCACGCCCCTAACCACACCCATTTTGCAATCTGTCACGCCCACATCCAATCCTTTTCAGCACTGCTGATCACATTGTTTAAGGCTGTGTGCCCACGATCAGTATTTGCAGCATTTTGGATGTAGCATGTTTTTGCTGTGTCTAAAACGCTGCATTGTACAGTACAAGCACAGTGGAGGGATTTCTTGAAATCTCGTGCCCACTGTGCTTGTTTTTTCTGCAGCAAACACTGACCTGTGGAGCGTCTTTCCAGACTGCAGCATATCAATTGTTTGCTGCAGTTGCATGCGTCATCCGTAGGGAGAACACAGCAGGAGACTACAGCGCACTGAACCCTGATCGTGGGCACAGGCAGCTGTATTCTCCTGCGGAGGAGACGTGCAGCCCCACAGGTCAGGACCCGCTGCCTCCAGGACACAGCGAGTCCTGATCGTGGGCACAGGCAGTTGTGGTCTCCTGCGGAGGAGATATGCAGCCCTGCAGGTCAGGACCCGCTGCCTCCAGGACACAGCGAGTCCTGATCATGGATACAAGCAGCTGTGGTCTCCTGCGGAGGAGACGTGCAGCCCCGCAGGTCATGACCCGCTGCCTCCAGGACACAGCAAGTCCTGATCGTGGGCACAGGCAGCTGCGTTCTCCTGCGGAGGAGACATGCAGCCCCGCAGGTCAGGACCCGCTGCCTCCAGGACACAGCGAGTCCTGATCGTAGGCACAGGCAGCTGTGGTCTCCTGCGGAGGAGACGTGCAGCCCCGCAGGTCAGGACCCGCTGCCTCCAGGACACAGCGAGTCCTGATCGTGGGCACAGGCAGCTGCGTTCTCCTGCGGAGGAGACATGCAGCCCCGCAGGTCAGGACCCGCTGCCTCCAGGACACAGCGAGTCCTGATCATGGGCACAAGCAGCTGTGGTCTCCTGCGGAGGAGACGTGCAGCCCCGCAGGTCAGGACCCGCTGCCTCCAGGACACAGCGAGTCCTGATCGTGGGCACAGGCAGCTGCGTTCTCCTGCGGAGGAGACGTGCAGCCCCGCAGGTCAGGACCCGCTGCCTCCAGGACACAGCGAGTCCTGATCGTGGGCACAGGCAGCTGCGTTCTCCTGCGGAGGAGACATGCAGCCCCGCAGGTCAGGACCTGCTGCCTCCAGGACACAGCGAGTCCTGATCGTGGGCACAGGCAGCTGTGGTCTCCTGCGGAGGAGACATGCAGCCCCGCAGGTCAGGACCCGCTGCCTCCAGGACACAGCGAGTCCTGATCATGGGCACAGGCAGCTGTGATCTCCTGCGGAGGAGACGTGCAGCCCCGCAGGTCAGGACCCGCTGCCTCCAGGACACAGCGAGTCCTGATCATGGGTACAGGCAGCTGCGATCTCCTGCGGAGGAGACGTGCAGCCCCGCAGGTCAGAACGCGCTGCCTCCAGGACACAATGAGTCCTGATCATGGGCACAGGCATACGCACATATATGGTACATATTTGAAGACAAATTCCCTAAAATACATATAAACAGACAAATCTATACACAGTCATCTGCACTGACATACATAGATATATACATCATACATATACACACATTGGAGGTAATAACATGGGGAAGCCGGCAGCAGCCGCACTCACCCCGCTTGTCTCTATCCAGCTCCTCCTCAGCATGTGATCACTTGGCAACACTTTAACAGACCTAGCCACGCACAGTGCACACTGACACCGCTGTGTATGTATCACAAGGGAGGATGGGGGTTTTATATAATATATATATATAATATATATATAGATATACAGTATTTACAGCACAGGAGGGGCTGGGGCCTACAGTATACACAGCGCAGGAGGGGCTGGGGGCTACAGTATACACAGCACAGGAGGGGCTGGGGGCTACTGTATATTCAGCACTGGAGGGGCTCGGGCATAGACAGTACTTGAGGGGCATACATATTAGGCCTGTTTCAGACGTCAGTGATTCTGGCATGTATGTGCTAGTTTTTATACGTACCAGAATCACTGATCTATGCAGACCCATTATAATCAATGGGTCTGCACACACATCAGTGATTTTTCACTGACTGTGTCTCTGTGTGGCGTACATGCGTATCCATGATTGCCGCACAGAAACATGTCCATTTTTTTCTGGCATCACTGATGTCCCACGGACCACACTATGGTGTGATCCGTGAAACACGTACCAGAAAAACACGGACATTTAAAATAAAAAACTTTTTCAACTCACCTTCTCCAGCAATGCTGAGTTCGGCAGCTGCTCTCTGCTTCTTCCTACCTGGCTCATTATGGCATGCATATTCATTTATGCAGCCAGAGCTGACCCGGAAGTAGCTGCAGAGGTGAGAGAGCGGTGGCTGGATGCTGAATCGCGGGACTCTTCAGCACCACGGAGAGCAGGAGCGGGGACAGGTGAGTATATGTCCATGTGCAATCACGGAGTATGAATCACGTATCATGGATTGCACATGGACAACCACTGTGTGCCGTGAATCACGGAGTATGAAGGGACATATGCGTGTTTAACACGTCAGTGAAGAACGTCTGTGTTTTTCACTGAGGGGCATACATGTTACTAAGGGGTACACACATTACTGGGGGAAATACACTTTACTGTGGGGCATATAAATAACTGGTAGCATAGATATTACTAAGGGGCATATATCTCTGGTGTTGGGGCTTATACAGCTCTGGGGGCACATACAGCTCTGATGGGGGGGCTGGGGGCACACAGATCTGGTGAGGGGGGGTGGCTGGAGGCATATAGCTCTGGTTAGGAGAGGGCTGGGGCATACAGATCTGGTGAGGGGGGCTGGGATACATCTGGTGGGAGGGGGCTGGAGGCATACAGAGCTGGGGGGCATATAGATCTGGTGGGGGGCTGGGGGGCATACAAATCAGGTGTGGGGGCTAAGGGGATACAAATCTGGTGTGGGGGCTGGGGGTATACAAATCTGGTGTGGGGGTTGGGGGGCATACAGATCTGGTGAGGGGGGGTGGCTGGAGGCATATAGCTCTGGTGAGGAGAGGGCTGGGGCATACAGATCTGGTGAGGGGGGCTGGAGGCATACAGAGCTGGGGGGCATATAGATCTGGTGGGGGGGGCATACAAATCAGGTGTGGGGGCTAAGGGGATACAAATCTGGTGTGGGGGCTGGGGGTATATAAATCTGGTGTGGGGGTTGGGGGGCATACAGATCTGGTGAGAGGGGGCTGGGAGATACAGATCTGGTGGGAGGGGGCTGGAGGCATACAGAGCTGGGGGGCATATAGATCTGGTGGGGTGGCTGGGGGGTATACAAATCTGGTGTGGGGGCTGCTGGGGCATACAGATCTGGTGAGGGGGGGCTGGGGGATACATATCTGGTGGGAGGGGGCTGGAGGCATACAGAGCTGGGGGGTATATAGATCTGGTGGGGGGGCATACAAATTTGGTGAGGGGGCCATACAGATATGGTGAGGGGGGTGACTGGAGGCATATAGCTCTGGTGAGGAGGGGGTTGGGTCATACAGCTTTGGGTAGGTGGGGGGGTCACATACAGCCTTCCTTGGTGTTCAGCTCCTCTTCCTGCAGTCTCTTTATCTGTGGACAGAGCTCAGCATGTTGCTCGGTAGCTCCGCCCACAGATGCACTTCCGTACACAAACAGTCCAGCGGTGAGCAGTGAGTGCACGCTGAGCTGCAGGTGCCGATTTAAAGTGCTGGCAGCCAGAGTGCTGCTGCCGCCCACCCATAACAGTGGCAGCACAGAGCCAGAGCAGTGAAGCAGCGCTCGGCTCTGCTCATGTGCATTAGGAGGGGGAGAAAGTCAGACGGGTAGAGAGTGGGTGGGCGGAGCACGGGACAAAAGCCTCACGATCGTGACACCGGGACACCCGCTGAAATCCGGTACAGTCCCGCTGTATCCGGGACAGTTGGGAGGTATGCGTATGGCACACTGAAAATATAAATATAGAGTAGGACCCCCCCTATAGAGATTTGCCTTGACGTTGGCAAGGGCGGCTCAAATTATTGATCAATCATTTGCTAAAAATCTCAATTTGCATTACAGCACAGTTGGAATAATTGTGAATTTACACTAAAAAAAAAATTTTTTTTCAATGCCATTCTCAGGCAGTGCTGGCTCCCCCCCTCTCTGTTGCACATGGATGATGTCAGTTTGTAACGTGTGCTGTCCATGACTAACATTGCAATTAATAGAATTTTTGTAATTTATTTATGATCTATTCATTTACCCATACGTGAATGTCACTGATGAAAGACGAATGGTAAAAGCTGGCACATACCAAACAATGCTGATACTCTGATCCAAAGCACGCAGACCACTTTTTGTTGAGTATGTGAAAAATGATAGAATACGGCCTGATGCTGAGCATCTACTCGTATAAATGTACCTTAACACGATAGAAAATGGACTGATGCAGAAATGTACCGGGGAGTCCTAGTTCAGCAGTCACATGAAGTGACAGAATACTAAAGGTTTTATTCTTTCACATTTTTCAAAAGTGAATGGTAAAAATCATATAAAATCTGTTCTGTATTACTTTTATAATCTTATTCTGTGCAGGAAATGTATTTGCAATTTCCCAATCATACCCCATTTCACAACACTGGCCTTCCACAGCCTTGAGTACTCTTCCTCTTCCTGCTGATGCTCTCAAGTCAACTCTTCAATGTTGTCCCTGCCCCTTATACTTTCCTTACTTCTGTCCCATGTGCTGTTAATACTGTTCTGTGATGTTCCCAGTATTGTGCTTGGAAGCCCTCCAGCACTGTGTCCAATGTGCAACTTATTGCCCCCTAGTTTAATGCCTGCTGTATAGTCCAGTCTCCACTTATTACTGTGCCTACTGCCCCTACGTACTGTGGTTTCTAATACTGTGCAATCCTATCGACCCAACACCGTGGCTGATAAGCAGGCCAAGCCTTCCAATACTGTTCTTACTGTGCTACCCTCAGCCGGGCCTTCATCAGTCATCAGACGTACACCAAGCAGTTCTTCCCCTGTCCTGCAGAAAGCTTTGTGTGAGCTTCCCATGTTCACACATCACTTTCTCCACCACGTCCTACTGAAGGCACTTTTGTATGATCCCTAAGCTGTACATTGTTACCTGTACATGCCTGTACATGCATCTTGTGGATAGGTGTACTGTTCAATGATGCTTTTAGTTATTGGGTCTTGGGGCTAATGATACCACTGGACGTAGATTTGGGACATACATATTTATGGCTTTTGCATTTAAAACTAATGTGACGGGGGGGCGTGTCCTGGCTATGGAGGAGTGAGGACATGTTTGTCTCAGCTCCTGCCACCGGACTACATTACTGACAATTAAACCAGCCCAAGAGCCTGGAAGAAAAGGATATGCAGCGCAGGAGAAGGGTGAGCTCCAGGGGCCCAGCAGAGGAGCATCACGGACAGAGGAGAAGGGAATCAGAGGCTTCCTTACCGGGCCAAAGCAGAGGACAGCACCGCAGACATCTTCCAAGATGGAGAGGCAGGGGAAGCCCCAGCAGCAGCAGAGACAGAGGGAGGAAACCACCCGAGCAGCGGAGGAGAGGCAGCTGATAACCCCAGACAGCCAGCGTGCAAGGTCTCAGGTACAGGGGAACCCTGGAGCAGGGAGCATGGGTACAACCCCCACCATTGCTGATTGCAGACCTGCAGTGGGGAGGCCTCAGGAGGGGGGAGAGGTGTCCTTACCCCTGTCACAGAAGGAGGACAATAATAAATCTCAAGCAGAGGCTGTTAATGCTGCAAATGGGGAACAGGGCCCTGCTAGTGGAAATCTATCTTCAGTCAGACACAGCCTGAGTCAAAGTGTGTATAATATGGATATGCAAGCAGAGTTATAGCCTGCCACAAGTACAATAAGATCACATGAACCAGGAGTGCTGACAGAACTTAATAAAATCCGGGCACACATCTCTTCTATGCCCACCAGAGAAGATATGGAGACATATATAGCAAGGCTGGAACAGGCATACCGCACAGAGCTGTCGGCCCTGAGGGGGGAGGTGGAAAGAGTGGACACTCAGAACCAAATACAGGGTGCTAAAATACAGAATATAGAAGACACCACTCAGGCACAAGGGGCCATTTTGGATCAACACTCCCACCAAATACATTATATGGTGGAAGCAATGGACGATGCTGAAAACAGGGGCCGGAGAAACAATTTAAGGGTCCGGGGTTTACCAGAGTCTGTTGAACCTAAGGATCTCCAGAGAGCCCTCCAAGTGATGTTTAATGAGATCCTGGGTGAACCATCAAGCCAAACCCTGGAGCTAGACAGAGTGCATAGAGCGCTTGGCCCTAGACCTACACAGAATGACAGACCTCGAGATGTGATTTGCAGGGTCCACCGTTATGTCCTTAAAAAGGCCATCCTGTTTAAGCTGCGCAGTGGAGTTTCACCAGCATACGAGGGGAGCCAAGTCCAGATTCTGCAGGACTTACCCCTTTCACTTTACAAAGAAGGAGAGCACTGAAACCTCTCCTGGACATGCTCCGTTCGTATGAGTTTCAATACAGCTGGGGATTTCCCTTCCGCCTGCAGGTCCGAGACGTGGGAAGAATGCATGTTCCTAGGAACCCGACTGATATGCCATCGTTTGCTGCAGCCCTGGACATTCCATTGGTGCCTATAGAGGAATGGCCGGTGTTTCCAATGGGGGGATGGGGTGCTGCCCCAGATGGTGATCGGATGCGTGGCCCTCGAAGAGGAAGACCAGTCTGATGTTTAAGGAGTTATTGGTTTATAAACAAAAATTCATTGTTTCTCAATAGAATGTACCTCCCAGTTTTGCCATAATTTTTTTTGCCAGGGGGATTAAGTCTTACTGATTACGAGGGAGGGGGTTACCTCCCGCCTTCCTGGAAGGGGGGGCGGGAGGGAACCCCTTGACGATGTATAACACAATATTCTCTCTAGACCTTGTGTCCTCACATTATATAGGGCTCTGGCTGACAAACTAAGTTGAATAATTGCTTATTGTTAGTCCGGGGCAGGGGGCTCCTTTGTAGAAAGTTCTCTCCCTGATTGGGATAACACGCCATAAAGGAGTGGCGTAGTCTCACCATCCCTAGGTTAGACAGTTTGGTATTCTCTTACACCTATACAGTTACTTTTAGTCTTTTTAGACCCGACGTTAGGGTCTTGTTGTGACCTTGCAGGCGGGAGGCACTCTGACCTCCTTGCCTGTGATTTCTACTGCTTTGTTGGTAGTTTCTTTTGTATTCTCGACCTTCTTACCTCTTCTCTTTTATTTCCTCTTCTCTTTCCCTGCTCTTCCTATCCTACTTGCCTGCACATCTCTCTCTCTCCCTAATCCCCGAACCTATCACTAGAGTCCCCACCGTTCCTCCGCATTGGAATGACGCAGATTAATTGGGGTTCAATAAATGTGAGGGGACTTAATGTCCCGCAAAACTGCCCCCAGATATTTTTTGACATGCACAAAAAAAAAGAGTCCATATACTATTGATCCAAGAAACACATTTTAAAACGGGCCAAATCCCCATCTTTAGAGACAGATATTACACTAACTGGGTCCACAGTTCCAACCCAGAGTCAAAATCCAAGGGAGTGTCCATAGGCATCCATAAGTCCCTAGTGCACACAGTTTTAGATACACGGGTGGACACGGAGGGAAGATTTATATTCCTGAAAATTAATGTTAACTCATCCATTTTCACCATTGTCAATTGGTATCTACCGAATAGAGACCCAGCGACGACCTGCTCCTCTCTCCTGTCATCACTGGATGAATTCGCAGAAGGGACCGTGATCGTGGGCGGTGATTTAAACTTCACTTTGGACCCTAAGGTAGACACAACATCTGGACATAACTTTCTCTCAATAAGGAAACTAACGAAGGTTAAACGTTGTATACAGGAACTCAGATTAGTGGATGCATGGAGAACACTACACCCAGTAGACCGTGACTACACATATTTTTCCCCGGCTCACTCTTCGTACACCCGCATAGACCTATTCCTTGTAGGTCAGAAGGCCCTGACATGGCAGATACAGGCCTCTATAGGCAGTATCTCTTGGTCAGATCATGCCCCTATATTTTTGAGCCTCACTATCCCGGATGGGCCTGGGAGGCTGTGGTCTTGGCGGTTGAATGATAGTCTGCTGAGGGACCAGGGATGCTTGAAAGACCTGCAGAACACAATAGATGAATTCTTGGAGATACACTCAGGAGACACTACTACCCTACCTGTTCAATGGGAGACACTCAAGTGTGTGTTGAGAGGGTTTCTGATCAAACATGGGGCTAGGATTAAGAGGGAGAGAGCCCAAACCATTCTGTTTCTACTTCAGAATATTTCAGACCTAGAGAAGATCCATAAGCAGACATTATCCCCGGTGACACTGACAGAGCTAGTTAAAAACAGAGAGGAACTTAAATCCATTCTGGACCGACAATACGAGCGCCACAGGAATAGACTAAAAAGATTTATGTATGAATATGCGGACAAAAGTGGCAGACCACTAGCTAGGTTATTACATCCGAGGTGGGACCCCAGCCACATCCCTACGATCAAAAAATCGTATGGCCTTTTGACTCAGAACCCAATCCACATAGCGGAGCAGTTTCAAAAATATTATAGTGACCTTTACGACATAAGGGGCAAATTTGGGGATATGCCACAAGAAGCTTTGGAGACTAAAATAAATGATTACGGTACATACTTAAAACAGCCCTGCCGACTATACCCAATACTCAGGTTGAAAACCTTGAAGCAGACTTTACAGAGACAGAAGTGGCATCTATTATCAGGGATTCTCCCTCAGGCAAAAGCCCAGGTCCGGACGGGTTTACCCCTAACTTCTATAAAATTTTTCAGACTCGGTTATCCCCATTCATGACCAAAGTATTTAACTCCATATCTGAAAACTCCCAGTTTCTTGAAGCACACATATGTGTTATCCCCAAACCGGGAAAGGACCACTTGCTGGTTACAAATTACAGGCCCATCTCACTGATTAATTTAGATTTGAAATTTTTCTCTAAAGCACTTGCCAACAGACTTGCCCCGTCCCTGCCTGGGATAATACATACGGACCAGGTGGGATTCGTAAAAGGCCGGGAGGCACGGGACAACACCAAAAAATTGTTCCTCTTGATGGCTCGGTCGAAGGCTCAGTCTCTCCCCATGTGTTTACTTTCAGTGGACGCGGAGAAGGCCTTCGACCGGGTCAGTTGGAGCTTTATGATGGCAGCCTTGTCAGGACAAATGGGTTTCTATCATCTTTTCTGGTCCACAATGGAACGCGACAGGGATGTCCACTGTCGTCCCTCTTATACGTCATAGTCATGGAGCACCTTGCGGTCGCCCTGAGAAACAACAGAAGCATCCACGGGATAGATGCGGGGGGGAGAGAACCGTAAGCTGGCTCTATTCGCGGATGACCTTCTCATGTTCATTTCCCAACCACACATATCCTTCCCGTCCTTGCTCAAGGAGTTCGAAGAGATTGGCAACTTAAGCAACTTCAAAGTAAATTTTTCCAAATCAGAGGCCATGAACGTGACTTTATCGGCAGAAGACCTTGCGAGAGTATCACAAAACTTCCCTTTTAAGTGGCAACCGTCAGTTTTAAAATTTCTGGGAGTTATGGTACCTAGGGATCCAGCAAAAATTGTACATCACAATTTTTTCCCCTTATTAGAAAGGACAATCAGGGACTTAAAGAAATATGACAGAAAGAGATTGACGTGGTTTGGGCGTATAAACGCGATAAAAATGGATGTGTTACCGAGGTTCCTTTTCCTGTTTCAGACAATACCCATACAGCTACCGCTAAGTTACTTCTCCAAGATCCGGACAGCCTTGTCTGGGTTTGTCTGGGGGAACAGGAGACCCAGAACAGGAATTAAAACTCTGACCAAACACAAAAGTGACGGGGGGCGGGGCTCCCAAATTGTCAGTTATATTACAAGGCAGCTATCCTAACGAGATTACTGGACTGGCATTTTCATGGTAATTCGAAACAATGGGTGGTGATTGAACAGGATATGCTGGGAACTCCCTTACATTTAAGCTGGTGTCACACACAGCGACAATGACAACGACTTCGCTGCTACGTCACCATTTTCTGTGACGTTGCAGCGACGTCCCATCGCTGTCGCTGTGTGTGACATCCAGCAACGACCTGGCCCCTGCTGTGAGGTCGCAGGTCGTTGCTGAATGTCCAGCTTCATTTTTTGGTCGTCACTCTCCCGCTGTGACACACACATCGCTGTGTGTGACAGCGAGAGAGCGACGAAATGAAGCGAGCAGGAGCCGGCGTCTGGCAGCTGCGAAGCTGTAACCAGCGTAAACATCGGGTAACCAAGGGAAGCCCTTTCCCTGGTTACACGATATTTACCTTCGTTACCAGCCTCCGCCCTTGCTGCCAGTGCCGGCTCCTGCTCTGTGCACCCTGTGGCTGCAGTACGCATCGGGTAATTAACCCGATGTATACTGTAGCAAGGAGAGCAGGAAGCCAGCGCTAAGCAGTGCGCGCGGCTCCCTGCTCTCTGCAGTGTGACATGTAGCTGCAGCACACATCGGGTAAGCGCGGCTCCCTGCTCTCTGCACATGTAGCACAGCGACGTTATGATCGCTGCTTCTGCTGTGTTTGACAGCTAAGTGGCGATCATAACAGCGACTTACAAGGTCGCTGTTACGTCACAGAAAATGGTGACGTAACAGCGACGTCGTTGTCGCTGTCGCTTAGTGTGACCCCAGCTTTACTTCCATGGTTAGAGAAAGAAAGTAGGATCCAGATAGCGAAAGGAATGGCGTTCACGTGGACAGTGATGGGGATGTGGGATGGAGAGATAAAAAAGTGATCTCTCTCAGGAGCAGGGCCCACTTACCCCCGTATTCGGTAATAAGAAGTTCGCCCCAGGACTCCACTCCCATAGATTCGGGGGATTTACTCGGGCGGAAGATACTCGTTTTTGTCACGTGCTCCAGCGACACACCCTACCAACTTATACTTCCATGCAGGCCACAGGGAAAGAGATTTCCTGGATGGAATATATGCAGTTGAAATCTTTCTTCTCGTACCAGGACAGGGAGAGAAGGATGAGGACACCCCCTACTCCTTTTGAGAAAGTATTTTTACAGGGGTCATCACCTGGACATGGCATCTCACTCATTTATAAAATGCTGAACCAGAGAAATAGGGTGGATAAACCTCACTTTGTCTGTAGGTGGGGAGAGGAACTGGGAGAGGATATTCCAGAGGACGTTTGGAGCAGAGCGTACCTGTGGACCCACAAGCTTTCCTTGGCGTGCGCCGCTCAAGAGAAAAGTTATAAAATTCTCTCAAGGTGGTACCATTACCTGACTAAATTACATGCTATATTTCCCTCTGTGTCTGATGTGTGCTGGAGGTGTGGCACAGACACAGGTACAATGCTACACATATGGTGGAGCTGTACTAAGCTGCAACCCTTTTGGGACTCAGTGTTCTACCTGCACAAAAAGATAAGCGGAGGTGAAATAGAAAAGTCCCCCCAGGTTGCCCTTCTTTCTATGCTCCCAGGAGCTATTAAAACACAAAAAAGAGACATGTTGCGATTTTGCCTGGCGGCTGCCCGTGTGATTATCCCACAATTTTGGAAACAGACTAGATGCCCTACGGTGCTGGATTGGTTGGAGGAGATGACAAACCTCCAGAGAATGGAGGAGCTGACAGCAGAACTAAATGGGAATACAGAAAAATTTTCTACAGTTTGGGGACCATGGATTATGTTCATGGAGTCCCCAGAGTTTGTGGAGAGTTTGGCGAGCTTTTTGAACTGAGAAACGGTGGGGAGTCTCATTCCCCCTCCCTTTTTTCTTTTCTTTTCTTGCTTCCCCCCCTCGCCCCCCTTCTCTCTAATTTCCTCTTCTTTATGCTTGTATCTTTCCTCTTCTTTCTTTCTTTTCTGAACATTAATCTGCATCTTTCTAGTTTCATTTTTTATATGAAAAGATTTATCAATAATTCATAAGACAATAGACATACAAGGAGAATGAGTATATTAGGATACGGGAAGTCAAAAGAAGTGGGAATTCTGACCTATAATTTATAAGTGGTTGTATGGTAATAGTGTAGTGAGGTGCCAGGGGTGCCTCCAGGGTTGTAGTCGTGGCCTCTGTAGATTCAAGGCTCTCCCCTGGCTCCATCACTACTTCAAGGTCGGGGGCTGACTTGGTGGGGCAGAGTGTGGTGATGTCGTCGGTCGTTGTACAAACAGTCTTCAGGCAGGATGTGATGAAAACAAAAGACATCTTTATTTACACACGAAGTCACAATCCGACTGTTGCATAGCGAAAAAAACACTTTCTGAGGCTGGGGGACAACCTGCCCTGACGTTCCCTCACGTGGGGATGTGCCCTGATTACTCCGCTTCACCGGGCTCCCACTGTCGGTTACACACACACCGGACCCACACCGGCTGCTTCACTCTCCGAGGTTGCGTCCACTCCCGTTCTCTCCGGCGTCCCCGCTTAACAGCCCTCACACTCTGCCCCTTGATCTTCACCCTCTCACGTCCCGGATCCAACTGCCAACTCACACACCCACACTCATTCCCCTTGGTTTCTGCCGGCTCCTCCTTCACTGTGGTGACAGCCGTCCCACCCGGCCACTAGGGGTGCCCTAACACAATACACATAGGAAAAGTAAAACATTTTTATTAATGGCATCTACGGTAAACCATGTTCCCTTTGTAGGGGGTATGCTCACCCCCTACACACCTCCTCTCTTAAAACCCGAGCCTCCCGGCAAGGCTCCATCATAAAACACACATATTTAAAACTAGGCACAACATGATGAGCAAACTACGAACCAGTCCACAACAGGCGGCCTGAAAGAAAGGAGCACCAGTCCAGCGCCCGGTCTTGGCAGTGCCCGGAGGCTTAGCAGCGCTCCCGGTCTTTGGTGATGCCCGGAGGCTTTGCAGCGCTCCCAGTCTTGGTTGTGCACAACAGGAACACAAAACTTTTCTTCAGGACACGGAGGAGCCCCTGGCCCAGTCCGGCAGCAACTCTCTCCGGGCTCAGTCACTTAAACGTTGCTGAACTTCAACTGTAACCGAGAACCCGGTCTTCCAATCAACCGGTCAGAATGCTTTTATTCTGGGTGCAGAACCCGCTTCCACTCGGCTCTCTGAGCCCTGATGTAATCTGACAGAGACTGTCCGGGTTGTCGGCGCAGCCTCTGGAACGGCTCGTAGGCAACGGCAGGCTTCGGTGTCAAGGCTTCCTCGGTCCCCGATGGAGGCGATGGGGTTGCTACCCTAGGCGGCGGAGGTATATCTAAGACGATAACCGGGTTGGCGTTAAGATTCTGACTGATAGCCAGCACCGCCGGGGTTTCCCCCTCCGGGTCGGTAATCGGTTCGGACTGCCTCTCCGGAGCGACAGCTAAAGTGCGCCGGGAATGGGAGGCTTCAGCCAGTACCGGCCTCGACTGCGCCCGCCGCCGGCTTTGGTGTTCCTCCCACTCCAACTCCTGCTGCCACTGCATAGCTTCTTGGGAGGTGGGCATACGGGAGACGCTGACCGCGAAAAGGCCGCGGCATCCCACCTCAGGTAGGAAGCGGACTTTCTCTCCTGGGTAAAGCGTATGGAGTCGCTGAGGTAACCCCTCGACGTCCAAATGTACCCGATTATAAAAATAATCGTCACCGGTCGTCTCCTCCCGGATAAAGCCGTAGGCCTCTTGTTGGTTAAATTTCACCACTATGCCTGTGGTGAATTGTAGCTCCAACTCTTCACCCCGGGGACCGGACATCATCTCCCGGGCGACTGTTTCAGCAAGCAGCCTCTCCTTTACGGGGTCCGGCTCTGGGGACGGTGACCTCCTGTAAGGTAGGGAAGACGGCTCCACCGGATCCCAGAAGAAGCCCCAATGGTCCTGTTCCAGCTTCCGGGTAGGTAAGTCTTCCGAGACTCGTGCCGGAGTAGGAGTCGGCGGTCCCACCGCGACGGGCGGGGGTGTCCCTGGGTCTGGATTCGGAAGGATTCCCGGAGGCCGATTCCCCACCGGCAGCGGGCTGGTGTTGGTCACCCGGACCTCTGTTGTGGTTCCCCCGGCCACGGCGTCCCACGTAGTGATCCACGTTACTTTAGACGGGCGTCCTTGTCCCACAGGAGCGGCCGGTAACGCAAGCGGTGACGTATCCGCAGCAGCAGACAGCTTAGGGCGTCCTCTGCCCAGGTGGGTGAGCGCCATGGCGGTCTCTATCTCCTGTTGCTGTCTGGAGGTCGCCATCATGCAAACACTTGGTAGCTCTGACAATGGCGGCGAGGTCAGTGGAGAAGCTGGAGGAAGTGGAGGCGGGCCTATTTTTCCCGCTCTTGAGCATACTCCACCCCCAGTCTCCCACATCATATCGACCCCTCCGCGGCGGTTCTTCTTTTCCTTCAAAACACCGCCCACTTCACATGTTCTTCTGCGTGCCCTGGGACTGGCACCTCCCCTCTTTGGGCGAAGTACTCCGAACTTCTTTTTTGGCACCGGCCAGCCCCAGGCTCTTCTTTTGGCGCCAACTTTTCGCGCCCTTTCTTCATCTTCACAGACGACGGCCATCTTGCCGCCATCTTGTGCCCGGTCCAACGCTGCAGGCACTGTATCTTCTTCCCACCATGGGACTGGAAATCTTCGCTGAAAATCTGGATCCTGTGCCCGGTCCAACGCCTTAGGCACGGTTTCTTCTTCCCACCATGGGACTGGAAATCTTTTCTCATAGTCCGGATCCCGTGCCCTTGGCGTTATCAGCACCACTGGATCTCCGGCTTCTTGGGTCACTGGCAGGGAATTCGCATCCTGCCGACTACGCCACATGTAGTGAGGTGCCAGGGGTGCCTCCAGGGTTGTAGTCGTGGCCTCTGTAGATTCAAGGCTCTCCCCTGGCTCCATCACTACTTCAAGGTCAGGGGCTGACTTGGTGGGGCAGAGTGTGGTGATGTCGTCGGTCGTTGTACAAACAGTCTTCAGGCAGGATGTGATGAAAACAAAAGACATCTTTATTTACACACGAAGTCACAATCCGACTGTTGCATAGCGAAAAAAACACTTCCTGAGGCTGGGGGACAACCTGCCCTGACGTTCCCTCACGTGGGGATGTGCCCTGATTACTCCGCTTCACCGGGCTCCCACTGTCGGTTACACACACACCGGACCCACACCGGCTGCTTCACTCTCCGAGGTTGCGTCCACTCCCGTTCTCTCCGGCGTCCCCGCTTAACAGCCCTCACACTCTGCCCCTTGATCTTCACCCTCTCACGTCCCGGATCCAACTGCCAACTCACACACCCACACTCATTCCCCTTGGTTTCTGCCGGCTCCTCCTTCACTGTGGTGACAGCCGTCCCACCCGGCCACTAGGGGTGCCCTAACACAATACACATAGGAAAAGTAAAACATTTTTATTAATGGCATCTACGGTAAACCATGTTCCCTTTGTAGGGGGTATGCTCACCCCCTACAATAGCACAAAGATAATTTGAAGAATTCCAAGAAATTTAGTAATGTAACAATTTCTGGATGTTATCCCGGCATTGAGAAAATGATGTTTATGTATTGCAATTGCACAAATGATATGTTTGTATGTTGACAACAGTTTCATCAATAAAACAGATTTGAAATAAAACTAGTGTGACTGCTTTATTGCCAAATTAAATTTTATATCCATTGGCAGCCCAATGTTTTTATTGTCAAGTATACGTTTGGTGAGAAACATGGAGGGGGATAATTGGTTCGCCATCTCTAATTTGATGAGTTGTGCTTCTAATTTGGCTTGTAAAGACGAACTTTCTTTTTAACGGAGGCCAGTTTAATTAACTTACCTGTTACTACAATGACCTCACTGCTTCACCACCGTGCGGAGCTGCCGCCTGACCACCGTGCGGAGCTGCCGCCCGACCACCGTGCGGAGTTGCCGCCTGACCACCGTGCGGAGCTGCCGCCCGACCACTGTGCGGAGCTGCCGCCCAATCTACACCCCTCCTACTGTCTCCTCCCCAAAATCTTATAGCATGTAAGCCCGCAAGGGTAGGGCCCTCTTCCCTCTGTACTAGTCTGTCTACTGTAACTTGTGTATGTATTCTATATGTAACCCCTTCTCATGTACAGCACCATGGAATTAATGGTGCTCTATAAATTAATAATAATAATAAAATTACCTTTTTATGGGCTACCCATAGAATTCCCGAGGATGTATTCTCTGTGTTGTTGGTGGAGACATATTCTTCAAGCCCAGACTTAACCTGGTTGCTAATAAGTGAATCTGTGAGCAGGGATTCATTTAATCTCCATTTATATAGCCTGTTGGTAGATATTTTAAACTGGAACATTGTGAGGACAGCATCATGATCCGACCATGCGGAAATTGCATGACTGGAGTATAGCACTGCGGCACTGCGGGCAGGGATATTGAGTTGGCAAAGATGAGGTCTATTCTAGATTATGTTTTATGTATCGGTGAATAGTAAGAATATCCCCTATTAGAGCTATTATGTTCCCTCCATCATATCAGTGAGTTGGTGTATATTTAGAAGATTGTATAGTTTTCGTCTGTCAGTCTTGGTTATGTCTGCCCTCCTATTAGCAGTACTGTCCAGGTTTTGTTCCGGAGTTAAGTTAAACTCACCACACCAAATTAGATGCTGAAACCGGTATTGACTGGCCTTATTTATGATTTTCCTTAAGGTAGCTAATTGTCGGGAGGCTGGAAGGTAGCTATTAATTAGACAAATATCTAGTCCTTGTAAAGATCTAACTAGTATATGGAAATTTCCCTCTGGATCCAAGTAGACTTCTGATATTTGAAATGGGACAGTGTCATGAACCCTCTTTTTTTGGAACTGGGATGCTATATAAAATCTGGTATATGCAGGATGGAAGAATTTAGGGCTTAAGGATGTAAAAAATGTGTTTCTTCTAAAGAAATAATATCTAGAGTGTGCTTGAAGTAATGCAGAAAAGCTTTTTTTCCTTTGATAGATAAATTGAACCCATGGATGTTGTGTGATAAACCCTTACACATGTTGATAGTAAAGTATAAAGATAGATGAAACTTCCCTGGTGTCAGTTGTATGCCATGTCACGAAGTTCGTGTTTGGACGGATAACAATACTTGCATGTCGAAGTACTAGTTCAGGAGTTTGCCTCCCTGCATTTCAGGAACTGGGGTATGAAGACCACGAGAGTCAGAAAAGAAAGAATACCTGGGGAAGAGTAGAACAAAACATGAGTCGTTCTAACAAAATGGGTATGAAACCCGTAACTATTAGAGATGTGGTACCCCATATTAACTGGGGACCACTCCAACACCACTATTACTAGGCCACAAATAATCAGCCCAGAGTTAGAGGTCGCAGCAGTATTTTCATTGCTTATATGATATTCCCGCATGCAGCAGTGAGAAGTGTGGCAAAACTGAATGTCGAATGTCAGTATACTTATCGAATATCCATGAAGCAGTTATGTCATTTAGGAGCTCTTCATTGCATCTCAGAGCCAACATTTGCATTAGTGGAAGTAGGTTGTCCTTTTCCACTCCCAGGTAGGTCTGCCACGAAGAATTTCAGGGCCCCATACTGCTAATATTTTCAGGCCCCCTTCAGACTCCACTACAGCTCCGCTTCTAAAGTTAAAAACCAAGGTACTTCACCTTCTCAGCCTCCGTTCTGGTCTAGTACATTTCCTGTCCTGTTCTGCCCCAATCAAAAATCAGTGCAGAGCAGCTCTCTATGAGCGACCCCCATTACCCTGACAGCGGCCCCCTTTGGGGCCCGGTGAGCTGAGGGATGAAAGGGGAGGGGCCTGGGCTGTCAGTGGCTGGGCCTCCCTCCTGGCTTCTGCTCACAGGGCCCCTTACAGGAGTCACGGTTGTAATGCCCTGATGGCGGCCCTGGGTCTTGGTGGTCTTTGTTGCAAAGGTGGCACCTCTGTAGATGGGATTCCTGTTTTTTTTCAAGCATTTTTTGGCTTCCTCCAGAGTGCGGACAGAGTAATGCACATTATCATAAGACAGTAGGAGGTCGAAAGGAAATCCCCATCGGTATTTCACATTTGCTGCTTGGAGGACCGTTTTGATGGAGCGCAGGGATCTCCGTCCTTATAGAGTGACAGGGTAGAGGTCAGCATATAAATGAACTGAGTTAGGAAGTCCCGGAAGTGAAGAGGAGTCTCTTGCTGCCGTCAAAATAAAATCCCTGACATCGTCGTAATGTAGCTTTAAAATAACATCCCTGGGATTTCCATCTGGACGAGGTGAACCCAGTGTCATGTGGATCCTTGTGATGTAAAGCAATTTGGGATCCACCTCAGGCTATAGGATCATGAATAGAGATGTGGTTGTGTCTCTAAAGGCCGTGTTACACACAGAGATAAATATTTGGCAGATCTGTGGTTGCAGTGAAATCATGGACATATTGTTCCATTTGTACACAGCCACAAACCTGGCACTGATTGTCCACAATTTCACTGCAACCACAGATCTGCCGCAGATTTATCTCTGTGTGTGACAGGGCCTTTAGTGAGGTGTAGGATTCTGGGAGGTCTTTGATGCGAATATTGCCCCTCCAGGATATATTTTCTATATCTTCATATTTAAGTTCTAGAACATTCAGCTGCTCTGCATAGTGTTTTACCTTCCCCTCGTCCTCCTCTAGAGCTTCCACCATCTCTTCCATTTTATTTTCTAAATCAGCGGTATGTTGAGCAGCTTCCTGAATTTGTTTCATGAGAGAATACATGGCTGTTGTTAGCTCTGCTCTGAAAGTGTCCTGGAGACTCTTAAGAAGTACTGTAGTGTTAATCATGGAATCCTGAGAAGCTGTTGCAGTATCAGTTTTACCCATATTAGAAACTTGAGGGGTAGCAGATGTTGAAACATTAGTGGAGTCCACTGCTTGAGGACCACTTGTTTGTTACAGGTAAAGGAGGTCTGTAATAGTCCGAGTCGTGGTGGACGCAGGGTTTTTTTTCTTTGGCATATTAACTGTGGAGGAGGGGCTCCACGGATATTTGTTGCTGTGTGCCGCCTGTGGGAATGTTAGGTTCCTGCGTACCCATTCTGGGTCGGGGTGTTTAACCGGTCATATGGCATCTAGGGCTGCTTTTGGGTTCTAGTAGTATGCTAGGAATAAGTCCTATAAGAGTTAACTCCTTCTCTATGTTATCTCTTGACAAAGTCAGATAAGACCCCACAGGGGTTATGAAATAATGGGGGTGGATTATTTGGACTGCCAGAAGGTGAGAGTCTGCTTTTCAGGCCTGATTTCCCACTATTGTTTTATGGCTGAGGCCACACGGCGATTAGTGCGAGTCCTCGAGTCCTCGTATGACACTCGGCTCACACTCGCAGCACAGCGGGAGTCGAGTATCACGTGAGTGTCATGCCACTGTGGTCCGATCCTGCGATCAGACCACAGTTGCGGAGGGGAGTGCCAGCTCTGCAGAGGAGAGGGAGGGATTTATCTCCCTATCTCTTCCTTTGCCGGCTTATGTGAGAATCACACTGCACTCACGTTAGGCTGGTGTAATGCAAGTGCAATGCGATGTTTCTCTTGCCCCCATGCAAGTGAAACAGGATCACATTCCACCCGCAGCATGTTGCAATTGGTTTCCCGGTCCAATTAGGGCTGAGAAAAAAAACCATGAGCTGCCCCATAGAGTAATATTGGTCCGAGTGGAATTCGATTTTATCACATTCCACTCGCTCCGTATTACTTGCCGTGTGTGCTGACCCTTACTTTCCCTTTAACTGGGAATGGACTGTGGTGCGGTGCCTCACACTCCAGCCTGTTACTAAAGCCAGTAACTGCTGTATGCAGGGGAAAGAAGCCACTCCAGCCAGGTGTGTGCGGCAGCCTGACATTGACTCACCGCCTGCTTCCAGCACCACACGTGGGCTACATGAAGCTCCCAGCCCAAGATGGCAGCGGCATTCTCGCCTCACCATCTGTATCCTAGGCAGAGGTAGATACAGGTTTGACAGCTGTTCTCCCAATGGTGTGGGGACCCAGGCAGAGGTGCACAGCTTTCCCTCCAGGGAGATTAGAGGGATGGAAGCTGTTTGTGGTCACCAGGGCGGCAGCTATGCACGGCCTCAGGATGTGGTCTGGTGTAGTAGGCTCAGCAAAGGCTCTGTGAAGGACTGCACTGAGTTTCTCCCAAATTCCATTCCCTGGCCTCACCAGAGCTGAGACCCTAATGTTAGTAAGCCTCCTGGGGGTTCTGCCGTCGAGGATGGCACTGTTTCGGGAAGACCTTCACAACCGGGGCCGGAGCTCACTCAGACACGTCTGACAGTGCCGGCGGCCATTTTGGAGTCCTGCAGCCCAATATTTATGGCTTGTTTCTAGCATTGATATTAGCCGTTGTATTACCTTTTATTGAAATCTAGTAAAATGTACCATACACTGCATGTAAGTCTAAGCATCAATTTGCATTAGGGATACAATATTCAACACTGTTAAAGTATTTGAATAATTCAGTTAAAAAAACTTCATTCCAGCTTAGGAATCAGCCACATTAGTCTGAAATCTCCAATGAATCATGATATAGATTTACTACAACCAATGGCGAAACTGTAATGACAAACTCAATTCAGTATATTGGTAATTTTTATTAACATAAGGGGAGGATGGAGGCAAAACCAGGAACATATGAAGACTCAAAAAGACATAAAATCAGAACAAGAAAAAAAAAATTCAGCTTACAGGTAAAAGGTCAAAAAGTGAGACAACACCATTGTCCATAAGTCCATAGTGGCCTCATAGCTCTTACAGCTCCTCGTCAGAGGTGTGTCGGGTCTTTGGCAAACTGTCAGAATAAAGTACAGCTCGTTATAAAAACGGAGATATCAAGGGTAAAAGTGCATTTGTAAGCTTTTCTCCTGTGACAAGACTGTTAAGTCAGCAAATGGTGAACAGAAAGCCTCTTCAAACGGAGAAAGGTTTCTAAATTATACCAATGTAGATTGTAATTCCTGCAATTACCCAATTGTTATCTACTGTACAGATAAGATAGAAGATAATGACACGAGGACATGCCGATAAAAGTATTTCTGTATAAGAAATTGATTATCCAGTGATCACAAAATATGCCTTTACACGAGATACATCTCTCCCAACTCCAGTGGGGAGAAAGACAATATCAGTAGTGGTCTGTAGTAAGACCATTGGGTTATTTATCTCTATGGGCTCCAGTGCTGTCCTCCTCTGAGATATCCCCTCACTCTCGCTTATTGTACAGTATTAGTTCAATATGCGGTTAAGCTTATTTGTCGACCACCGCTGCAATGTGTAATGTGATAGTTTTATAGACTGGTTCTTTCGAGGCGCTGCAATACCAATTATGTATACTTTTTTTTGCTTATTTTTATTTAAGTTTTTTAGTTTTTTTTTCTTAACCTTTTCGCTTAGTTCCACTGTGGAACTTGTACAGTAAATGTTTTAATTTGAACACTGGTTTCATGTATTGAAGGACTCGGAGTCCTGTAGTACACATGAGACATGACAGTAACTCATTGACAGCCTGTTAGACCATGCTCACAGCAGGAGCGAACAAGCCACTGCACCCTAAGGTCATCAGATAACTCAAGAGCACCATAGAAATGATTGGCACCCACGATTATGATTGCGGGGGGCCGATCCTGTCAAAGGGGAACTTTAAACCCCGATTTAACCTCTTAGATACCCGATCAATTCCAAAGCTGGTCTCGGCCAATGCTCGTGAGTGTGACCTGTTTTATATATGTATGTATGTGTGTATATATATATATATATATAACCAATATACAGCTCCATATACTATATATTGCCTGCTGTTAAGTACAGCAGATCAGCTCCGATTCTCTTCCATCTTAACATCCGGCCATCAGAGGTAATAACAGCTGATTGGTAGGGGTGCCATATGTCAGATCCTACTGACGTTATATTGATGATCTATTCAGAAGATAGGTCATCAACGTAAAAGTAGTGGACAAACCCTTTAGGGTACGTTCCCATGTAGGTTAAATAAAGAACATTTTCCTCTGCATGTTGGCTCATGGAAAATCTGCTGTTTTACAATGCAAATGTAGCACCCCTGTGGTACCAGGTGCCACAAATGTAACCCGTGGAAATCCAAACCCTGGAATGTCTGTGCCAGAGCAAACGCACCAGCACCTTCAGGCCACACACACAACCCCAACTGCAACCTGGGAAACTGCCTAGTAACAGGTAAAAGGGGAGGGCACTGATTGGATAGTACCACCCAGGATGTAGGTAGAGACCCACCGAGGGGGAAGGGCTAGTGGTCAGTTGGAAAGTTGGGAAAGGCGGGAGGAAGTGGTGTGCAGTCTGAGGAGAAAGTCTGAGGAGAGAGTCTGTGAAAGTCATTCAGAGAATGAGGTGAAGAAGAAAGTAAAGGAGAGGAGGAGAGGAATAGTAGTCGGAAGGCGTAGAAAGTGAAAAGACAGAAAAAGACCTGCAGTGAGAACGGAGTGCTGTGAAAAGGAGAGAGGACCGTGAGGTGAGGAACCGGGAACTCCAGGACCCGTGGACCCCTTGTTGAAGTATGAGACTCCAAGAACCGCAGCGTGTCCGTGGAAGGACAGAACCAAGCTCACAGACCTCAGCACAAGGCAGGGTGCAGATCCCTAGGATAGTGAGACCCTTTATGGACATTGTCAATTGTGCCAGGTGAAGGAATCCTCAGGGTTCTTCACCACCAAAAGAGTCTGAAGCATCAGCAGCAAAGAGGGGACTGGGTAGTGAACCCCTTAAATAATCCAGGCTGCCTGCAATAAGACCAAGAAAAACAGAGGTGTTCCCAAGTAGTTCAGGGCCACGGGAGCCCATCAACAACAAGTGTGCACGGAGGACAGCGATCCCAGGTCACAGCTGGTACAGAGAACAAGGGGAGTGGATACACCTGGGACTGGCACCCACGGGTTCAGGTACCACCACAATAATAATAATAATAATAATACCACAAAAAAGTAAACAAGGCAAGTTAAACTACAATACTGGTGTGGACTGTTTCCTTGATGGTGTGCACTCACATAGACTGTTTTTCCACTACAACCCCCATCATCCACTGCAGGGACTTGTCCCTGCTTGCGGAGGGCTCTAACCATCCAGGCTGCATCACTCCATCATCCCCAGCAGAAACCTGCAGCGGCGGCCCCAAATAACCTGGCTGCACGCCGCAAGTGGCATAGTCGACAAAAACTCTTTTTCTTTTCTTTTCTTATACTTAAAACCCCTTTTATTTATTCTAAAAGACACTGCCAGGGTCACGGAACTAGACCCCGCCATGGCTGACGTCCCTGGACTAGTCCGGCCCGGTTCTGAGTCCCCCAGCCCTGGGGCAGGCATGTTACAAACTTAGTACATGAGATTTTAAAAAATGGTATACGTACTCTGAAAAATATCCACACCGTGAATTAAGACTAGCTTTGGGTTTGACTTCTGCATTCTGTCCATTTATGCTGAGAATGTCAGGGTGATTTTCACCATTTGCAATGAAAAGGTTGGAATGAGCAGTTCCCCTCCACTTAAAGCAATGATGTGCAGATATTACTGTGGCACCTCCATTGCGGGAGGAGTGGAATAAATACGTTCCATGGATATGTGCCCATAACTCCAGAGCTGTTTTTCAATTTCTACATACCATAGTCTGGTACAATTTGACATGTTTTGTACCTTTTACATTTGTACCCTGTTTTATTTCACAAGTAGAACCCATTTACCCAAGACCTCGGTTTGCACTGGCCTGTTCAGGCAAGAGTGACTCGAAGGCTTTTCTGATAAATGCACATAACTATGTTATATCTATTAATTATCACCGGACAGATCCTGTTTGTTCAATTTCTTGTGCAAACGTTATATAATATGGTTGTGCCATAAACATATATCTGTCCAAATAACAGGAAGCAGTTAAGAAGTTCAGTACAGAAAAACATTCTGCATTTAGTTTTATGATGTCTTACATCTCTTTATACTTTTTCTACACAAATATACAGTACCAGTCAAACGACTGGAAACACTTGTTAATGCAATGGTATACTTTGTTCTTATTGGAGTGTGCACATTATAGATTCAGACTGAAGGCAGCAAAATTACGAAGCAAACGAGTAAAGAAGCACATGTGAAAGATACACAAAAATATGCTAAACCTTAGATTCTTCAAGTATCTGTCTTTTACTATGATGACAGCTCCAAACCCCTTGGGATTCTCACAAGCAACTTCAGTTAGAAACCTGGAATGGCTTTCCAACAGTCTTTAAGGGGTTCCAAGAATGGCTGAGCAGTTGTTGGCTGATTTGTCTTCACTATGTGGTTCAACTCATCCTAAACAATCTCAATTTGTTTAAGGTCGTTTGATTGTTGAGGCCATGTCATCTGAGAATTGACAATGTCCATAAAGGGTCTCACTGTCCTAGGGATCTGCATTCCATCCCTTCTAGGTCACATAACCTTGCATAGCCTGAATATATGTTTTGAGTCTTTGTTCTGTTGCAACACAAATAATAGCCCAAGTAATACAACCAAATGGAATGGAATATCATGGTAGAATGCTGTGGTAGCCATGCTGGGTAAGTGTTAATTGAATTTGGAATAAATCTCCAACAGTGTCACTAGCAAAGTGCCTCCACTCTATCACACCTCTCCCTCCAAGCATCACTTTGGGCACTACACATATATAAACCATCTCTTCAGCTTTTCTGACTCTCACAAAGACTTGGTGGTTGATGGCAAAAATGTCCAAATTTGAACTCATCTAACAACTGTACAGATTTCCACTGATCTATTGTCCAGTCCATGTATTGCTTGACCCAAAGGAATCTCTTAAGATTGTTTGCGGTCCTCAGTAATCTCTTCTTTGCAGCAACTAGAGATGAGCGAACCGGTCGCGGTTCGGCTCGAGGTCGGTTCGCCGAACGGGGGTCCCGTTCGAGTTCGGTTCGTCGAACGTTCGACGAACCGAACTCGAACCAATAGGCTATAATGGGAGGCAATCACAAACACATAAAAATGCATTATAAATGTACACAAACAGTTAATAAACATTGCCATAACACTTACCGGTCCCCGCGATCCCTCCTGCACTCTGTCTCCTGCCGCTATTCCATCCGATGATCGCTGAATCCTCCCGGTGACTGGCACTGCAGCAGTGATGCAGGACCTATCGTGACGTCAAAATAGCCATGTGACCAGTCACGTGGCTATTATCTCATTGGCTACAGACTGGTCACATGACTATGACGAGTCATGTAGGACCTGCGAGTGCATCTCTCCGGTACACGGTGCACATATGTGTATCGCCGTGTACCGGCGACATGCTCTACCACACGGTCGACTCCCCGTTCCGTTAGGGACCGGCTGACACAGCCGGTCATTAACGGAGGTTGCCATAGCAACGCAGTTAGCGGTGACGTCACCGCTAACCGCGGCTCCGAGAGCACCGTTGCTATGGTAACGCGTCTGTCAGCGTCTGAGAGCAGGGAGCCAGCGCTAAGCGGTGTGCGCTGCTCCCTGCTCTGTGCACATGTAGCTGCAGCACATATCGGGTAATTAACCCGATGTGTGCTGTAACTAGGAGAGCAGGGAGCCAGCGCTCAGTGTGCGCTGCTCCCTGCTCTCTGCACGTGTAGCTGCGTGCGCTGGTAACCAAGGTAAATATCGGGTTGGTTACCCGATATTTACCTTAGTTACCAAGCGCAGCATCTTCCACGCGGCGCTGGGGGCTGGTCACTGGTTGCTGGTGAGCTCACCAGCAACTCGTGTAGCCACGCTCCAGCGATCCCTGCCAGGTCAGGTTGCTGGTGGGATCGCTGGAGCGTCGCAGTGTGACATCTCACCAGCAACCTCCTAGCAACTTACCAGCGATCCCTATCGTTGCTGGGATCGCTGGTAAGTTGCTAAGGCTAAGTTCACATTTCCGCTAAAATGTATCAGTCACAATCCGCTGCTCTTGTAAACAGCGGAATCCGTTTAGCGGATTCCGCTGCTCCCATAGACTTGTATGAGCAGCGGATTGTGACTGATGATGCTGCGTTGCACCCTCCGCCCGACTGATCAGTCGTGGAACGACTGACCGCCGGGCGGGAGGAACGCAGCATGTAACGTTTTTTGAGCAGCGAGATCCGTCGGATTTCGCTGCGCATGCTCTCTGGCTCCCTGCACACGTCACCAGCTTTGGTTGGTTACCCGATATTTACCCTGGTTACGGTGCAAGGAGCCAGCGCTAAGCGGTGTAGGCCCGTAACCAAGGTAAATATCGGGTAACCAAGGTAAACATCGGGTGCTTTGCTGTTACCCGATATTTAGGCTGGTTACGTGTGCAGGGAGGCCGACACTTCCCCGCTCGGCCCCGCCCCCTCCCGCACTCCGCACATGTATGTACACACACACACACACACACCTGTCCCCAGCCATGCAGACAAGCACTGCCACTGACACCCTCGTCTGGCCCCGCCCCCTGCTCGGCTCCGCCCCCTCCCGCACTTTGCATGTGCACACACATACATACATACATGCACATACATACATACATGCACATACACACACTCACTCACACATACACTCACCTGTCCCCAGCCATGCAGACCGCAGCACTTCTACTGACATCCTCAGCGCCTGGCCCCGCCCCCCGCTCGGCTCCGCCCCCTCCCGCACTTTGCATGTGCACACATACATACATACATACATGCACATACACACACTCACTCACAGATACACTCACCTGTCCCCAGCCATGCAGACCGCAGCACTTCTACTGACATCCTCAGCGCCTGGCCCCGCCCCCTGCTCGGCTCCGCCCCCTCCCGCACTTTGCATGTGCACACACATACATACATACATGCACATACATACATACATGCACATACACACACTCACTCACAGATACACTCACCTGTCCCCAGCCATGCAGACCGCAGCACTTCTACTGACATCCTCAGCGCCTGGCCCCGCCCCCCGCTCGGCTCCGCCCCCTCCCGCACTTTGCATGTGCACACACATACATACATACATGCACATACATACATACATGCACATACACACACTCACTCACAGATACACTCACCTGTCCCCAGCCATGCAGACCGCAGCACTTCTACTGACATCCTCAGCGCCTGGCCCCGCCCCCCGCTCGGCTCCGCCCCCTCCCGCACTTTGCATGTGCACACACACACATACATACATACATACATGCACATACACACACTCACTCACAGATACACTCACCTGTCCCCAGCCATGCAGACCGCAGCACTTCTACTGACATCCTCAGCGCCTGGCCCCGCCCCCCGCTCGGCTCCGCCCCCTCCCGCACTTTGCATGTGCACACACATACATACATACATACATGCACATACACACACTCACTCACTCACAGATACACTCACCTGTCCCCAGCCATGCAGACCGCAGCACTTCCACTGACATCCTCAGCGCCTGGCCCCGCCCCCCGCTCGGCTCCGCCCCCTCCCGCATTCAGCATGTGTATACACACACACACACACACACTCACCTGTCCTGCAGTCACTGCGGCACTGACGTCCTCAGTGCCACGGCCCCGCTCGGCTCCTCCCCTCCCCCCCGAACTCCGCCCCCCGCACACAACGGAATCCGACAAAGAATTCTGTTCTTTGTCATCCGTTGTACAGCGTTGAACAGCGCATCAGTCACATGCGTCAAGCGACGCATGTGACTGATACAAATCAACGGAAATGCGCTGTTACCGCTGACAGCCAGCACTGATCTGCACGCTGCACGCTGCTTCCCGTTTGTAGTGATGATTGTAGTGAGGATGAGGTTCCCCAGCCCCAAGTGATGAGCTGGGTAAACTCATCCTCACTACAATCGTCACTACTACTACACTAGAAAGAAAGAAGACAGGAGAGCAGGATCGTGGAGGGCTGACAGGGGTAATAAAGATGGAGTCTCTAATGTGTCTGTATTTATTTCTATTAAAGTATTTTTTCTCTGTGTGGTGTTTTTTTTTAACCCTTTATTGGAGATTCTTAATGGCCGGGTCAAACGTGCCTGACATTAAGAATCTCTGGCTTAATACTGGCTAGTAAAACAAAGCCAGTATTAACTCATGATTACCCAACAAGCCACCCGGCTCCAGGGCTGTTGGAAGAGTTGGATACAGCTCCAGATGATGGCGCTTCTATGAGAGCGCCATTTTCTGGGACAGCTGCGGACTGAAATTCGCAGCAGAGGCGCCCAGAAACCTCGGGCTAACCTGTGCTGCGGATTCCAATCCCCAGCTGCCTAGTTGTACCTGGCTGGACACAAAAATGGGGCGAAGCCCACGTCATTTGTTTTTTAATTATTTCATGAAATAAGTGAAATAATTAAAAAAAACGGGCTTCCCTATATTTTTGGTTCCCAGCCGGGTACAAATAGGCAACTGGGGGTTGGAGGCAGCCCGTGGCTGCCTGCTGTACCTGGCTAGCATACAAAAATATGGCGAAGCCCACGTCATTTTTTTGGTGGGAAAAAAAATTCTGCATACAGTCCTGGATGGAGTATGCTGAGCCTTGTAGTTCTGCAGCTGCTGTCTGCTCTTCTCCATACAGACAGACAGCAGCTGCAGAACTACAAGGCTCAGCATACTCCATCCAGGACTGTATGCAGAAGTTTTTTGCCCCCTGAAAAAATTATGTGGGCTTCGCCATATTTTTGTATGCTAGCCAGGTACAGCAGGCAGGTACGGCTGCCCCCAACCCCCAGTTGCCTATTTGTACCCGGCTGGGAACCAAAAATAAAGGGAAGCCCTTTTTTTATTATTTCATGAATTTCATGAAATAATTAGAAAACAAATGACGTAGGCTTCGCCCCATTTTTGTGTCCAGCCAGGTACAACTAGGCAGCTGGGGATTGGAATCCGCAGCACAGGTTGGCCTGAGATTTCTGGGCACCACTGCTGCGAATTGCAGTCTGCAGCCGCCTCAGAAAATGGCATTTTCATAGAAGCGCCATCTTCTGGCGCTGTATCCAACTCTTCCAGCACCTGCCTGCTATACCTGGCTAGCATACAAAAATATGGCGAAGCTCACGTCCTTTTTTTTGTAGTTTTTTGGCAAAAAAAATAAAAAATGCTTCCCTGGATTTTCCATTGCCAGTGAAGGTAACATCAAGCAGTGGGGGTTAGCAGCCAGTAGCTGCTTGGATTACCCTTACCTAGCAATACAAAAAATGCAGCGGGAGCCCATATATATTTTTTTTAATTATTTATTTAAATAACTAAAAATAAAATGGGCTTCCCTGTATTTTGATTGCTGGACATCACAGTGCTGTAAAAATAAATCTTTAAAAAAATGACGTAGCGCTCCGCGGTATTTTTGATTCTCAGCGCAGATAAAGCAGACAGCTATGGGTTGCCACCCCAGTCTGCCTGCCGATACCTTGGTTGGCAATCAAAATACAGGGAAGCCCATTAATTTTTTCTATTTAAAAAATAGTTAAAAAAAAAATGACATTGGGTCCCCCCATTTTTGATAGCCAGCTAGGGTAAAGCAGACGGCTGTAGCCTGAAAACCACAGCTGGCAGCTTTACCGTTGTTGGGGATCCAATGTGGAGGTCCCCTCAGGCTCTTTTTTATAATTATTTTATAAATATTAATAATTACACAATAAAAGTAGGGTCTCCCCCAAATTGGATCACCAGCCAAGGTAAAGCGGACAGCTGTGGTCTGGTATTCTCAGGGTGGGAAGGTCCATAGTTATTGGGCCTTCACAGCCTAAAAATAGCAGGCCGCAGGCACCCCAGACGTGGCGCATCCACTAGATGCGCCAATCCTGGCGCTTCACCCCAGCTCATCCCGTGCCCTGGTGCAGTGGCAAACGGGGTAATAAATCGGGTTGATACTAGCTGTAAAGTCACCTGAGATCAAGCCCAGCAGTTTGTGATGTCATGGCGTCTATTAGATACCCAACATCATAAACTGCCAGTACTAACAAAAAAAAAAAATCGACAAAAGAAATTTATTTGAAAAAACAGTCCCCAAAACATTTCCTCTTTCACCAATTTATTGTAAGAAAAAAAATAAAGGGGTCCCACGACGACTCTGGACCGTCTAGAATATGGGGGGGAGACACTCAGGGAACGTATCCCCCATTTTCTAGGAGTGCGGACCCTTCATGTGAGGAGTGTGGGTGCAATGAATCTGCACTCACTCTCCCCGGGTCCACAGCAGCAGAGTCCATGTCGTAATGGTTGCTACCAAAGCTGCAATGCCCTGCTCATGAGGTAAGGGCATGCCTAATCAGGAGAACTACTGTAGAGGAAGCTCTGCTCACTGGTATATAGGTGCTCAGAGGTAATAATAGATAAAATTAGTGAGTAACCTCGGCACTCTAAATCTCCCAGACTAAGTCAGTAAGTCACAACGGATAGTAATGCAAAATCACTCTTTATTGGTCCGTATTAAGAAAAAAAATTTTTTCTTTTCATAAGCATATATGTTTTTGTCCAAAACAAGTTACAAATGACGTTTCGGCCTGAGCCTTCGTCAGATTGGACTTATCTGCATGTAATCATGAAAAATGACAATAATCAGTATCACATAAGAGTGAGAGAACAATAACATAAACTCGAACAATGTAGAGGTACAATTGGGATGCAGCAAAAAAATTGCAACACAGCAAGAAATGAAACACATGATACAAATGTCATAATACAGTACAAGGACAATATAGTAATGACAAATATGGGGTCAGAGTAGGCTTAGACAGCTCTGGTACGAAAGAGATGTCAATCATAAAGTAACATGTGCAGTAGGTGTAGAACTACAGTATGCATGGCAGAGCTAATGGGTAGACCGACCATAGAAAAAGAACGGAGAAAAAGTGGAGAAAAAATGGAGAAAAAGTGGAGAAAAAGTGGAGGAAAAATTGGAGAAAAAGTGGAGAAAAAGTGGAGAAAAAAGTGGAGAAAAAAGTGGAGAAAAAGTGGAGGAAAAAGTGGAGAAAAAGTGGAGAAAAAGTGGAGAAAAAGTGGAGAAAAAGTGGAGAAAAAGTGGAGAAAAAAGTGGAGAAAAAGTGGAGAAAAAGTGGAGAAAAAGTGGAGAAAAAGTGGAGAAAAAGTGGAGAAAAAGTGGAGAAAAAGTGGAGAAAAAATGGAGAAAAAAGTGGAGAAAAAAGTGGAGAAAAAAGTGGAGAAAAAGTGGAGAAAAAGTGGAGAATAAGTGGAGAATAAGTGGAGAATAAGTGGAGAAAAAGTGGAGAAAAAGTGGAGAAAAAGTGGAGAAAAAGTGGAGAAAAAGTGGAGAAAAAGTGGAGAAAAAGTGGAGAATAAGTGGAGTAAAAGTGGAGAAAAAGTGGAGAATAAGTGGAGAATAAGTGGAGAAAAAATGGAGAAAAAAGTGGAGAAAAAAGTGGAGAAAAAAGTGGAGAAAAAGTGGAGAATAAGTGGAGAAAAAGTGGAGAAAAAGTGGAGAAAAAGTGGAGAAAAAGTGGAGAAAAAGTGGAGAAAAAGTGGAGAAAAAGTGGAGAATAAGTGGAGTAAAAGTGGAGAAAAAGTGGAGAATAAGTGGAGAATAAGTGGAGAATAAGTGGAGAAAAAATGGAGAAAAAGTGGAGAAAAAATGGAGAAAAAGTGGAGAAAAAATGGAGAAAAAGTGGAGAAAAAGTGGAGCACCCTTTGGTGCCTTTCATGTGGCACTAAGGGGTGCTTAGCTTTGTATTTAGCCAGAAAATGAAAAAAAAAAAAAAAGACATAGGGTTCCCCCTAGTTTTGTAGTCAGCTAGGGTAAAGCAGACGGCTGCAGCCTGCAGACCACAGCTGGCAACCTCACCTTGGCTGGTAATCCAAAACTGAGGGCACCCCACGCTGTTATTTTAAATTAAATAAATAATTAAAAAAAAAAACACGTAGGGGTCCCCCAAAATTGGATCACCAGCCAAGGTAAAGCAGACAGCTGGGGCCTGATATTCTCAGACTAGGGAGGTCCATGGTTATTGGACTCTCCCCAGCCTAAAAATAGCAGGCCGCAGCCGCCCCAGAAGTGGCGCATCCATTAGATGCGCCAATCCTGGTGCTTCGCCCCAGCTCATCCCGCGCCCTGGTGCGGTGGCAAACGGGGTAATATATGGGGTTAATACCAGATGTGTAATGTCACCTGGCATCAAGCCCTGGGGTTGGTGAGGTCAGGCGTCTATCAGATACCCGACATCACCAACCCAGTCAGTAATAAAAAAAAATAGACGACAAACACATTTTTATTTGAAAAAACACTCCCCAATACATTCCCTCTTTAACCAATTTATTAGAATGAAAAACAAATCCAGGTCTGCTGTAATCCAAGGGGTTGCCATGACGATCCACACTGTCCCAGTCAATGAAGAGCAGGTTGTTCCCCATTGGCTGGGAGAGCAGTGCAGTGACCTGAGCTAACATCAATGGGTCAGCCCAGGTCACTGCAGGGCATGACAAGTGCTGCTGTCAGCGAGGTACATTACCTGCGCTGATCTCCAGCACACTGACAGCCCCTGTCACTGAGGTCAATGACCGCCGCCTTCACACCAAGTCTCGCGAGAGGCCCGTGACGTCACCGCTAGTCAGTCTCGGGTCGGAAGCGAGAGGTGATGTGACAAGCGGCGGCCATGGAGGACAGTGACAGCGCTGAGGTCGGGATGGCGGGACTTCATCACCGCAGGCAGGGCCGGCTCCAGGTTTTTGTGGGCCCCGGGCGGAAGAGTCTCAGTGGGCCCCATAAACACGGAGACACACACACATACACAGATACATACACGTACATATACATATTTAAAGACAAACACAAAAATACATATAAACAGACAAATCTATACAGTCATATACACTGACATACATAGATACACATCATACATGCATACATACAGAGACACACACTGCTATGCTGCATACATACATACATACAGACAGACACACACATACTGCTCTGCTGCATACATACATATAGACAGACACACACACTGCTCTGCTACATACATACATACAGACAGACACACACATACTGCTCTGCTGCATACATACATACAGACACACACACACACACTGCTCTGCTGCATACATACATACAGACAGACACGCACACTGCTCTGCTGCATACATACATACAGACAGACACACACACTGCTCTGCTACATACATACATATAGACAGACACACACATACTGCTCTGCTGCATACATACATACAGACACACACACACACACACTGCTCTGCTGCATACATACAGACAGACACACACACACACTGCTCTGCTGCATACATACATACAGACAGACACACACACTGCTCTGCTACATACATACATATAGACAGACACACACATACTGCTCTGCTGCATACATACAGACAGACACACACACTGCTCTGCTGCATACATACATACAGACAGACACGCATACTGCTCTGCTGCATACATACATGCATACATACATACATACACGCATACTGCTCTGCTGCATACATACAGACACGCATACTGCTCTGCTGCATACATACATGCATACATACATACACGCATACTGCTCTGCTGCATACAGACAGACACGCATATTGCTCTGCTGCATATATATACATACATACAGACACGCATACTGCTCTGCTGCATACATACATACATACATACAGACACGCATACTGCTCTGCTGCATACATACAGACAGACACGCATATTGCTCTGCTGCATATATATATATACATACAGACACGCATACTACTCTGCTACATATATACATACATACATACAGACACGCATACTGCTCTGCTGCATACATACATGCATACATACAGACACGCATACTGCTCTGCTGCATACATACATGCATACATACAGACACGTATACTGCTCTGCTGCATACATACATGCATACATACAGACAGACACGCATATTGCTCTGCTGCATATATATATATATATATATATATAAATACAGACACGCATACTGCTCTGCTGCATACATACATGCATACATACATACACGCATACTGCTCTGCTGCATACATACATGCATACATACAGACACGCATACTGCTCTGCTGCATACATACATGCATACATACAGACACGTATACTGCTCTGCTGCATACATACATGCATACATACAGACAGACACGCATATTGCTCTGCTGCATATATATATACATACATACAGACACGCATACTGCTCTGCTGCATATATACATACATACAGACACGCATACTGCTCTGCTGCATATATACATGCATACATACAGACACGCATACTGCTCTGCTGCATATATACATACATATAAACACGCATACTGCTCTGCTGCATATATACATACATATAGACACGCATACTGCTCTGCTGCATATATACATACATATAGTCACGCATACTGCTCTGCTGCATATATACATACATATAGACACGCATACTGCTCTGCTGCATATATACATGCATACATATAGACACGCATACTGCTCTGCTGCATATATACATACATATAGACACGCATACTGCTCTGCTGCATATATACATACATATAGACACGCATACTGCTCTGCTGCATATATACATACATATAGACACGCATACTGCTCTGCTGCATATATACATACATATAGACACGCATACTGCTCTGCTGCATATATACATACATATAGACACGCATACTGCTCTGCTGCATATATACATACATATAGTCACGCATACTGCTCTGCTGCATATATACATACATATAGACACGCATACTGCTCTGCTGCATATATACATACATATAGACACGCATACTGCTCTGCTGCATATATACATACATATAGACACGCATACTGCTCTGCTGCATATATACATACATATAGACACGCATACTGCTCTGCTGCATATATACATACATATAGACACGCATATTGCTCTGCTGCATATATACATACATATAGACACGCATACTGCTCTGCTGCATATATACATACATATAGACACGCATACTGCTCTGCTGCATATATACATACATATAGACACGCATACTGCTCTGCTGCATATATACATACATATAGACACGCATACTGCTCTGCTGCATATATACATACATATAGACACGCATACTGCTCTGCTGCATATATACATACATATAGACACGCATACTGCTCTGCTGCATATATACATACATATAGACACGCATACTGCTCTGCTGCATATATACATACATATAGACACGCATACTGCTCTGCTGCATATATACATACATATAGACACGCATACTGCTCTGCTGCATATATACATACATATAGACACGCATACTGCTCTGCTGCATATATACATACATATAGACACGCATACTGCTCTGCTGCATATATACATACATATAGACACGCATACTGCTCTGCTGCATATATACATACATATAGACACGCATACTGCTCTGCTGCATATATACATACATATAGACACGCATATTGCTCTGCTGCATATATACATACATATAGACACGCATACTGCTCTGCTGCATATATACATACATACAAACACACACCTTGCTCTGCTGCATATATACATACATATAGACACGCATACTGCTCTGCTGCATATATACATACATATAGACACGCATACTGCTCTGCTGCATATATACATACATATAGACACGCATACTGCTCTGCTGCATATATACATACATATAGACACGCATACTGCTCTGCTGCATATATACATACATATAGACACGCATACTGCTCTGCTGCATATATACATACATACAAACACACACCTTGCTCTGCTGCATATATACATACATACAAACACACACCTTGCTCTGCGGGGCCCACACACGCGGCTCCGGGGGTCACACACACGGCTCTGCGGGGCCCACACACGCGGCTCCGGGGGCCACACACACGGCTCTGCGGGGCCCACACACGCGGCTCCGGGGGCCACACACACGGCTCTGCGGGGCCCACACACGCGGCTCCGGGGGCCACACACACGGCTCTGCGGGGCCCACACACGCGGCTCCGGGGGCCACACACACGGCTCTGTGGGGCCCACACACGCGGCTCCGGGGGCCACACACACGGCTCTGCGCGTCCCACACACGCGGCTCCGGGGGCCACACACACGGCTCTGCGGGGCCCACACACGCGGCTCCGGGGGTCACACACACGGCTCTGCGGGGCCCACACACGCGGCTCCGGGGGCCACACACACGGCTCTGTGGGGCCCACACACGCGGCTCCGGGGGCCACACACACGGCTCTGCGCGTCCCACACACGCGGCTCCGGGGGCCACACACACGGCTCTGCGGGGCCCACACACGCGGCTCCGGGGGTCACACACACGGCTCTGCGGGGCCCACACACGCGGCTCTGTGGGGCCCACACACGCGGCTCCGGGGGCCACACACACGGCTCTGCGGGGCCCACACACGCACGGGGGGACAGGGAGGGGCGGGGAGGGAGTGATGTCCCACATACTGATCAGGTCACGGTGCAGATGGGGCCCACACAGCGCCGGAGGGAAGCGATGTGCTGGGGGTCGCTGGCTGGCACTGTGACTCCTTCATCTGTGCGACCGAGCAGGACGCCGGGCGGTAGCTCCGCCCACAGATGATGCTCAATGAAGGAGAACACACCCTTAAAGGGCCGGCAGCCACAGTTTCCAGTGCCAAGGACTGCTGCCTCCGGACCGACCGCAGGTAAGCCGAGCGGGACCGTGTGTGTGTGTGTGTGTGTGTGTGTATGTGTATGTGTGTGTGTGTGTGTGTGTGTGTGTGTGTGTGTGTGTGTGTACGTGTGTACATGCCGCGGGCAGGAGGGGGCGGAGCGAGCTGAGCGGGGAAGTGTCGGCTTCCTGCACGTAACTAGGATAAACATCGGGTTACTAACCAAAGCGCTTTGCTTGGATACCCGATGTTTATCTTGGTTACCAGCTTGTGGCAGGCTGCCAGCGATGGCTCCTGCACACTGTAGCTGTAAAAAGCCCTGCTTTTTGCTGCTAGAACCGTTCTCGAACGTTTCTAGAACTATCGAGCTTTTGAAAAAAGCTCGAGTTCTAGTTCGATCTAGAACATGGCCCAAAATCACTCGAACCTCGAACTGGAGAACCTCGAACCACGAACCGCGCTCAACTCTAGCAGCAACTCAAGTATGAAAACCTGCTTCTTTCACATGCCTCAACAGTTGATGTTAAGATGTGTCTACTACCTGATCTCTGTGCAACATTTATTAGGACTATTATTTGATGTGCTGTCAATTTGTAGTTTCTGAGGCTAGAAACTCTGATGAACCCCTTAAATCCCATACTTAACACCTTACTCCCACCATGTTCACCTAAGCACCCACAGTCTTTGCCCCTCTCCTCCTTATTCTCCTTTGCTATCCCCACACCCCAACACTCTCCAAACAAATATTCATCTCCCCTTCCGTCCTGCCTTCTCATCTGTCCTCATCTGCTGACCTGCTCCTAAACCTCAGATCGCTCCTTATATCACGCAGACCATGCTTTCCACTGTTCTTTTCCCACCTGCTCTCCCTTTCTCTACTTCTTCTCACTGCTGGTGACATATCCTCCAATCCTGGCCCCCCACAGATGGTACACCCCTCTTTATCACCCATTTATCACTCCCCACATACTAGTAACTACTGCAATCTTTCCAATATAAAATCCATTCCCCTCTCACCTACTCCAATGCTCCCTCTCTCTGGAGCACTCTGGAATGCCCATTCTGTCTGTAATAAACTGCACATCATTCACAATCTTTTTAGCTCCAGCAGTGTATCCTTTCTGGGCCTCACCGAAACATAACTGACACCCTCCAACACTGCCTCCCCTGCTGCACTATGCTAAGGTGGCCTTCACTTCTCCCACACTCCTTGCCCTGGCAATAGACAGGGTGGAGGAGTGGGTCTCCTTCTTTCTAACAACTGCAGCTTTAACCCGATCCCACCTCTACCCTCTCTTGTCCTGCCTTCCTTTGAAGTGCACTCTGTCCGAATCTATTCTCCCTCTAACCTCCAAGTGGCTGTCATATACAGATTCCCGGGCGCTACCATTGCCTTCTTCGACCACTTCTCTGCCTGGCTTCTACACTTTCTCTCTGCTGACATTCCCACCATCATGGGTGACTTCAACATCCCCACTGACAACTGCCAGTCGTCAGCCTCCAAACTCCTGTCCCTCGCTTTGTCTTTTGGTCTAACTCAGTGATCCGCCTCTGCCACCCATAAAGATGGATACACACTAGACCTTATCTTCACCCGCCTCTGTTCCCTTTCTGACCTCACAACTTCCCCCCTCCCCCTATCTCACCACCATCTGCTGACCTTTTCAGCCCTGTCCTCCTCACCTGCCCCCACTGTCCAGTGCCTAGCACATCCCCGCAGAAACCTTGCACACCTCAACATGCACACCCTCTCTGACTCTATCCTTCCGCTGTACTGCATATCGTCACTCCACGACACAAACAGTGCACCACTTTCTACAACACCACTCTCACATCAGCTATTGATTCAGTCGCTCCCCTTGTGCATGGCAGAGTGAGACGAATCAATAGACAGCCTTGGCACAACAGCCTCACTAAAAAACTACGGCAAGTGTCTAGGGCTGCAGAGCGGCGCTGGAAGAAAACGCACTCCCAGGAAGACTTCACCACATTCAAAAATGCAATTCACACATTTCGTTCAGCCCTCATCTCCGCTAAACAGGATTACTTCAGAAACCTCATATCCTCTTTAACACACAACCCCAAACAGTTATTCAATACTTTCAACTCCCTCCTTCGCCCACAACTGCCCCCTCCAACCTCCCTCATTTCTGCAGATGACTTTGCCACTTTTTTCAAAGAAAAAATCGACCAAATAAGGCAAGTCTTCTCTGCTCAGTCACCACAAAGTCTTCACATAACAGACCACTGCCCCTCCCCCATAAACTTCCTCCCCACCATCACCGAAGAAGAGCTTGCACGTCTTCTCTCAAAAGTGCACCTCACCACCTGCGCACTTGACCCCATCCCATCCCACCTCCTCCCCAACCTCGCTACCATCCTTATTCCAGCCTTAACCCATCTTTTCAACCTATCTTTAATGACTGGTACCTTCCCCTCTGCCTTTAAACATGCAACAGTCACACCTATCCTAAAGAAACCTTCCCTCGACCCAACCTCTACTAATAGCTACCGCCCCATATCACTACTCCCGTTCACCTCAAAACTCCTGGAACAGCATGTCCATGCTGAACTTTCCTCCCACCTCTCATCTAACTCTGTCTTTGACAACCTACAGTCCGGCTTCCATCCTCATCATTCTACCGAAACGGCCCTGACTAAAATCACGAATGACTTACTGCCAAAGCTAACAAGCACTTCTCCATACTCCTACTTCTAGACCTGTCCTCAGCCTTCGATACTGTCGACCACTCCCTCCTATTACAGATCATCTCTTCCCTTGGTGTCAGAGATCTCGCCCTCTCTTGGATCTCTTCATACCTTTCCAACCGCACTTTTAGTGTCTCCCTCCCATTCCCACACAACCTCTTCATCCCGCCATCTCTCTGTTGGCATCCCTCAAGGCTCTTTCCTGGGACCCTTACTTTTTTCTATCTACACATTTGGCCTGGGACAATTCATAAAGTCCCATGGCTTCCAGTACCACCTATATGCCAATGATACTCAGATCTACCTCTCTAGCCCAGATGTCACATCTCTGCTGTACAGAATCCCGAAGTGTCTATCTGCTATATTCTACTTTTTCTCCTCTCGCTTCCTAAAGCTCAATGTGGCCAAAACTGAACTGATCATCTTTCCTCCATCTCACCTACCCTCTCCACCTGATCTATCTACTACAATAAATAACACCAGGCTCTCGCCAGTACCCAAAGTTTGCTGCCTCTGAGTGACCTTGGACTCTGCCTTGTCCTTCATACCACACATCCAATCCCTCACCACCTCCTGCCATCTTCAACTCAAAAATATTTCCAGAATCCGTCCTTTGCTCAACTCGCAATCTACAAAAATGCTAGTGCATGCCCTCATAATCTGCCGCCTCGATTACTGTAACATCCTGCTATGTGGCCTCCCTGCTAACGCTCGCCCCTCTCCAGTCCATCCTCAATTCTGCTGCCCGACTGATCCACCTCTCTCCTCAATACCACCCCGCTTCTCCTCTCTGCAAGTCCCTCCACTGGCTCCCAATCTTCCACCGTATCCAATTCAAACTACTAACACTGACCTACAAAGCTGTGCATAATCTGTCTCCTCCGTATATCTCTGAACTAATCTCCCACTAAACTCCAACACGTCACCTCTGGTCCTCCCAAGATCTCCTTCTCTCCTCCTCTCTCATTCGCTCCTTACGTAACCGACTCCAAGACTTCTCCCGAGCATCCCCAGTCTTCTGGAACTCGCTGCCTCAACATGTCAGACTATCTGCTACCCTTGCAAGCTTCAAACGGAACCTGAAAACCCATCTGTTCAGAAATGCCTATAATCTACAATGACCTCATTGCTTCACCACCGTGCGGAGCTGCCGCCCGACCACCATGCGGAGCTGCCGCCTGACCACCGTGCGGAGCTGCCGCCCAATCTACACCCCACCTACTGTCTCCTCCCCAAAATCCTATAGAATGTAAGCCCGCAAGGGTAGGGCTCTTCCCTCTGTACTAGTCTGTCTACTGTAACTTGTGTATGTATTCTGTATGTAACCCCTTCTCATGTACAGAACCATGGAATTAATGGTGCTCTATAAATAAATAATAATAACAACTTAGCCTCTACAGCAAAGACATACTTGATCACATTATAGTGATTGATAGTTTTCATAACTACACTTGATGATACCATCAAGGTTCTAGGAATTTTTCTAATTGACTGACCTTCATATCTTAAAGTAATAATGTACTCAACATAAATGAGTACACCCCCTTTAAATAAGATTGAGTTTCAAAGAACATTTTTTCAACCCATAACATTAAAGTAAAGTCACTAATATAACATATAAAATCTTCAGTTTTAGTAAAATTAGTTGATGCAAAAATGAATACACATCACACAAAAAAACTACATTTAGCATTTTATATGACCTCCATGATTTTTAAGGTTAGCCACAAGTATTCTAGGCATGAAATAAACAAGTTATCGACATATTGCAACAGCTATCATTTTCCATTATATAAGAATGACCTCTTATACAGCATTCATGGTGCAAGAAAAGTGATGCTCTACTTGTCTCTTCAGAACACCCCATAGGACATAGGAGTTCATTTGGGTTCAGATCCGGAGTCATACTTGCCTACTAAATCCCTTTCATTCTGTTCTTAAGAAAAACAACAGTGGTATTAGATGTGTGTTTTGGAAAATTGTCATGTTCTAAAAGTGCATATCTACCCAGGACACAAAGTGATGCTAGCATCTTCTCTTTTAATATATTGCTGTTTATTTCTGAATTTATGATGTCATCTATTAAATGTAGCTCCTGACACCAGCAGTATTCATGCAGCCCCACATAAGGACACCGCCACTGCCATATTTTACTGTAGGTAGCATGCAATTGTCTTTGTACTTTGTACTCCTCATCTTTGAGACGCCATACAGTTTTGATTCTATTAGTCCCAAAAATATTTACAGTCATGGCTGAAAGTGTTGGCACCCTTAAAATTGTGCCGGCAAGTGAAGTATTTCTCTCCAAAAATTATTACAGTTATACATGTTGTGTTATATACCTATTTATTTCCTTTGTGTGTATTGAAACAAAATAAGAAAATCAGAGAAAAAAAAAGACATATTGGACATAATTTCACACAAAACTTAAAAAATGGGCAGGACAAAATTGTTGGCACCTTCAACTTAAAGAGAACCTGTCAGCAGAAATTTTGCCCTAAACCTAAAAGTTTCCCCTTCTGCAGCTCCTGGGCTGTATTCTAGCAAGGTTCCTATAGTTATTCTGCCCCCTTTTAGATCAAAATAAATAGTTTATAAAGTGATACCTTTCAGTTTGAAAATCTTGTTAATTCTACCACGGGGGCGGGCTGTCTGTTGTCCGTTGCTGTCCCTCCTGCCGCTTTAGGCCGTCCCCCAACGCGCATTTACATACCTCAAGACACCGCCCAGTGCGTCTGAGGTCTCGCGCATGCGCCGTGCCACTGTAGCGGGACTGTGCACAGTGGGACCGCTGGTGACATTGCGCAGGCACGAGATTATGGGCGGCGCTGTGATTTTCATCAGCAAGCTCCCGCCCATAATCTCATGCCCGCGCTTTCCCCTCTGCCTCCACCGTTCTGCGCATGCCCTGGCCAGATGACCAGATGATCGGTGGTGTCCTGCTCCGCTCCTCCCATCTATTTCCTGCTCCAGGGCTAGATGGGAAAGAGGTGATGTCGGGTCATCTGGCCAGGGAGTGCGCAGAATGGTAGAGGCAAAGGGGAAAGCGCGGGAACGAGCTTATGGGCGGGAGCTTGGTGATGAAAATCACAGCGCCGCCTATAATCTCGTGCCTGCGCAACGTCACCAGCGGTCCCACTGTGCACAGTCCCGCTACAGTGGCACAGCGCATGCGCGAGACCTCGGACGCACTGGGCGGCGTCCTGAGGTATGTAAATAAGCATTGGGGGACGGCCTAAAGCGGTAGGAGGGACAGTAACGGACAACAGACAGCCCGCCCCCGTGGTAGAATTAACAAGATTTTCAAACTGAAAGGTATCACTTTATAAACTATTTATTTTGATCTAAAAGGGGGCAGAATAACTATAGGAACCTTGCTAGAATGCAGCCCAGGAGCTGCAGAAGGGGAAACTTTTAGGTTCAGGACAAAATTTCTGCTGACAGGTTCCCGTTAATATTTGGTTGCACACACTTTGGAATAAATAACTGCAATCAATCTCTTCCAATAATCATCATCAAGCCTCTTACACCTCCCAGCTAGAATTTTGAGTCATTCTTGTTTTCCTGGTATCTCATATATTGAAGAGTGCTTTCTCCGAATAAGAATCTCTTCCTCCATGGGTGTTCAATGAGATTTAGATCTGAACTCATTGCTGCCACTTCAGAACTCTCCAGCGCTTTGTTTCAATCCACTTCTGGGTGCATCTTGCAGTATTTTTGAGGGTCATTGTCCTGCTGGAAGACCCATGACCTAGGATGCAAACCCAACTTTCTAATACTGGGCACTATATTGCCACCCAAACTCCTTTGGTAATCTTCAGATTTTATGTTGCATTGCACACTATTTTTGTTCTCAAGTCCTCAGACAGTTCTCTTCTCTTTTTGTTCTCCATGCTTACTGTAGAGGAACACCTACAGACACACACTGCAAAGATTATATCAACCTCTCCCCTTTTTATCTGGTTTCAGGTGTGATTTTCATATTGCCCATACCTGTTACTTTTCACAGGTGAGTTTGAACAATTATCAAATGCTTGAAACAAAGTTGTTTACACAAAATTTTAGAAAGATGTCAACAATTTTGGAGTTTTGTGGGAAATTATGTCCAACTTGCCTTTTTTTCCTCTGCTTTTTTTTTGTTATTCCAATACATACAAAGGAAATAAACATGTATATAATAAAATGTGTAATTGCAATCATTTTGTGGGAGAAATACTTTTCAAGGGTACCAACACATTCAGCCATGACTGTATCTTGGTATCATCACTCCAGAGTATAAAGTACCAGTGGTATCTATATTTTTCAGCATGGGCCCTGGCAAATTGTACATGGCCTAAATATCGGATAACTAAGCAAATCACTTTGCTTAGTAACCCGATGTGTACCCTGGCTACGTGTTCAGGGAGACAGCGCTAAGCTGTGTACGCTGGTAACCAGGGTAAATATCGGGTAACCAAGCAAAGCGCTTTGCTTGGTTACCCGAGATTTACTCTGGTTACCAAGCGCAGAGTCACTGGTGGCTGGTCACTGGTGAGATCTGCCTGATTGACAGCTCACCAGCGACCATGTTGCGATGCACCAGTGATCCTGACCAGGTCGTATCGTGGTCGGAATCGCTGGTACGTCGTTTAGTGAGACGGTACCCTTATTAGCAGCTGTGAGCTGTTATTAACCCACTATATTACCCCGATTGCCACCCCACCAGGGCAATCGGGATAAGCCAGGTAAAGTGCCGAGATTGTCGCATCTATGGGATGTGACATTTCCGTATGGCTGCAGGCTCCTATTTTAGGCCGGGGGAGCTCAATAATCATGGGTCTCCCCAGCCTGAGTAAACCAGTCCCCAGCTGTCTGCTTTATCATAGCTGGGTATCAAAATTGGGGGGAAACCAGATGCCATTTTTTGAATTTGTTTATTTAAATTTTTTTAAAAAGCCACAAGGGGTCCCTCTTATTTTGATAGACAGCCAAGATAAGCAAATGGCTGGGGGCTGCAGCCTGTAGCTGTATGCTGAGTATCATAACATGGGGGGACCTTATGCCAATTTTTTTTATTTATTTATTTTTACGCCACTACAGAGATGCAGACAGTGTGTGTGATTACAAACAATCATGCACGCTGTCACACAGGGTGGGGACGTGGTCTAACTGCAAGTAATCAGAAATGCCGAAGCTGCCAGTGGGTGGGGGAAGCAGTGAATATGTATGAGGGTAATGAGTGACCCTGGAAGTAGTGTTACAGCCGCACAGGAAACTTGGTAAGTATAACACTGCTGCTTCATTCCCTATTTTCTTTCTTTTTCCTTTATTTATTTTATTTTATTTTTCTTTTTAAATTATTCCGTGTGTCCATAGAGTATAATAGGAGATGTAGACTGAAACCTCACTGGGCTCGCTGTACCTGCCTCTTGCTTAAACCAAGACAGATTTTAACTGTTTTTTTTCAGAGTAAATGATGAATTCAGGACGCAGAGGGAAGAGAAGAAACAGCTATTAAGTGGAGAAAGAAGCATATTTTTCTGATGAGATATATTACAAAGTTTCTTATATTCTCTTGTACTATTGATTTATGCCAAATCTGTTGGAATGACTCTAGGCTATTTAACTTGGTCTCTAGTGTGACTTTATGAGCTCAGACAGATGGACATATAACATGGACAACAATTGCATTGCGATGCTCGGACTAGCCAACGGCTCTCTAGACCTGAGCCTGACATACATAGAAATACATGCTGACATGGTCAGGTCAGGGGAGCCGTTGGTCCGAGCATTGGGATGCGATCATCATCCGTGTTATACTCCTGTCGTACTGCGCCCTAAGAAGTCAGCACATACCTGTGTATTCTGAGAAGGAACTGAAGAGTTTCTGCTGCATTCAGGTGGCATGGATTGTACAGCAAGAAGATGTGACATGTAAGGCTACTTTCACACTTGCTTTGGACGGCTTCCATAGCATTGCGTTGTGTGACGGATGCAACGGATGCGTTGCATATAGTGGCACAACGGATGCTACGGATCGTACAAAACAACGGAAAGCTTTGTTTTTTATTATTTTTTTTTTATTCTTTACAGTTTTACCGGCAGCAGACTATTGTGAACAATCAGCTGATCGCTCTCAATAGCCGGCTGCCGGTCGATCAGCTGAGCGCTCTCACATGCCGGTGGCCGGGCGCTCAGCTGATCGTTCGGCCGCCGAGAATGAGTGTGGAGGGCGGAGTGAGGAGTGGGTGGAGCTGAGCGGGTCATGGCACTGAGGACAGGTGAGTGTGCGTGTGTGTATGTATATGTATGTATGTGTGTGTGTGTGTACATACATGCGGAGTGGAGTGCTGGAGGGGGCGGAGCCAAGTGGGGAAGTGTCGGGCTCCCTGCACACGTAGCGAGGGTAAATATCGGCAAAGCACTTTGCTTGGTTACCCCATATTTACCTTGGTTACGGGTGCAGGGAGCCAGAGAGAGCATGCGCAGTGAAATCCAACGGATTGCGCTGCTCAAAAAAACGTTACATGCTGCGTTCCTCTCGCCCGGCGCAGCGTCAAAATAACGACGCTGCATCGTCCAGCGGATGCAACGCTGACACTTGCGTTACAGTGCGTCGTCCATACAAGTCTATGGAGAATAACGCAGTGCGTTAACGGACTGCGCTATTCTCCATAGTGACGGACTCCGCTGAACGCAAGTGTGAAAGTACCCTAAGTGTTCACTAAATTGTGATAGTTGGCACGTGTGGTTTCTTGGCTATGTAGGTCTAAAGAGGAAGGAGGAAAGTATAGTGTTAATATTTAGCAAAGTTATCCATGCAGTCAGAAAATGTCCCACCAGTAGTTTTTCATGTGGTCTCTGTGGCATAAAGACCATCCATGATCTTGAAGGCTGTGGCTATTACATAAATTCTAATCTTTCTTATAATGCTAATCTCATTAAGGAACTTTTGACATTGTGACGCCGAAAACAAGATGTTTTCCTTCCTGTTATCAGCCATTAAGCCTTTAAAAATTGATCTCTGTACTGGGCTGGTTACTGATTATATGTTTTTCTGGCCTGTGTTCCCGTCTCACACCTCTGCTCTGCCTCCATTACAAAGAGGAATCTCAATCGTTCCATCGAGCTTGTCAACAGTTTATTGGAGAAAACACGCAAGCCTCTTCTTTCATTGGTTGCATAAGGGCGAGCCTCTGCCGACAGCAGCTGAGTCACTTGTCAGGACACTGGTCTTCACTGACAATTGTCAGTGTTTCATATGGACCCCGAGACAGTGCACAATATAGTTATTACATCAATTACACCATGAAGGAGTTCACATTTCAGATCATAAAGTATGGTTTTGTGCCTGCTGAGACCACTGGATACAACACTATCCCAAATTATATTTCTGGTTTCTACACATTATACAGTGTGTACACCCATATCCTGTCCACCGCCATTAACTTGAGAACGGCGGAAGCTATAGGCATAGAAGTGGTGTCTAGGTATAGTAAAGTAGCCATGTGCTAAGCAATGAAACCACCTATAGTGCCACCTGGTGGAAAACAACGGAGTTAGCATTTTTATCTCGAAAACGGAACGAGATAGAGAAAAAAAGTGAATTACAAAGTTGTAGGACATCATCAATTCAATATGAATCGACACCTTTCATACAGAAATGCTATGATATGAAACCCATGACCACCCCCCAAAACATTGAATGCTGGTCACGCATATGGCACTCATTTAAGTTTGATGCTCAACGTGGCCACCGTCAGCTGCAATGCACATCTGGACTCTGGACAGCATACTGTATCTTGCTGCACGTTGTGCAATTTGGTAGGTGATACGTTTGCACAAGCATCTGTGATACGACGTCGTAGGTCCTGCAATGTTGGTGGAGTGGTCGCATACACCTGCTGTTTGATGTGACCTCACAGAAAGAAGTCCAATGGGGTCAGGTCAGGTGAGCGTGGAGGCCACTCCACGCAGCCACCATACCCAATGACTTGTAGGAAGGTCTCCATGAGTTATCGCTTCACGTCTGCAACCTTGTGAGTTTTACACGTTCTAATCATAGCATTTCTGCACGCAAGGTGTCGATTTGTATTGAATTGATGATGCCCTACAACTTTGTAATTCACTTTTTTTTCCTCTATCTCGTTCCGTTTTCGAGATAAAAATGCTAACTCCGTTGTTTTCCACCAGGTGGCGCTATAGGTGGTTTCATTGCTTAGCGTATGGCTACTTTACTATACCTAGACACCACTTCTATGCCTATAGCTGCCACCGTTCTCACGTTAACGGCGGTGGACAGGATATGGGTGGACACACTGTATACACTCCTCAATATTAAAATGGTAACACCAAGAAGGAAAAGTGATGGGGACCTGGAAATCAAAGGCTTGTGTTAATGATAAAAACTAGAAAGATAATTTTTAAAACATCTCAATTTATTCAACATTGAGTTTGTGAACCACATACAAAAAATGCACGTGGTTACACACTTTGGTATGTTATAAATAAGGTTATTACTGGTGGTCTGAGGATTGTTCTGCCATACTGAATCGGGTATGCAAGTCATCCAATCTGCTCCCTGTGCAATTGCCGGCTGCTCACAGTAGCACAAACTTCATGTGGCCTATCACATTGAAAAACGGCTTCTGGGACTTTATGGAGAAATGGCTGCACCACTGGTTCCATGAATGATGCATTCTGTACTACAAGTGATACTATAGATCACATACCAAGTCTATGGTGTCAAATAGTGTCTACACAAACCATCAGAAGATGTTTTCATCTTTGAGCTACAAGCCAGATGTCACGCTACCGGTGTACCATTGACCTCACGCCATTGCTCTCAAAGGCTATCATGGTGGAAAACAAGACAGCAATGGATGCTGGAATGAAGGTCTGTCCTATTCACCGAGTCACACTTTTGTTTTGGACACAATGATAACCAGATAAAGATCTGGTGGGCAATATTCTGAATACGCCTTCATGGAGGAATGTTACACAGGTCCTACTCTTGAGATAATTATGTAAGGTGGCATAATGTACAGTAGCCGGACACTCTAGCCTTCATTCCAAGAACACTAACAGCTTAATGTTACATTGATTTGGTTGTGGAAACCGTGGTACTGTCATTGCTCTAATGTGTCCCAGAAATATGACAATGCCAGTTCGAATGTTGCTCGTATTAATTTGACCAGCCTGCAAGTTCTGATAGTGTTCTCATGGCCTGTAGTGTCTCCAGACTTGTCTGCCATAGACAAAATCTGGGACATCATCGGTCGCCTATTGCAAAGTGAGCTGCCAGCAGCAGATCTTGATGATTTTCGTGCCCAGGTGCATTCAGCATGGCTGAACAGTCTTTGGACAACTATTAATAACCTCACTGATAGCATGTCATGGTACGTGTGTATATTTCTGTGCATGGTGCTCATATTTTTTTTTTCTTGGTGTTGCAATATAAATGTTGAAGAGTAATTTAAATGTGGTTTTCTCAAGAATGAGTGGTTGCAAAGAACATATTGGTTCTAGAAAACCCATTTAAAAACCATCTATTCATTAGTAATTTACCTTCAATGTAAAGGTTTAAAATGTTATCCTCCTAAAATAGGTAAAATTGCAAGTCAAATGCCACTTTGAGGATGTAGGAAGGTAAAAGATTTTTGGCCATCCATCTAACCGCCAAGTACCACTGACCTGGACGCTGGACCAGAGTCCCGTGAATCGATCTGCTCATCTCTACTTCTGTTAGGTAAAACCTGAGAAAATCCCAGAAAATAAAACCCAGTTTATCAGCTACTGAAACTTTATAAAAGTGAGGAAATGATATTGGTAGGTGACTTTGCACTAAGGGGTACTTTGCGACATCACAAGCTGATGCTGTGATGTCGAGCGCGATAGTCCCCGCCCCCGTCGCAGCAGCGATATCTTGTGATTGCTGCCGTAGCGAACATTATCGCTATGGCAGCTTCACATGCACTTACCTGCCCTGCGACGTCGCTCTGGCCAGCGACCCACCTCCTTCCTAAGGGGGCGGGTCGTGCGGCGTCACAGCGACATCACACGGCAGGCGGCCAATAGAAGCGGAGGGGCGGAGATGAGCGGGTTGTAAACATCCCGCCCACCTCCTTCCTTCCTCATTGCAGCCGGGACGGAGGTAAGATGATGTTCCTCACTCCTACGGCTTCACACACACACCGATGTTTGCTGCCTGCTGGAACGAGGACCAACATCGTACCGTCGTTGCTGCAAAATTATGGAAATGTCGGACCCTACACCGATCATACGATAACGACGCTTTTGCGCTCGTTAATCGTAAGTAAAAGTATTCACATACTGCGATGTCGACAGTGACGCTGGATGGGCATCACTTTCGATTTGACCCCACCGACATCGCACCTGCGATGTTGCAACGTGCAAAGTACCCCTAAGGGTCATATCATTAGGTTAAAAATCTGCTGTATAGTTTAGGAGGATAAACCGTGCACCAAACAGGGTGGCTTGCCCATGGCCCTGAGACAGATTTGACCAGTTTTTTTCAGAGGGAATCATCTGTGCAGATAACAAAAAGTGACTGATAAATGGGGAAAGAGACATAAGCGGAGTTTACATGCTGCGACATCGCTAGCATCGGCTAGTGATGTCGAGCGTGATAGTACCCGCCCCCGTCATACGTGTGATATTGTGTGATCGCTGCCGTAGCGAACATTATCGCTACGGCAGCGTCACACGCACTTACCTACTCTGCGACGTCGCTCTGGCCGGCGAGCCGCCTCCTTTCTGAGGGGGCGGTTCGTGCGGCGTCACAGCGACATCACGCGGCAAGCGTCCAATAGAAGCGGAGGGGCAGAGATGAGCAGGACGTAACATCCCGCCCACCTCCTTCCTTGCGCATTGCCGATGGATGCAGGTAAGGAGATGTTCGTCGCTCCTGCGGTGTCACACATAGCGATGTGTGCTGCCGCAGAAACGAGGAACAACATCGCTAAAAAAAGAAAATGATTTTTTGTTTCAGGACGACCTCTCCGCGGCAAACGATTTTGACCGCTTTTGCGATCGTTTAAGGTTGCTCCTAAGTGTCACACACTGCGATATCGTTAATGACGCCAGATGTGCGTCACAAACTTGACCCCGACGATAATTCATTAACAATATCGTAGCGTGTAAACCCCGCTTTACAGTATTTTACAAACGTGAGTACACCCTTAATATGTTTGTAAACATTTTATATCTTTTCATAGGACATCAATGAAGATATGACACTTTGATACAATGCAGTCAGTGTACAGCTTGTATAACAGTGTAAATTTGGTGTGTCCTATAAATAACTCAACACACATTCATTAATGCCTAAACAACTGGCAACAAAAGTGAGTACGCCCCTAAATGAAAATGTCCAAATTGTGCTCAAAGTGTCAATATGTGGCCACCATTATTTTCAAGCTCTGACTTAACTTCACAGGAGCCACTGGAATCCTCTTCCACTCCTCCATGACAACATCATGGAGCTGGGGGATGTTAAAGATTTTTCATTCCTCTATCTTTCATTTTATTATGCCCCACAGATCTTCAATAGGGTTTAGATTTGGAGACATGCTTGAGCATTCTAGCATGTTTACCGACAATTTTTTTTAGCAATGCAGTGCTTGCGTGGCGCCCCTGAGGCTTCAGTCACCAAAGAGGTACTGCACCTCATCCAGAGGTGTGGTATTCCATCCTGGGTATGGAGGAGGTCACCACCGAATCACATAAAAGCACAACACTCACACTCAGCAACACCTCATTAGACATGGCAAGGGCGTGATTATACCCGAAGCCAGGCCAGGGGGTGAAGTATTTAGAGTGGGAACATTGAGACAGTAGTAGAGAGTGGAGAGAGAAGGAGAGGGAGGATCAGGGGAGAAGCGAAGACCCGTGGCCTGGATCTGGTACCGCTCGGCCCGGGCACAGATAGAAGGGGTCCAGAGACCACGGGAGGGCCATACCCTCTCGTGGCTTTGTTCCACATATAATCTACGGGTGGAAGGACTTGGCCGCAACTCGGGGACTGGTTCCTAGGCTAGAGCAGAAGAACCTACATACTCCACTAGTAAAATCAGCAGCTGAGGTGACTGCAAGCACCAAAGCCACATCCGCACACGAATTCACTGGAAGGTGACCCTAAAGGACTAAGGCATAGAGCTTCACGCCACTCAAAAGGGTCCACGGGCACTGGCACAGGGTTCAAGGGCGCAAGGCAGGAAGGCGAAGCAAGCACAGAAAGACTACCAGGGAAGGTACACTTAAAGGGAACCAAACATCAGGGTTTTCATGTATAAGATGCAGCCAGTGCAGTACTGGCACTATCAGGCACAGGCTGTACATACTATTAAGGTGTAGCTCGGGTGTTTAGTCAGTGAAATCCAACTTTATAAAGTTTGCAAATTCGTGCACTTTTTGATTGACGTGTGCACCTCTCTGCTAATGTGCGGGCATGTTATGGATGTTTATCCCCGCCCCCTGTTCCTCCCTCTCACTGGCCGTATGTGTGGCGCCCTGGACTAGCCAGGTCATCACAGATAACACTCAAACACCCCCACCCCCACTAGACAGTAACATTAGCCAAACACAAAACCCTTGTTGCCTCCCTCCAGGGTCTGATGTCCAAACCAGGTGGGGCGGAGCCAAGCGGTTGGCCCCACCCACCGAGGAGTTCACAGGCCTGGAGGCGGGAAAAGTGTTAGTTTAGTCCAGGAGGTGGAAGTGTGAGGAGTAAACACTTGAGTGTCTGGGTTTGTGGCCCAGGCACTGACAGCAAGGTTGGCAGACGGTGGTGGCCGTCTGCAGGAGTGGTGAAGCAACGCGAAACCGTTGGACCGGGGTCGGGCGTTGGCCCGCCGGTACCGACCGGGGAGCGAAGTGAAGCCAGCACACACAGGCAGGGCCATCGGACCCCGAACAGGCTTTGAGCCGCCGACAATAGTCAAATCCTAGTGTGACCGGAACCACAGGGGTTTCCTAACAACCAAAGACCCAATAGAAGGCAACCGCCCATACCGTCAGGGTATACAGCTACCGCCTAAGGCTAGAGACCCAAGGGCCAGCGCCTGCGGGCAAACGGGCTCCTCCGGCATCCATACACCGGGGAGCGGACTACCGTTGGGGATCCATCGTAGTCAATCAAGTACATCAAGGTGCAGGGAAAGACAGCCGCCATCACCTGTCCGGTGAGTGACACTGCAGCCGGCTGCGGGACCCTTCCATCCAGCTGTTTGGTTTACCAAGGACTTTGTGCATCTCTTGCTGAGTGAGTACACCCATGCCATCCGGCACCGCGCCGCGCTGTCCCTGCAACCCTGCACCTCACCAACCCTGCCTCCCCATCTCACCACCGGGCCCCAGGACCACCAACCCCTACCCACGGAGGGGGAAAACAACATCCCAGCTGCTCTCTGCCATCGCTCCCGGGATCCCCGTCACCAGCAGCGGTGGTGCCCATCTTCACCACAACCCGTGGGTGGCGTCACGAACTAAATCCCTCAAACCAACCACCCCTTTCACTCACGGGCGAGGAGCGCCGCTCGAGTCCCCGGATCCGGCCCACCGCTCGAGCCACCGAGCAGCAGCAGCCGCAGCAGCGCCGGACTCGAGCGTTGGCGAGCGACCAGCAGCGGCGGCGTCCTCCCCGCCCGCGACATATGTAAATTCCTCTCTTCAGAAACATGGCGCCAGAGTTGGCGCCTGCGCATAGCGCTTATCTCCGGCGCCATGTTTCTGAAGCCTGCTGTACTTAGTATTTTGCAGGAGAGGGCGGCGCATGCACCCTCACTTCTTCAGATCTTGTTGTGACCGCGGAAGCGCGCGTGGTCACAACAGGACTGCAGAACAGCTGATGAGAGGACGCGATTAGCTGCAGCTGCCTCCCAGCCAGCAGCCTCTGCCTTCATAGACTACTACTACCCCCATCCGCCCTGGGGCCTAGCTCTACCTGTGGAGAACTGCACCGTACAAGCTACGTCACCATCTGCACCGGAGGTCCCCATCTCGCAGCAGTGGCACCTAACTGGCCGCATACCACAGGTGGCGTCACGAATAAACTGTCATCATCCCCTTCCTATTTCCGAAACAACACCGCCGGGATCATGGAACCGGGCCCTGCCACCTCGGTGCCCCCGGAGCAGAACCGCTGCCCGGTACCGAGTCACCCCAGGCCCCGCTGCGGGTGTGTCACTTGCCTTGGAGGTGTGTTTAGGGTCGTTATCATGTGATGTTGGAATACTACACTGCAGCCCAGTATCCGAAGGGAGGGGATTATGCTCTGCTACACTATGTCACAGTGCATGTTGGCATTCATAGTTCCCTCAATGAACTGTAGCTGCCCACATCTGCCAGCATTTATGCAGCCCCAAACCATGACATTCCCACCACCATGCTTGGCTGTAGGCAAGACACGTGTCTTTGTATTCCTCACCTGGTTGACACCATCTGAACCAAATAAGTTTATTTTGGTCACATCAGACCATAGGACACAATTCCAGTAATCCATGTGCTTAGTATACTTGTCTTCAGACAACTGTTTGCAGACTTTCCTGTGCATCATCTTTACAAGTGGTTTCCTTTTGGGACGACAGTCATGCATACCAATTTGATGCTGTGTGCAGCCTATGGTCTGATCACTGACAGGCTGACCATCTACCCCTATAATCTCTGCAGCAATGCTTGCAGCACTCATATGTCTATTTTCAAAACCCAACCTCTAGATATGACACTGGGTATGTGCACTCAACTTTGAGTCAAATTTGGTTGACCATGGTGAGGCCTGTTCTGAGTAGAACCTGTCTTGTTAAACTGCTGTATGTTTTTGGTCGCTGTGCTGCAGCTCAGTTTCAGGGTGTTAGGAATCTTCTTATAGCCTAGGCCAGTGGTGGGGAATCTTTTTACTGCCGGGCGCCATTTGAACTTTTCTACCAACCTTCGGTGGCCGCACAAAATTATCAACTTTGAAAATTACCCAGCTATGTTTGGTGAAATAATTAATTATCTCACCTCTACTGTGATGTCCGGAGTGGCTTCTCTTTGCTGCGGCTGTGATGTTAGGTGATATTGTTCATATTACGTCTCACAACTGCTTTGCCAGGTTTGTCTCGGTCTGGAGAGGCTGGGGGAATAGACATTACAGGAGACGCTGGGCCATAGACATCACAGGAGACGTTGGGGCGCATAAATTACAGGAGACACTGGGGCATACACATCACAAGAGACACTAAGGTGCATAAATTACAGGAGATGCTGGTAGGCCACACATCACAAGAGAGTTTGGGACATATACATCACAGGAGAAACTGGGGCATTTACATCGCAGGAGAGGCTGAGGGCGTATACATCACAGGAGAGGCTTGGGGTGCTAATAATTGCAGGAGGGGCTGAGGGCATATACATCACAGCAGGGGCTGAAGCCATATACATCACAGGAGGGGCTGATGGCATATACATCATAGGAGAGGATAGGGGCAAATACATCACAGGAGAGGCTGGAAACACATACATTACAGGAGAGGCTGTGGTATATAAATTACAGGAGGGGCAGGGGGCATATACATTACAGGAGAAGCTGGAGGCATATACATCACAGGATGGGCTGGGGGCATATAAAACACAGGAGAGGCTGGGACATATATATCACTGGAGGGGTTGGGGCATATACATCACAGGAGGGTCTGGGGGCATATATATCACAAGAGAGGCTGGGGGCATATATGGACAGCATTAGGGGGCACAGACAGCACTAGAGGGGCAAGAATAGGACTAGGGAAGCATAGACATTTCCAGGGGGCATGGACAGCACTGGGGGGCACGGACAACAGTAGTAATTACTAGGACTGCACTGGGGGTTGGTACACAGCACTAGGGGGTGGTACACAGCACTGGGGGGTGGCAAATAGCACTGAGGGGTGGCACACAGCACTGGGAGGTACAGAGCACTGGGGAGCATGGACAGCACTAGGGGGCATGGACTGGACTGGGGGACATGGACAACACTGACTGTGGCATAGACAGCACTGGCGGTGACACAGACAACATTAGGTGGTGCAGACAGCACTAGGAGGGTACGAACAGGACTGGGGTCACAGACTGTACTGGGGGAGCATAGACATAACCCGGATGGGCACAGACAACAATGAGGGTTACGCAGCACTGGGGAATAGTACACAGCACCGAGGGTGGCACACAGCACTGCGGGGTGGAACACAGCACTGGGGAGGGCACACACACACACACACTACTAGGGGGTACACATCACTGGGATGGGGGACAGCACTGTGTTGCGGGCTCACAGCACTGGGGGGAGGTGTCACACAGCTCAGGTCCAGGAGGCATGTGCAGCAGGGAGGCCAGTAAAGCTGCTGCTCCTCTAGTTAGGATTTAAAGGGCCGGCAACCAGTAAGATCACAGTTGCCGCCCGAACACTGCGGTCTCTGGGAATGTGCCTGGGGGCCACAAAAAAAAGTAATCGTGGGCCGCAAACGGCCTGCGGGCCGGAGGTTCCCCACCCCTGGCCTAGGCCATCTTTATGTAAAGTAATAATTGTTTTGTTTTTTTTCAGATCCTCAGAGAATTCTTTGCAACGAGGTACCATGTTGAACTTCCAGGAACCAGTATGAGAGTGTGTGATTGATAACACCAAATGTAACATACCTGCTCTGCATTCACGTCGGAGACCTTGTAACACTAATGACTGACACGACACTGGAGGGATAATGGCTAATTGGGCACAATTTGGCCATTTTCACTTAGGGGTGTACTCACTTTTGTTGCCAGCAGTTGACATTATTGGCTGTGTGTTGAGTTACTTAGAGGGCACCAAATTTACACTGTTAGGTCTAAGCCACACGGCGAGAAAATCAGTGCGAGTGGAGTGCGATAAAACATCCCATTCGGACCAATTCTAGCCTGTGTGTCAGCGCACTGGAGCGATTATTTTCTCAGCCCTAATCGCACCGAGAAAACAATCGCAGCATGCTGCAACTGTAATGCGAGACTCTTTCTCTCGCACCCATTCAAGTGTATGGGGTGAGAGAAAAATCGCACTGCCCTCGCAGTACACCAGTGTACCGCGGGTGCAGAGCGAGAATCGCAATAGCCGGCTACAGAGGAGAGAGGGAGAGAAATCCCTCCCACCCCTCCTCAGTGTCGGCCCGCCCCCCGCAGCTGAGTTCTGCTCGCACAGTCGGACCTCAGTCGCAGGCACACTCGCATGACACTCGGCTCTGCTGTACTGCCAGCGTGAGCCGAGTGTCATGCTAGGGGATCGCAGTAGTCCCCATGTGGCCCCAACCGTTTACAAACTGTACACTGACTACTTTACATTATATCAGTGTAATATCTTCATGGTTCTTCTTGTCCCATGAAAAGATATACAATATTTACAAAAATGTGAGGGGTGTACTCACTTTTGTGATAGACTGTATTTGTGTCATAAGATATACTACAGCTAAATATTTTCACTTGTACTTTTGATTTATGGAGGAAAAAAAGTTTAGTATTTAAAGTGCTTTACTTTTACTGCTGCATATACATGCTTTTATTTCTGAAAGGCTGAGATTGCTTTCATAAATCATGTTGTAATCCCAGTTTTCTCTGTGTAGGTAGAAGTTCTAATATTTTCTCTACTTCTGTTTTAGACACAGGGCATCAAATTTAGACTAGATATGATGAAGAAATAAACATCTAATCACTGGTCTGTAAATGATTTATACATGATCATTTCCATCATTATAGTGTCCTGCGGAGACTTCTTACACACATGGGCGAATATATCATTGGTGTAACCAGTGCGGGTGCACAGGAGTCCCAGGGGTTAGGGGCCCATGCCTACCTCCATAATAGGTGGAATTGTGTTTTTTGATGAGCTCTTGGGCTGCAAAAGGGCCAATATACAGTCCAGGGGCCCTCTTCTGTCTGTGTCCTCCAGTGCGTTCACATAATGAAAAGATGTACAGACAGACGGTGACTCAGTGGTTAGCACCTTGCAGTGTCCTCCGTTCATATCCCACCAAGGATAACATCTGTAAGGAGTTTGTATGTTCTGGATTCCTCCCATACTCTCCATACTGTACAGAATTTAGATTGTGAGCCCCAATGGGGACAGTGATGATCAGCCTGTAAAGTGCTATGGAATTAATGGTGCTATATTAGCTAATCCACATAAAACTGTAAGACTTTAATGCCATGATGATACAACTGCAATTAATAAATGTTCTCTGCCTTCCTTATACGATCACTATCCTCCTGATGAGTGGAGGGAGGAGTCCAGATTAGGGGTGTGGGCCATGAGGACCTGTCACAGGTAAATGTGACAGGTCCTCCTCCTCCTCCTCCGGAGCATCTCACCTAGGTACACTATATAAGGAGCGCTGATGAATGGATTGGCACAGAGGGAAATCTCCCAGTGAGATCAAGAAAGAACAAGAGACGTCCATCTCTCTCCAGTCTGATCAGTGAGTATGAACATTACCCTAAGATACTAGAAGGGAATATGTCATCCACATGTAAATCATTACCTCTTGTAAGCCTGGCTAGTAGACATGCAGATTTCTAGGGAATAAGTTAGTGTTGCTTGTCTTGCACTTTTTTTTCCAATGCGTAATTTTTGCAGTGATTAACTATTTGTCAGCCAGCGTTTGGTAAGAAATGTCATTACGACTACCTGTCAATTATGTTTTTAATAGTTTTTCCTTGTTTTATCACAGCCTTAAATTCATCTAATCAAAATGGTTGGACTGAGACCCTCTGACATCCCCCCTACCCCAGCTGTGAAGTTCATCGGTGCTGGGACTGCAGCATGCATAGCGGACCTCTTCACATTCCCCCTGGACACAGCAAAAGTTAGACTACAGGTAAGAGGATGATAAGGATGGGGGAAAGTCAGAGATAAACTGCTCTCAGACTACAGGTAAGAGGATGATAAGGATGGGGGAAAGTCAGAGATAAACTGCTCTCAGACTACAGGTAAGAGGATGATAAGGATGGGGGAAAGTCAGAGATAAACTGCTCTCAGACTAGAGGTAAGAGGATGATATGGATGAGGGAAAGTCCGAGATAAACTGCTCTCAGACTACAGGTAAGAGGATGATAAGGATGGGGGAAAGTCAGAGATAAACTGCTCTCAGACTACAGGTAAGAGGATGATAAGGATGGGGGAAAGTCAGAGATAAACTGCTCTCAGACTAGAGGTAAGAGGATGATATGGATGAAGGAAAGTCCGAGATAAACTGCTCTCAGACTACAGGTAAGAGGATGATAAGGATGGGGGAAAGTCAGAGATAAACTGCTCTCAGACTACAGGTAAGAGGATGATAAGGATGGGGGAAAGTCAGAGATAAACTGCTCTCAGACTAGAGGTAAGAGGATGATAAGGATGGGGGAAAGTCAGAGATAAACTGCTCTCAGACTACAGGTAAGAGGATGATATGGATGGGGGAAAGTCAGAGATAAACTGCTCTCAGACTACAGGTAAGAGGATGATAAGGATGGGGGAAAGTCAGAGATAAACTGCTCTCAGACTACAGGTAAGAGGATGATAAGGATGGGGGAAAGTCAGAGATAAACTGCTCTCAGACTACAGGTAAGAGGATGATAAGGATGGGGGAAAGTCAGAGATAAACTGCTCTCAGACTACAGGTAAGAGGATGATAAGGATGGGGGAAAGTCAGAGATAAACTGCTCTCAGACTACAGGTAAGAGGATGATAAGGATGGGGGAAAGTCAGAGATAAACTGCTCTCAGACTACAGGTAAGAGGATGATATGGATGAGGGAAAGTCAGAGATAAACTGTGCTCACAATAATTAAACCTAAGTCATTATAAATGTATGATTAGCACCCATGCACAAAGTCAGTGAGTTCACCGTGTTGTGTACCCAATCCAAAAACTAAATGCCATTGATGTATCTGTACCTTTTTTTTAATATTTTACTTATATTCTATCTTGAAACATAGCCTGACAACCTAGATGTCCCAAAATGCCATTCTATAACTTCGGGGTTTTCCATATATTCCACCAATCCTATTGCTCCTTTAGGCCAGATGTTACAATACCATTATTTGCACTTCTTCCAAAATATTAATTTACCCTAATGATCAAGTAGTATACTGTAGGTGCTATAAACATTGTGTGTCTGTTACACAAAAAAATGAAAAAAATCTGTGTTTGTTCAGATACAAGGAGAGTCAACCGTGTCGGGGGCCATCAATGGAATCCGTTATAAAGGCGTTTTTGGCACCATAAGTACAATTGTGAAGACCGAAGGACCCAAAAGCCTCTACAATGGATTAGTGGCTGGACTACAAAGACAAATGAGTTTTGCTTCCATTAGAATTGGACTCTATGATACAGTCAAAGGCTTCTACACCAATGGAAAAGAGAGTAAGTACATGACCCTGATGTCTTTAAGTGTACACATATTGATTATAGGAAACGTTCAGACTACTGCATTTCTCCCATTGTGTCATTACTCTGTACAGTGTACTATGTTGTGCCTACATGTCATTGATCATAGTATATTCTTGTTGTAGAAGCTGGGATTATGAGCAGAATACTCGCTGGATGCACGACAGGAGCGCTGGCGGTTACAATAGCGCAGCCAACGGATGTGGTAAAAGTCCGATTCCAAGCCCAGGCCAATCTCCGCGGGGTAAAGAAGAGATACAATGGTACTATGGAGGCGTACAAGACCATTGCAAGGCAAGAAGGAATGAAAGGCCTATGGAAAGGTACATGATATAGAAGTGATATACAGTGATGGGATTTATACTCCTAAGAAAAATGTACTCATTAAAAGCTTTCCAAATGGAAATTAGACTTGAATAGTAAGAAAAAGTATAATATATATATATATATATATATATATATATATATATATACACATATATATATATATATATATCTCTATGTGTGTGTATATATATATATACAGTGTATATATATACACAATATATTATATATATATCCTGTCCTCACCTATCGTACCATCACCCATTCCCTGTAGACTGTGAGCCCTCGCGGGCAGGGTCCTCTCTCCTCCTGTACCAGTCTGTTATGTACTGTTAATGATTGTTGTACATATACCCTTTCACTTGTAAAGCGCCATGGAATAAATGGCGCTATAATAATAAATAATAATAATATAAATAATAATAATAATAATATATATATATATATACAGTATATATTTTATATATATATATATATATATATATATACACAGTATATATTTTATATATATATATATACAGTATATATTTTATATATATATACACAGTATATATTTTATATATATATATATATATATACAGTATATATTTTATATATATATATATATATATATATACAGTATATATTTTATATATATATATACAGTATATATTTTATATATATATATATATACAGTATATTTTATATATATATATATATACACAGTATATTTTATATATATATATATATACAGTATATTTTATATATATATATATATATATATATATATATATATATATATATATATATATATATATATATATATATACTGCTCAAAAAAATAAAGGGAACACTAAAATACCATTTTGTTGTTCAAGTGTTCTTTATTTTTTTTGAGCAGTATATAATGTATATATAAGTTTTCCAGATGGACATTAGACTTGAATTGTAATTGAATGTACAATAGAAGTCCTTTATGTCATTTGCAAATTATTACAATTTTGTATCATTTTTTTTTTTTTTTACACAGGAACATTTCCAAATGTGACACGAAATGCGATTGTTAACTGCACTGAACTGGTGACCTATGACTTAATAAAGGAATCATTGCTGCAGTACAAACTATTGACAGGTAACTACTGCCTTACTAAAGTCTCTCTATTGGCGTTATTGGTTATAAGTAAGGTATTGTGTGTCCGCAGCAGTGGCAGACAATAACTGTAAAGTAGGAAATATACATATATCAAGTTATGACTTTTATTCCTCATTGCCTAAATAATGCCAACATATTCTGTAGGGCTGTGCAGAAATGATCACAAGTAAAAGGAACCTGACAATTGATTCATGCTGCCCGCGCCACAGACAGAATGAATCAAAGATCTGATCCATTATTGCAACCATGTAAGTTTCACTCTGAAACGCTTCACCTTGGGATGATTGAGGATGACCAGTTTAAGAGAGGTCCCTGACTGTTTCTCCCCGCCCGACTCGCCTAAACTGATAGGTCTCCATCTAGAAAAGTGAGGCAGGGAGGATCCGCAGGAGACGCTTCTTGGACTAGTCATCACATCGTACCTTGCCAGCTCTCTTTTGTTTTCTCTGAAAACTGCATAAATCATACATGGCTGTAATAACAGAACCAGACGCTGATTCACGAAGGTCATGATTCGGACAGCATGAAGGTGTCAGGATCCCTTTAATATGACATTAATCCCTAAATATTCAATATTTATAAATTACACTCCGTTTTGTTCTTCTTCTTATAGCACAGATACATGTAATATTAGTATCCTATATTAGTTGCTGCCATTTGACTAAGGCTGCTTCATATAGTTTCATGTTGAGCTGATATATGGGTATGTTCACACGCATCTTTTTTTTTTTTACAACAAAGATGCAGCGTTTTTGTCCCAAAAAATGCACCAAATACGCACCGCGGAAAAACGCATAAAAAAATGCAATGCGTTTTTTTTACTAACTTTTACCGCGTTTTGCCCAATATGTTTAAGTCAAATCTATTGACCGGAAAGGCTCAAAAACGCTGGAAAAACACAAGAGTTGACATGCTGCATCTTCAAAAACGCAGCCCAAAAAAGATGCCGAGTGTGGACAGCAAAATAGAAATCTCATAGACTTTGCTGGGAGAAGGAAATGCATGCATCTAGGTGCATCTTTGTGACCTCAAAAACGCACCAAAAATGCAGCAAAAGATGAGCTGTGTGAACATAGACTAAAGAAGACACCGTGTAATTAAGAAGCCACTGGGCTATGCTACACTGTAGATGTTGATGTGATTTCTGTGTTATAACATTTTCTTCGGTGTTTCGTAGATAACCTGCCATGCCATTTTGTATCTGCCTTCGGAGCTGGGTTTTGTACTACCGTTATTGCTTCCCCAGTCGATGTGGTCAAGACAAGATACATGAATTCTCCACCTGGACAGTACAAGTCAGCGATAAACTGTGCATGGACCATGCTTACCAAGGAGGGGCCTACCGCCTTTTATAAAGGGTAATTGTCATATCCCTGTATAAGAAGATTACACATCACTGAGATCATAGAAGACACTAACACAACATTTTTCATAATCTTATGACATCTTTACCTTTTATGTCCTTACAGGTTTGTGCCATCTTTCCTGAGGTTGGGATCCTGGAATGTCGTCATGTTTGTGTCTTACGAGCAACTGAAGAGAGCAATGATGATGTCCAGACAAAGAGTGGAATACGCAGTATGAAAAGCTGAAGACCAGAACAGAGACCAGGACTCACGGCATAAAAATACACTAATATGAGCGTGCTAGCCCACCCTAGTATATGATACATGTGTATACTGAAGGAGTGGGGAAAGATGACAAACATAAACTTAAGGAAAACTTGTACAACAGCCTATATAGAGTATTCCTGTGTACGGTACATAGGTACAATACAGTATACACGGCACACATCCATCTTGTAACACCAGAATACTGTTCTATAAAGGAGGGAAAGTGGATATATTGTCCTAGAACAAAGCGATATAATTTATTGCAGAAGCTGGTTCTTCTATTTAAAAAGAAAATAAGGCCTAAAAATATTTTAATGGTATGTTCACAGGTTGTGGGCTTCTGTGTACCCCAGTACCAGTTAAGTAGATGAGATCTCAACAAATCTCATATCGCTGAAAATATCTGTACAGAAAGGAACAAGCGGAGTGGATTTTAAATGCAAAGGGTGAAATCTGCGTCAGCTGCACATAGATAAACTGCGGATAAGCATACCCAATACTGCATGACCCATCAGTATATATCTAGTCTCGCTGTTTGGCTCAGTTCTCAGCCGGCGGAGCCCCATAAACAATACATTTTACAAAAGTCCTAGAAGCACTTTACTGTAATTTGTATACAAACTTCAGGAATCCAATTTCATACATTTTTCTGTACATTTATATTTATTTCAAATGGTGAAATGAGCAGAATAAATGGCTATATTTTTTAAGAAAACCATGTGTGTTCATTATTTATATATAGAATATGAAAACAGAATACTGAAAGGGAATCTGTCAGCAGGTTTTTGCCACCTTACCGCCGTACAGCATAAGAGCAGAGACCATGATTCCAGTGCTGCCACCTACTTCTTGCTGTAGTTTTGATCAAAGATAAGATCTTGCCCCATAGTCTATCATGAGCACTGACCATACTGATTGTCAGTTTTCTGCCTATGCATAGGGTAAGCAGAAAGCGCTCAATCAATGGTGTTAATACAGAGCTCGTTGAGAGGACTAGCAGAGGAGGAGCAGATAAAAGTTATTTTATCAAACTACAGCAAGCAACCCAATAAATAACCCAGGGCTGAAATGAAGGTCTCTGGAACAACTTTGTCATCAGATTGGGACACATAAACCAGATTGAATTAAAGCAGGAAAGCTGTGATGCGAGCAACAATGCTCTTGTGTAGTAACATGCAGGTGTTAATGCAAACTAGCACTTTCCTGGAAGGAGAGAAAACTCTTGCTTCCTCCAGAGGTGGCACTTGTAACTGTGAGGCTGCGCTCAGATGAGAGCATAACTCGGGCGAGTGCTATACGATATCTTATGGGATAGCACTCGGTTTAGTGTTATTCTATGTGGTGGTGCTGACCAACATTTTTTTTTCTAATGCTGATTCAGAGTAATAAAGGGGTTGTTCAGTACTTTTATATTGATGGTATATCTTTAAGATAGGTCATCAATATCACATAGTTAGTGACCCCCACCACCGATCAGCCGTTTCCAGTGCTGGTCGAATGTGAGTAGTTTTAGAATTACACAGCACCGCTCCACCAGCATATAATTGCCGGGTATTGCACATCTGCCCCTATTTGATCTGCAGTACTCAGCTGCGGCCACTATACAGTTGTCAGAGATGCGCTGCTCCGCTCCACAACTGATCACATCTGGGTACTGCAGTTACTGGGAACAACTAATCAGCGGGGGTGACAGATGTGGCACCCTTACCAATCTGATAATGATGACCTATCCTAAGAATATAAAAGTACTGGTCAATCCCTTTAAGTGTTCAATATAGAGCACACAACAATTTTGTTACAGCAGACATGTCATTATTATGTTAGAATACAGAAGAACAGTGGCACACTTCAATCGTGAAAGTTTTCTTCTTTTAATAATCCAGATATGTGAAAAAACAGCAATCACGGTAATTATGGAAACGGGGAGAGGGTACAAACAGGAGGACTGAGCCGCACGACGGCCGTTTTGCGCCGATCAGTGCTTCTACGGGCCTACCCATCGTCCAGCTCAGTGTTTCTGTTTGTACCCTCTCCCTGTTTCCATAATTACCATGGTTGCTGTTTTTTCACATACCTGCTTTATTAAAAAAAACTTTCACGATTGAAGTGTGCCGCTCTTCTTCTGTATTCTTGGATCACTGGGTTTTGACAAGCAGAGCACCTCAGTGTCATCCAGAAAGACCTGCAGAGCAGTCGGGATCGGAGTGAGTGAAACCCACGACAGCCGGGTGGTGCCGCATGTGTTGTGCTATTCCTTGTCAGACAATGTCATTATGTACCCTCATATTGCTATAATGAAGTCATTGTGCATGGGCTGTAAAGCTGAATCCAATGATGAAAGTTTTAAATATTTTCATCACCGATTGAAAGTTTTATTGTCTCATCTAATCTCAGGGTATAGTTGTAATCAAACATTTTGCTGTGGATTTTACTCTGCTTTTATGTTGTAAGTTACAACTATAGTGAAAAGTATTTTTAAGGGAGGTTTTTAAAATATATGATCAACCAAGCATAAAATAGTAGTAAATGTTACAGCAGCTTCATATTAGGCATCGGGGACAATCTAACTATTATAGGCGCTGTACACCATGCGAATATTACAATGTGTAATACTACTTAACTAGACTTGTAAGAAATTACAAACATAATCCACAAAAATGAGAAAAGTGTATGAAAATGTCAAGCCCCAACATTTACAAAAAGTATCAAATGTTTAATTGAATTTTAATAATTTGCACGGCACAGTGAACAAGCCTCTGGACTACAGTCTGCAAAACTACAATAGATGGTATGTAACAATGTGCAACAAGCAATGTGGAACCAGTCTGTAGCCATCTACACTGGCTGAAATAGAGATGGTGTGCTTGTGCTCTCTGGTGGCCACATTTGTGCATACAAACTAAAACATAAAAAAAAAAAAAAATAAAACCTTTTCAGAAATGTGAACATAATTTGGTTAAATATAACACAAATTTGATGCATGTTCCACTGCTAATAAAAACAAACAGCAGTTTGGGGGGAAAAAAAGGTTTACTATAGGTAACTGTATAAGTATGTGGGTAGTGAAGAAAATAAATCTAATATATAAAGCTCAGTGTGTGTGTGTCTGTTTCTGTCTGTGTGTGTGTGTGTGTCTTTGTCTGTCTGTGTGTGTGTGTGTGTCTGTGTCTGTGTGTGTGTGTGTGTGTGTGTGTGTGTGTCCCCGCTAAAGGAATCTGTGAAGCCCCGCAAGTATTGTGTCGGTGCATTACCTTCAGGGACTCCACGCAGCTGGATCCTGTCACAGGTAGGAAATCTTCTATCTAGGATTGTCGTGACGCCACTCTCAGAATTGCGGTCAGTGGGGACCGCCACTGCAGATTAAGGGACGCCTGGGGCTGATGGTGGGTGCAGTCAGTTGTAATAGCCTCCTGAGAGTGAGGCATGCCCCAGGGTCCCGTGTGGGTGTGTAGAACCACAAGGCGCAGAATAACTCAACACAAGCAGGATGTCTTTCAGGGGTTTTACTCACTGTTGATGGCAGGGTGAGTAACCCGGGCGTAGCTGGGATGAACCAGGCTGGAACCAGGTGTCCTTCAGGCTGACTGATGAGGGTGGCTACCGACTCGCCTTCCTTAGCCCTTTACGTTTTGGGGTAACCCCGACTTTTAGTCCCTATGGGGGTCACCCAGGGAAGTTGCTGGCGCCTCTCTCACCTTCGTTTTGGCCCGTTTGCTTGTAGCCTGGACCAGGACACTCCGGCTGCTTGCCTCCTGTGAACTATGGGCCCTAACTATGGCTACGTGGCTGCGGACTCTGTAGTGTGGTCTTGGGAGTGTAAAGTGCCCCCTCATGCAGGTTTGGCAAGGGAAAGGTGGATCTATCCCTGCACTGGGACCTGCTACCCGTTTGGGCCTGGTTCTCCCTGACAGTCTCCTTACTTTCCACTCCGTTGCTCTCTCTTTAGCTGTGTGTGGATTTCGGGTAGCACTCCCAGGTGACCGTTCTCCCCCGTCGGTAGTCACTGCGCGGACGCTGTTAGACTGCCACAGCTCCAGGGTCTGCTCCTCACGTCTGCTTTCCCTGAGCTGCACACTAAACTGGCTCACTCGTGGGACCTGCACTGCTGCTCCTGTCTGAGCTCCACTTCCATGCTCCTCACTCCTCCACACTCTGCTTCAGACTGCTCCTCTCCTCCTCCTTCCTCTTTTCCCTTTTGTGCCTGCCTACGCCACCTAGCAACCAGGCTCTCTACCACACCCCTCGAGTGGAGATGGAGGCTTCGCCCAGGCTTCGCCCCCTCCTGGGATCCCCAGGGGTCCTCTCAAAGGTAAATGTGTGAGACCTGATCACTATGCGCCTGTGTAGTCACACCTCGGTCAGCCTTCTGGATTACCTGTTTTGTACTGTCCCCAGCAGGGGTGCAGTACTCAGTGGTGCCTGACCAGGTCAGGGGCGCCACATTCCCCCTTAGTTATCACCAGCACGTCCTCGGGCTGCAAGACAACATTTTAAAATGCGTAAAACAGTAAAACATGGTAAAACGTTTTAAAACCATCAGGTACCATACATCACCACCCTCCACCCACAAGTCCGTTAACCCACCCTAAACCCTCTCTCGTTGGCCGCGCCTTCAGCCACTTCTGGCAGGATGTAGAGGCGGCTTTCATGGTCTGGTGGTTTCAGGGTATACCTGGCCTGGTGGAGCCGCGCCTTCAGCCTCTTCTGGCAGGATGTAGAGGCGGCCTCCACAGTTGGTGCTGACCAGGTACCCTCTTTGTGGTGGAGAGCCAGGCCCCATAAACAGGCGTGCTCCCTGGTTGCAGGCGAGCCAGGCCCCTAAACAGGCTGGCTCTGGTGGTGGTACCTCTGGGTAACTATTTACACTGCGAGAGTTTGTGGCTATAGCCAGTTCATAGCCTTAAGGTTCATTTTTCAAAGTGCAAAAAGAGGTTTCTCACATTAGTTCATGTGGGCACATTTCTTGAACATGTAAACGTTGCAAAACTTGTCAAAACTTGTAACTGCTGTACTTTACTTTACTTTACATGAACTTTGCTCCTTCTTCCTCCTTACCAGGGCTTGGGCCTGTAGGGCTGCGGCACCTGTCGTCATCATCTGTAGTGGTCTCATCAATGGGTTCTTTGTCTTTTCTTTCCTCTTCTTCTGTGTCTGTTTCTTTTTCTCTTTCTTTATCTCGTAGTGTTGAGACAGCAGGTTTACTGTAGGGATTTCTGGTACATGGTCTGACATCTAGTGCGTACCATCCGCGTTCTCCTTGGTGTTTTGTGAATTCTACTGAGTCTCCTATCTGTAAGTTTCTTCCTGGATGTCCTCTAGGCAAATGGGCTCTAACATCCCTTCTATTCACAAAGATACCTTCTTTCATGCCAGGTGCAACTATGAAACCATATCCACTCTTCAAGCTGAAGTCTTCCACAACTCCACGACAAAGTGGGCCTCTGACCTGTGATTTGGCTCTTCTTAAAGACCGTTTCTCTTCCAAGTCTCTGGCTGTTACTTCATCCTTCCTATTCGGAGATTGCTGTGCAGGGGAAAACTTTGTTCTGCTGCGGCGCCGTGTCTTGCGGGCTGGATTCTGCTGGGTTGCTACTTCACTGCTTGCAGGCTCCCAGGTGAGGTTTCTGGACAAATCTTCCTCAGCGGAGGGTGTCGGGCTCTCTTCATCCCAGCGGGAATATGGCAACATCTCTGGCTCTGGGCATGGATCCCCTGCTGATGGCTCCGGGGTCAGCTCCTCAGCCTTCTGTTCTCCTCTCCCCCTTAGTTCTTCTGAGCACTCCTGTTGTGGCAGCGCTGGGGATGGGTGTTCATCAGCCGGCCAGGGCAATGGACTTTTTGGCGTGGATATTGCCGGAATCCTCCTGGGGGTGTGCGGAGGGAGCAGATACCGGTCCACCATCTCCTGTGGGAACTGGGCCTCTAGGTCAGCCTTCAGCTTCCAGTATTCGGGGTCCTCCCCCAGCAGGGACTTCCTAGCAGGGACTTCCTTAGACTGGGGAGCGGTGTCTGCTCTGGCCTTGCAGGCCGGGGTAAACAGTGGTACAGTCTTGTCTTGGCGGGCCGAGCCTGGCGTGGCAGCGGCCTGGTCTTGGCGGGCCGAGCCTGGCGTGGCAGCGGCCTGGTCTTGGCGGGCCGAGCAGGGCATCGCTGCGGCGGCCTGGATTGGCGTCGCAGCCGCGATGGAATCTGTGCGGGCCGGGCTGGGCGCTTCTGCGGCCTGGATTGGCGTCGCAGCTGCGATGGGATCTGTGCAGGCCGGGCTGGGTGCTCCTGCGGCCTGGATTGGCGCCGCAGCTGCAGCCGGTCCTTGGCGGGCCGCACCTGACGTGGCTGCGGCCTGGTTCAGCACCTCACTTGCGGCGCGGACGAGCGTCGCTGCTGCGGTGGGGTCTTGGCGGGCCGGGCCTAGCATGGCGGCGGCCTGGGTCAGCGTCACGCCTGCGGCGTGGAGGAGGGTCGAGGTGGCAGCCGGATCTTTGCGGGCCGGGCTGGGCATCGTTGCGGCGGCCTGGGCTCGGCGGGCCGCACCTGGCGTGGCTGCGGCCTGATTCAGCGTTGCAGCGCCGGGCGCCTCTTCAGGGACCGCGGGCATGGCAGCAAGGGTCGGGGCACTCGCGCTGACAGGGGCAACACAGGACTCACCCATCGGTAACATCGTCGGGGTCTGAGTCGTCGCCGCTCGGTCTGGCACTCGTCGTGCGGTTCCCCTCTCATAGGCCTGAACCGCTGCAGCCATCTCCAGAAGCTCCGTACGTCCCTCGCTGATCTGCCATATGACCCTGGCCTCCAGTTGGTCGCAAAACTGGGCAAGTTCCCGATACCACCAGGCAGCGGAGCCTGGTTCTGGGTCTCTGCGTTCAGACGCCATTTCCTCTGCGTCTCCTTCTTCTAGTAGCAGGCTTCTGGCTCCCTTTCTTTCCCGACGTCTCTGAACGCCTCCGCTCTCATCACTTGCGAGGACAGGACTCTGCAGGGGATCTCTGGGTAGCCACACCTCTTCGTGGGCGGTAACTTCTCCCAGCGCGGGCTGCTGTTGTTTTTCAGCGCGCTTTTCATGGTGGCAATATGGCGGCGCTTCCAATTTTCCAAGCGGACCGCCCAGGCACATGGTCACCTGTCTGGACAGGTCTAGTCCTTATCCTGTTCGTGACGCCAGATGTGAAGCCCCGCAAGTATTGTGTCGGTGCATTACCTTCAGGGACTCCACGCAGCTGGATCCTGTCACAGGTAGGAAATCTTCTATCTAGGATTGTCGTGACGCCACTCTCAGAATTGCGGTCAGTGGGGACCGCCACTGCAGATTAAGGGACGCCTGGGGCTGATGGTGGGTGCAGTCAGTTGTAATAGCCTCCTGAGAGTGAGGCATGCCCCAGGGTCCCGTGTGGGTGTGTAGAACCACAAGGCGCAGAATAACTCAACACAAGCAGGATGTCTTTCAGGGGTTTTACTCACTGTTGATGGCAGGGTGAGTAACCCGGGCGTAGCTGGGATGAACCAGGCTGGAACCAGGTGTCCTTCAGGCTGACTGATGAGGGTGGCTACCGACTCGCCTTCCTTAGCCCTTTACGTTTTGGGGTAACCCCGACTTTTAGTCCCTATGGGGGTCACCCAGGGAAGTTGCTGGCGCCTCTCTCACCTTCGTTTTGGCCCGTTTGCTTGTAGCCTGGACCAGGACACTCCGGCTGCTTGCCTCCTGTGAACTATGGGCCCTAACTATGGCTACGTGGCTGCGGACTCTGTAGTGTTGTCTTGGGAGTGTAAAGTGCCCCCTCATGCAGGTTTGGCAAGGGAAAGGTGGATCTATCCCTGCACTGGGACCTGCTACCCGTTTGGGCCTGGTTCTCCCTGACAGTCTCCTTACTTTCCACTCCGTTGCTCTCTCTTTAGCTGTGTGTGGATTTCGGGTAGCACTCCCAGGTGACCGTTCTCCCCCGTCGGTAGTCACTGCGCGGACGCTGTTAGACTGCCACAGCTCCAGGGTCTGCTCCTCACGTCTGCTTTCCCTGAGCTGCACACTAAACCGGCTCACTCGTGGGACCTGCACTGCTGCTCCTGTCTGCGCTCCACTTCCATGCTCCTCACTCCTCCACACTCTGCTTCAGACTGCTCCTCTCCTCCTCCTTCCTCTTTTCCCTTTTGTGCCTGCCTACGCCACCTAGCAACCAGGCTCTCTACCACACCCCTCGAGTGGAGATGGAGGCTTCGCCCAGGCTTCGCCCCCTCCTGGGATCCCCAGGGGTACTCTCAAAGGTAAATGTGTGAGACCTGATCACTATGCGCCTGTGTAGTCACACCTCGGTCAGCCTTCTGGATTACCTGTTTTGTACTGTCCCCAGCAGGGGTGCAGTACTCAGTGGTGCCTGACCAGGTCAGGGGCGCCACAAATCCGCACCATCGCATTTACAATCACGAAATTTTGCACAGACGCCTCATGTGACTCAGGGAACGTCATAGACTATGTTTTGACGGGAAAATTTAACCCCATGCTTTATATCTACTCTCCAAAATCCTGCTTCCATTAAACTGAATGGAGGTGGGAGCTACAGGCTATTAATAGCAACTGTCAGTGATTGCTATAGGAACAAAATAAACTGTTAGTATAAGAAGCTTATGTGTGGTGTGAGGTAATATGATGTCGGTGGAGAGACGGATAAAGAGAGACAGGAAGAGACAGCCCTGGAAAGAGAGACAGCCCTGGAAAGAGAAACAGCCTGGCAAAGAGAGAGACAGACACACATATAGAGACAGACACAGAGATAGATAGAGACAGACAGACAGACACAGAGATGGAGACAGATACAAATACAGACAGAGATAGAAACAGATAGACAGAGACATAAGGGTGCTTTACACGCTGCGACATCGCTAGCGATATATTGTCGGGGTCACGTCGTTAGTGACGCACATCTGGCGCCGGTAGCAAAATCGCAGCGCGTGACACCAAGGAGCGACGATCAACGATCGAAAAATCATTTAAAAATGGTGATCGTTGACACGTCGCTCCTTTCCTTAATCCCGTTGCTGCCACAGGTACGATGTTGTTCATCGTTCCTGCGGCATCACACATCACTGTGTGTGACACCGCAAGAACGACAAACATCTCCTTACCTCCGTCCACCATCAATACGGAAGGAAGGAGGTGGGCGGGATGTTACATCCCGCTCATCTCTGCCCCTCCACTTCTATTGGCCGGCTGCTGCAGTGACGTCGCTATGACGCCGAACGCATCTCCCCATCTCTCGGTATTGCCGCGGTTTTGTATGTGCTTTATTGCATTCAATGCAATAAAGCACATTGAAGAAAAAAAAAAAGTCATTTCATTCTGAGACAGAAGAATAGATAGAAGAATAGATAGATAGACAGACAGAGGGATAGATAGAAGGATAGATAGAGGGATAGATAGAGTCCCTGTGAGCACACTGCATTTCTCACGGTCGGCAGTGAGTTCACATTACCGGCCGTGGGAAATGACCGGTAATTATCTCTGCTGTCTCGCTGTGAGGCTGCATTCATTCAGCGCTGTGACAGTGTCAGTCGCGGCTGGATGTAAGCAGTGCAGGACCTGTGGATTACGCCGGAGCGGTGGATTACGTCGGAGCTTTGTTTCGGGAGGGGTTAATAAAAGGGTGAACAAGGCTTGTTTGTGTTTTATTTAAAATAAAGGATTTTTCGGTGTCTGTGTGTTTTTTCCCTTTACTTACGGGTTGATCATGTCAGCTGTCTCATAGACGCTGCCATGATCAAGCCTGGAGTTAATGTCGGTGATCCGCCACCATTAACCCCTTGTATTACCTTGACTGCCACTGCTACACGGCAGCAAGAAGAGCCGGGGACACTCCGGTACTGCCGCATAATGCATGCGACAGTGCCGGGGCAGCTGCGGCTGATATTCTCGGCTGCGGGAGGGGGAGTGAGGCGGGGGACATTAACCCTGCCCCTCTCCCTCCCCAGCCTGAGAATACTGGGCCGCCGCTGTGTGCTTACCTCGGCTGGACGGTAAATATACAGCGGAGCCCACGTGTTTTGTTTTCTATATTTCCGTTTGATTTCTATGTGTGTTCTATGTGTCTGTGTTCTATGTCTGTGATGTCTGTGTGTGTTTACTCTCTGCACGGCTTCCTCTTCCTGTAATGACATCACTTCCCTGCAAAACCGCAGGCAAGCGATGTACATTACCGCAGGTAAACCGCGAAATACCGCAGGGAATAACGCAGGAAAACGCAATGAACCGCACAGAATTTGCTGCCTGCGTTATTCCCTGCGGGATTTCCCAATTACATTGAGTCAATGGAGTGAAATCCCGCAGCGATGTGCAGAAAAGAATTGACATGCAATTGTTTTTGCTGCGGGAATCCCGCAGCAAAACATGCAGCTGTCAAAATCCGCCTAGTGCGCACAGGATTTTTTTTTCCCATAGGTTTTGCTGATGATTCACTGCAGAGATGTTATGAACATTTTCTGCAGCGAAACATGCAGCAAATCCGCAGAAAATCCGCGGCAAAATCCGGTAAGTGCGCACAGGGCCTAAAGCAGGCTTCACATCAGCGTTTTTCTGCCGCACTGCCGGACATGCAGGACAGTTCAATACAGTTCACAGGCATCGCGGCAAGCTCCGGTCACATGACCGTATGTGACTGGAGCTTGCCAGTGAACTGTACTGCATTTGAGCCAGATCCAGCAGTGCGGCAGAAAAACGCTGATGTGAAACCAGCGTAAGGCCCCTTTCACACATCAGTTTTTTGCCATCAGTCACAATCATCGTCATATTTTGAAAAAACAACAGATCCTGTGACTGGCCGCTGGATCTTTTTTTTTTTCTCATCGACTTGTATTTTCGACGGATGGCCTCCCATTTCATCAGTCGTTCGATCCGTCAAAAATTGTCTGGCCGATGGAGACGACGGCCAAAGTAATGTTTTTTGTCTACGCCAAAAAAACGGACAGCGACAGATCCGTTGCCGTCCATTGTTTGGTAGAATGGAAGCCTATGGGCGCAGGATCCATTGTAATCTGTCAAATGAGCATGGTCATTTATTATTTAGCCCCCAGCTAGTCGGATCCGTCGAAAAATGGATCCGTCGCATCAGTTTTGCCACAATCTGCGACGAGAAAACGGATTGTGACTGATGGCAAAAACTGGTGTGTGAAAGGGGCCTAAAGGGACCCCAGTCGGTTGTGCGTCACGGGCAAATCACTGCCCGTGGCGCACAACATTGCTGGACCCGTCACACTACTTACCTGCCTAGCGACGTCGCTGTGACCGATGAACCGCCTCCTTTCTAAGGGGGCAGTTCGTTCAGCGTCACAGCGACGTCACTAAGCGGGCGCCCAATCCAAGCGGAGGGGCAGAGATGAGCGGGACGAACATCCCATCCACCTCCTTCCTTCCTCATTGCGGGTGGCCGCAGGTAAGGTGAGGTTCCTCGTTCCTGCGGTGTCACACATAGCGATGTGTGCTGCCGCAGGAACGACGAACAACCTGCGTCCTGCAACAGCAACGATATTTGGGAATGGAGGAGCATGTCAATGATTAACGATTTTGCGACCTTTTTCGATCGCTCGTAGGTGTCACACGCAACGACATCGCTAAAGAGGCCGGATGTGCGTCACGAATTCCGTGACCCCCAACGACATCGCTTTAGCGATGTTGCTGCGTGTAAAGCGGCCCTAAGAGCAGAAGAGAAGGAAAGTCTTCAGGATGTGTGATCCAGTCATTTTCTCTTTACACATTATTTTCATTGTACTTCAAGCTTAATTTCGTAATGTAGCAAAGGTAAAATATAAGTCAGTCGGAGCCTCGCTTTATGTATATATTTTATTTATGCTTTTTACACGCATTGACACAATATGTTAGAAAAATACAATCCAGGTAGGTTGGACTACCAAGTTTTACAATGAAAATAGATTTGTGAAATTCGGTTCATGGGAAAGCACAATAGGAATTCTTATCCTTAAAAGTACTGGTAATTATCTATATCAGCCTTCGTCTTATCAGCTTCCCGCATAATAAACAGGGATTAAAACATATGTGATTCAAGCGAATTTTTCTAAAACTGTAGAGATCAGTCCCATTGAAATCTGTAACTATAAAAGTTTTCAAAATGAATGGTCAGTGTAGTCGATGTTAGTGAACCCTAAAGGCTGCTTTACACGCAGCGACATCGCTAGCTTTGTCGCTGGTGAAAGCACCCACCCCCGTCGGTTGTGCGTCACGGGCAAATCGCAGCCCGTGGCGCACGACATCGTTAGTCCCAGTCACACATACTTACCCACCTAGCGACGTCGCTGTGGCCAGCGAACTGCCTCCTTTCTAAGGTTCGTTCGGCGTCACAGCGGAGTCACTAAGCGGCCGCCCAATAGAAGTGGAGGGGCGGAGATCCTTCCTTCCTCATTGCCGGTGGCCGCAGGTACGATGTTGTTCCTTGTTCCTGCGGTGTCACACATAGCGATGTGTGCTGCCGCAGGAACGACGAACAACCTGCATCCTGCAACAGCAACGACATTTGAGATTAGAACGACGTGTCAACGATATGGTGAGTAATTTTGATCGTTAGCGGTCGTTAGTGCATTTCACACGCAACAACGACGCTAACGAGGCCGGATGTGCATCACGAATTCAGTGACCCCAACGACATCTCGTTAGCGATGTCGTTGCATGTAAAGCCCCCTTAAGGCTGTATCGCCATAGATAGTTAATAAAAAAATAGAAATAAAATTAGACATCAGATGTTGTCCAGTTAAGAAAAAAGGTCTTTAGATGTGTTCCTAATTTAAACATATAGAAGTTACTAATATACTTTCTTTTCAATAGGTGCCCCTATCTTCAGTTATCAGCATTGGTCTTGGCAGTTCCACTTCCAGCTTGGCTTTCTTAGAAGTTTCCTGTCTCGGCACATGACAAGGTAGTGGACAGGCTTAGGCTAGGTTCACACTTCCATATCAGTCAAAATCCGTCGCTTTGAGGAATTACGGTATCCTGCAAAATATTTTGCAAGAATCCTGTTTTTCCCCATAGACTTGTATTAGTGCTGGATTGCGACTGATGACCTTGCGTTGCATCCGCTGCGTCGCGGTCAGTCGTTTTTTGACTGACCGCCGGGCGGGAGCAACGCAGAATGTAATGTTTTTCTGGCCGTCAAAATTGATGCACCGCGCAGGAATCCGCCGCAGTCCGTCACGCTTGTAATGTATGTCTATGGTGCTGGATTCTGTCGTAATCCGTCTTACGACGGAATCCAGCACTGGATTCCGTCATGCTCTACTGAGCATGCCCAGCATGTTTGGCACACCCACTGGGCTGTCCCAAACACAAACGGATCATGACTGATCCGTCAAAAAACGGACGCACAACGGATGCAACGGACCTAACGGATCAGTTTTTTCATAGGATTCCTGTGAAAGGAATCCTGTGAAAAACACAGCCGTTGCATCAGTTGACAACTAAAAAACGACTGATCCGTTGCTGACGGACCTGATGGATTTAAAACAACGGAAGTGTGAACCTAGCCTTACTGGTTCACCTTAATAGCTAAGCCAGCCCTCTTCTTGATCAATGCATCAGCCATGACTGAAAATGGGGCTGGCCTATCTAGTAAAATGAGTTAACCAGCCAACTTCATAATTGCTAATGATGACATGATGGCACAGGAAACTCGCATGTGCAGATGTGGGGCCTTGGGCAAGGCTGGTTGAAAATGGAGGTGGCCTAGGAAACTACACTTCTAGATTTGGAACACAAAGACATATATATACATATATATATATACATATATATATGGGCGGCACGGTGGCTCAGTGGTTAGCACTGCAGTCTTGCAGCGCTGGGGTCCTGGGTTCAAATCCCACCAAGGACACCATCTGCAAGGAGTTTGTATGTTCTCCCCGTGTTTGCGTGGGTTTCCTCCGGGTTCTCCGGTTTCCTCCCACACTCCAAAGACATACAGATAGGGACTTTAGATTGTGAGCCCCAATGGGGACAGTGTTGCAAATGTATGTAAAGCGCTGTGGAATTAATAGCGCTATATAAATGAATAAAATTATTATATATATATATATATATATATATATATATATATACATACAAGGCCTTTAATAACAGGAAACTAAATTGAGTTTTGAATCTCAGGAAATATTGGTGGCTGAGGTGATTATTTTCCTATGACTAAAATTTGCACTTTTCAGTCATTAGGGGAGAGGGGACTATGCCACTCTCCAAGAGCTCAGGAGGCTGACTAGATCTTTATTAATAGAGCGAGCACCAAATACTGCAGAGGTCTGGTTTCAAGATCTAAAAGCTTGTGTATTGGTAATTAGAAGAGATGGGAGTGTAAAGGCCTGTATATACATTAGCTGAAAGTTGTCTGACTCTGCAGCTTACCATTGGAAGTGTATATAAGGCACTAGAGATGAGTGGACCAAAATTTTTAAGTTCGGTGTTCATACAGAACAGAGGTTTTATAAAAATAAGAAAACAAAAAAAAAAATCAGTGTTCAAGTTCAGGGTGCTTGAAGAATGGAACCATTTGAGCAAGCATCGCTGTGCTCAGGTACGCTCGGTGCTCGGCCCACTGCGAGCCGCTTGAAGTGTCTAAATGGCTCGCACTGGGGAGTAAAATCAGGGTTGTTGTATGTACTGTGCACAAAAAAAAATAATAATAATGGAAATATTACACCCATCCACCACCTGAAGTGTTTTGTTTATGGCTAGCTGTATCTGTGCGGAGAGGCGAACTGCCAATCAGTGACTTCCAATGAAGTTTGGGTAAAGTCCAGGTCCGGAACAGAAGTATATCTAAAGTTTGGCTGGACATGCCGAACCAAAATTTCCACATGTACACTCATCTCTAGGGGGCGCCTGACTTTCCCACGACAAATGATGGAATTTCAACTGCCAATTCTTTTGTTTCAAGGAAGACCGCTACTACCAGACACCTCTTGTAGAGGGTTTTATTCTGTCCCCAGTGCCAGGCATTAGATTGTCTGTGTTTTAGGTGAGCTGTAATTATTGCCTCTAGAACATGGGATAATAGATACTGTAAGAAAAATATATTTGAAATGGATACAGTGACTGACAATAGTACAAGGAATTAGTATAGTAATGTCAAACAGTTAAACACCTGAACCCATTGCCAGCAATGGACACCAGTCAACAATTAGTGAATAGACTGACTTGAAGAAAAAACACTGGTTCCAAGGAAGAAGAAAAAAAAAAAGCGACAAGACTTTTCATAACAGATCAAATTATTTTTCTCAGTACTATATGGACACAAATGTTACGTTAGGCCCTATTCACACACTGCGTGTTTACCCGCTTTTTTTTTTTGCGTTTTTGCTGCAGAAATTTCTTGAGATAATGGTTGTAACCTTTCTGCAGACATTCCCCAGCAAAACCTATGGAAAAAAAAAAAATAGCTGTGCGCACACTGCGTTTCTTTCTGCAGAATTTCTTGAGAAAAACAATGTACATGTCACTTCTTTTCTGCAGGTACCTGCATTTTTTTGCCATAGATAAAAACGCAGGGACCATCCTGCGGGAAAAACGCATCAAGAACACACAAAATTATTAGTGAGTGAGTGAATTATTGGTGAGTTTTTTTTAACGCCAGTGCGCTAATCTTTCAGACTCAAGAAATTTCTTGAGAAAAATCCTTTTCCTAGTGCGCACAGGGCCTTAAAGTTTAGAGGAAGGAAGGCAGTGATATTGTCTTAGATAGGGCATACCAACTGAGAAGAAGGAGCTGATTCTTCACAACATTCAATGGTAAATGGAGCTTAGTGCAAAGACCTTTTATGATTCAGGGTGAAGTCATCTATTTTATGCTTAACTGACATGGTGATCTATAGACATCAATGGGAAAATGCACTCAAGTACTTTTCTAATAAATGTGCAAAAGTGAGTAAAAAAACTGTGAATTAGTTCATTAATGCAACATAATGGGCATATCAGGCAAAACGCTTCACCTCCACTCAGCACTTACATACAGAGTAACTTTCTATATCACCCATATAATAACATATTCCTGTGTATGCTATAGAGCAGGTAAAAAGGTGGAGAACATAATAGTTTCTAAAAAATTACCCTGGTAGAAGAGGGTCCTGCTGCTTGTACAAGGTTATTCTGCTGCTGGAGGATGGTTCTGCAACTGTTAAGTGTTGGTTTCTTACACTTGATAAAGATGCCAGTATGGGATTGAATAGTGGAAAATTGGGAACATACAATTTTGTGACAAAACCCACATAAAAAAAAAGAAAAAACAAAGTGTGTGTACATGGCCTTATAGTGGTTGAGTCTTCACGCAACCACCCAAGTGGAGTAAAATTATTATTTATACTATTTCCTCTACTAGGGTTTTACTCTATTGTGCACGTCTCCTTTCACAATTACTGTTTCCTCAACTGTAGAAGAGGATACAGTCGCTGGTATATAAGGAATAACTCCACACTGAGAAAATTGTGGCAAGGTTATGACTGATGCTTCTAGGCTTCCCCTTCTGCTGCTCCATTATACACAGGAGCCCATCTTCACGTACTGAATATATAACTACATACAGAATGCAATGAGACAGCAGCACACTTTAGTGATTACACGCTGCCCACCCACAGCATCACTCCTCCCAGTGGTATCCCCCGGTTAAGAAGCAAATCTGGACTGCTGAGCAATCCCCAACTCCAGTCTCCTTTTTCTATTCAAATGACCAGAGCTTTCCATATGGCTTTACCAGGAGAGAACAGATTTTTTAACTAAAGACAAACATATTAAATACTTTTATGTTATTATTAAAGATGTCTTACAAGTTTAAAGAAGGTCTCTGCTTTTGACTACATTATAACCATTAGAGTAATTTGAGGTATGTGCCCATGAATGGACATATAAGAGGATATAAAGTTTACAGCAAATTCAGTAAAAATAAAACTCTGTGAAATGATCCTCCGACATGAATCGTAAATGGCCTGAGCCGGTTGTCCTACAGCGGGCAGGCATGCCATCCAGACCTCATTCACTCCTTCATAGGATTGAGCCAACCAACACCAGAAGAAGTTCATTTGGATGAAACTGCAACAAGTATTGAAAACCAGCTTAGAAAACACTAATAAGATGACAGACATAACCCATATAAACCATTTTTGGGGCCTGACTCCATAATGCTAATGGACTAGAGATTACTGCAGGGCATTTTAGGTAACAGGACAGGTTGGATAAAGCTATTATCCTGCAGTTATAAGGTTAATCTGCAAGTTATAAGTGTTAGAAAGGTACTTGGTTGCAGTAGTGAAAGTGTGGAACCTGGGAGAAACTAATCTTTTTTCCTCCCAGGAGCCACCAGCTTTCAGTCTTGCAGGTGTGCCAACATGGCTTCAGCACTGAGAGCACCGGCTGTAAGGACACCCCTACACTTTGACTGATAGATGGCTCCCCAGTGCAGAATCTGTTGGCACGCAGTGCTGTGGTGTGCATACAGTTGCTGCTTACTGCATATTGAGTGGTGACTAAAGCCGCAACGGCACACCTGTGTGACTGAAAGCCTGCGGCAACCAGGAGAGATAGTTAATTTTCTCCTGGATGGTGCATTTTCAGTATGTGAGACATGCACCTTTCTAAGGCTATGTGCACACAGTGCGTTTTTCGGGGCGTTTTTCGGGTGCGTTTTTGGCCTCAAAACTGCATGACTTTGCTTCCCCAGCAAAGTCTATGAGTTTTCATTTTTGCTGTCCGCACACAGCTTTTTTTTTTTAAGCTGCGTTTTTGAGCTTAAAAAAAAAAAAATGGACATGTCAATTCTTTCCTGCGTTCTTCTGTGTTTTCCCCCCATGCAATACATTGGAAAAGCGCAGAAAAATGCAGAGATCAAAAACACAGCAAAACGCAGCCACAAACGCACCAAATCGTGGTAAAAAACGCATGTGTTTTTTGCCGTGTTTTTTTGCCGCAGGTGCGTTTTTAAAAAATGGACATGTCAATTCTTTCCTGCAATTTTCCCCCATGCAATGCATTGGAAAAACGCACAAAAACGCAGCGTCAAAAAAATGCAGCGTGTGCACATAGCCTATTTCTAATAATCTGCAGATTACCTTATATCTACAGGTCATTAGTATTAACTGACGTGAAAGGTTCCCTTTAAGGCATGAAGGATCAGAGTGAGTAAAGAAAAATGTTATGGGTTCACAAACTTTTACATAACTAGGGAAAAAAGTATAGATTCCTGCAGTAAACTCTGCCCATACACATCAAGGACATCGCTATTTGGGCTCCAAAAATAAGACTCATTTTCAGGAGACAGATTAAGTGAGGGATCAAGTGCAGGTTAACTATGGAGTGGTGGGGGCAAACCCATGGTGGTGATAGTGACTTTGCCCAATATTCATACTAACATACATAGAATCTGATTGTCAGTCAGCCTTAGGAAAACAAATGTACACATTGAAAAAAAAAACCAATACATAAAAGGAATTTTCTTTTAAATAATTCAAGGTACCCAGAGCCTCAAATACATAAATTATAATTCTGTTAATGCTGTTAAAGAGTCAGTATGACATCAGGGTCACTGAGGAGATGCTTGATCTGGTCATGGAACTTTTCTCTGTACTGGTTGAAATGCATAATACTCTCAGGTTCTTCTTTAAACCAGAACTTGTCGAATTCATACAGAAGATAGCCTGAAACAGAGATCAAAACACATTAATGCCAGATACACTTAAAGGACAAAGTATTGCAAAAAAAACACAAACCAAAAACTGACCCGCACCATCTGCAGTGTGAACAGGTGGATGCTGCTATTACTGCACAATATACCAACCTAGGAATACAGCAGCACCCTGTATATATGGGGGTATATACCAAGATACATGCAAACATTGAATCTAAAAGAATTAACCTGCATTTCTGCCATATAGAATATACTCTCAAAATAAAAGGTACTTCGGGCCCTATTCACCATTTGTGGGGGTTATTTTGCAGTCAGTTTTCCTTTTTATCTTGTGGTATTCGCTGATGTTTAGGTCGCCAAATTTATCAAAATGGCGCAAGCGGTTGATGAATTTTGTACAAAGACAAAAAACATTTTTGTGACACAAAGCTAAAGTTTCATCTTTTTAGAAATGTTGCAGAAATTGTTCAAAATCAATATAGAGTCAATCACTGAGGGGGGGGCTGGGGGAACTAGAAACATTTGCAATAAATTTTGTGACTTTGAAAGTTGCAAAAAATTTGTCAATTGAACAAATCACACCAACAGTGGCATACTTAAAGAGGTCCGACCACCAGGATTTTCCTATGTAAACTAAAGCCAGTGATATATGGTGCTATCATCCTGATTCTAAATATACCTTTAGTTGTGAGATCGGTATGTGTAATTTCTGAAATACAGGCAAGTAAAGGATGTGAAATACACTGTTATTTGATGATAGGTGCTGCAGAATATATAAGGCTGCTTTCACACATCCGGTTTTAGCAGTGCGGCTAAATCCGGCTCTAAAACCTATGCAACGAATGCGGCGAAAAAACCGTATCCTTTGCATTAAGTTTTTACATGCGGCCCGTCAGGTTTTTGCCGGTTGCGGCACGCTACTGAGCATGCGCAGTGCAAAAAAACCGCATGCGGCGGCCGGACGCGTTTTTTGCCGCATCGCGCCCCATCCGGCATCCAGATGCGCAATGTGATTTTTTTTCGCCGGACAAGAAAACGTGCCAAGCAACGTTCCATCCGGCTGCCGCATGGGCTAAATATGCCGCATCCGGCAAAAAATGGACCGAACACAAGGCCATGCGGCACAATCCGGCACTAATGAAAGTCTATGCGGGGAAAAAAAACCCCGCAACCGGCGGCAAAAAACCCCAAAACGTTGCGTTATTTCTGCAAAGAGCCGGATTGTGCCGCACAGCAAAAACCGGATGTGTGAAAGCAGCCTAATAGGTGGGTCAGGTTTTGCTAGTTATTCCCGCCCCTGTCTGCCTGGCCTTCCATTTCCTAATAATTGCACCAATAGTTGTTGGCTGTTCACAAAGCTGCTTGCCTATAGTCCTCTAGCCCATCTCAGCTTGTGCAGGTCTACAATTTTGTCCCTGGTATCCTTCGACAGTTCTCTGGTCTTTGCTATGAGGGAGAGGTTGGACTGTGATTGATTGTGCGTGTGGACAGGTGTCTTTTATACAGGTAAAAACTTCAAACAGATGCAATTAATACAGGTAATGAGTGCAGCGTAGGAGGACTTCAAGAAAAAGATAACATGTCTGTCATGCTATGTGCACACGTGTGCACTCTGCACCGCACCTAAAAGGTGCGCTTCAGAGCGCAGCTGAAAAGCTCCGTTCTGAAGCGCATGGTGCCGGCAGAGAACGTGCGCTCTGCATGCTGCATCTCCCTATAGACATGATGCAAACCGCACGGAAGAAGTGACATGTCACTTCTTAGAACGCAGCGATTCAGGCAGCAGCCGAAGCGCTGCGTTCTAATATGCCACGTGCGCACGGCTCCTGCACAATCTCCATAGACTGTGCAGGGGACGCAGGACGCATGCAGCATGCAGTTACGCTGCGGTGCAGATCGCAGCGTAACTGCATGTAATACGCACACGTGCGCACATAGCCTCAGAGTCAGAATTCTTGCTGGTTGGTAGGAGATCAATACTTATTTCATGCAATAAAATGTAAATTCATTATTTAAAAATCATACAGACCTCTCCATTCTTTGTAGGTGGTAAAACATACAAATTCAGCAGTGTATCAAATACTTATTTTCCCCACTGTATAACTGATATTTTAATTGTAGGTATAAAAACTCAACACTGAACTGCTTGTGCATGATATATAAAACCTAAAATGTAGCTTTAAGTTGAAGTATGGATTACTGCTTTGCTCCCTCTATAGACATTTCTGGCTATTTTTCTGACTATAAGACACCGGACCATAAGACGCACCCTGGTTTTAGAGGAAAATAGGAAAATAAAATGTTTAAGCAAAAAATTTGGTCATGACACACTGTTATGGGGCGAGGATCTGCTGCTGACACTGTATGGGGGTAAATTAAAATAAATAAATAAATAAATAAATAAAATAAAATAAAATAAATGGCATGCAGTTCCCCCAATTTTGATAACTAGCCAAGATAAAGTTTCACAGCTGGGGGCTGGTATTCTCAGGTTTGGGAGCCCCCTAAGCCTAAAAATATCAGCCAGCACTGCCCAGAATTGCCGCATTCATTAGATGCGACAGTACTGGGACTTTTCCCAGCTCATCCCAATTGCCCTGATGTGGTGGCAATCGGGGTAATAAGGAGTTAATGGCAGCAGCCCATAGCTGCCACTAAGTCCTAGCTTAGTGATGGCAGGCGTCTATGAGACACCCCCTCATCACTAAACTGTAAGTAAAAGTAAATAAACAAACACATAAAATTCCTTTATTTGAAATAAAAGACAAAAAAAATCACCCTCTTTCACCACTTTATTAACCTCTAAAACACCCAGGTCCGACGTAATCCACACGACGTCCTACTACGCACCCAGCACTGCTACATCTGACAATCACAGAGAGCAGCCATAGAACACGACTGCTCTCTATGAGGGTCAGGCGGCAAGTGACGTGAGTCGCGCGGGATCAGTAGTGACTTCAGCTGTCACCGCACATCACCTGACTGAAGCCACCGTTGATCCCGTGCGGCTCACTTCAGCCGCGGCCGGATTTGCGGTAACAGGTGGAGGACTCCCGCTGTATACTCACCTTTCCTCACTCCACGCAGTATTCGTCTTCCTGTCTGTTCCAGCAGCAGCGCCACTGACCTGTGTGGAGCCATGTGTACAGCGATGACGTCATCGCTGTGCTCACCGCTCTCTACACAGATCAGCTGGCGGCAGACAGGAGGATACCGCGATGCTGCAGGGAACAGTGACCGGTGAGTATACCGTACTTATTCACTGCCCCACGTGCTGATGATGATGCACGGGTGGCAGTGAATATATCCGCACATGATCACTCCAAGCTGTAGTTGCCTGGGGTGATCACGCGAGCCGTCTCTTTAGTATGCGTGCATCCCCCGCCCATCATCCTGCCCACCTGTCAGCGCCGGCTTCAGCGCCGAGAGATGATGGGCGTGAGGATGCATATGAAATGAGCGGGCCCATGTGGTCACGGCAGGCTGCTACAGCCTGCTCCTGCCTCTGATGACCCGCGCCGCCACCACCACCGCACCAGTCTTCACTTGCTCCACCAGTACCGCACCGCAGCCATTGGACTATAAGATGCACCCCGCACTTTCCTCCAAAATTTTGGGGGAAGAAAGTGCGTCTTATAGTCTGAAAAATACGCTATATGGCATTTTCAGTAGACTTTCCCTATACAGGCTCTATCTATAATTGTCAATCATCTCTGAGCTCACCTCCAGACAGAACAGAGACTAGCTGCTACAATGTCCCAGATACACAGAAGAAATGAGATCCTGAGTGTTTTAGGCTATATTCACACAGGGAGTTTTTGCTGAATTTTTTAGCTGCAGATTTGTCTTGGTTTTATATAAATCCATGCTAATAAAAAGCTACTTTTAACAGTCCCAGCAAAGTCTATGAGATTTCTGAAATCTCATGCATACACACACACAAACATCATTTTTTTTCCTGACTGTTTTGTCAAATACCTGCGTTTTGGTCAGGTTTTTAAAGAATGAGCATGTCAATTCTTTGCTGCAGATTTGCGGCGTTTTTTCATTGATACAACCCATTTTGTACAAAAAAGAAAAAAAAAAAAAAGCAGCAAATCTGCAGCAAAAACGCCACTAAAAGACGCATGAAAAACACACCAACAACGCAGATGACTCAAAGGAGATTTCCTCCCACAAGATCAGGTTTTGGTCAGGAAAAAAAAAAAAACTTACCAAAAAAGACCTGTGTGAACTTAGCCTTACTCTCTGTACCACTTTCTTAGAAGCAGCAACAGCAAACAGGACTATACAGCAGTACGAAAACAACTCAAAAAATTCTTAAAATGACACCAAACGTTTTTGGCTTTCCCATTGACTTCTATTGTAAAGTATTAAATGTAATGTGAAGTACACTTCATAGGGGAAAAACCCAGGAGAATGCTACGGTCAGTTGTTTCAAACACTGTTTTTTGGAAACCTGTACCTAATACAAAATGATCAAAAGCTCGAGTAGCAAGTAGTTTTTTTTTTTTTTAATAGAAACTAAAGGTGATGTCACACATAGCAACAACGACAACGTCGCAGCTAAGTCACCATTTTCTGTGACGTAGCAGCGACGTCCCGTCGCTGTCACTGTGTGTGACATCCAGCAACAACCTGGCCCCTGCTGTGAGGTCGCCGCTCGTTGCTGAATGTCCTGCTTCATTTTTTGGACGTTGCTCTCCCGCTGTGAAGCACACATCGCTGTGTGTGACAGCGATAGAGCGACGAACTGAAGCGAGCAGGGAGTAGGCATCTGGCAGCCTGCTGTAAGCTGTAACCACGGTAAACATCGGGTAACCAAGAAGCCCTTTCCTTGGTTACCCGATATTTACCTTAGTTACTAGTGTCCGCCGCTCTCACGCTGCCAGTGCCGGCTCCCTGCTCCCTGCATACGTAGCTGGAGTACACATCGGGTAATTAACCCGATGTGTACTCTGGCTAGGAGTGCAGGAAACAGGGAGACAGCACTGGCAGCGTGAGAGCGGCGGACGCTAGTAACTAAAGTAAATATCGGGTAACCAAGAGAAGTGCTTTCCTTGGTTACCTGATATTTACCTTAGTTACGCTTCCACGCGTCGCTGCTGGCTGGGGGCTGGTCACTGGTGAGATCTGCCTGTTTGACAGCTCACCAGCAACCATGTAACGACGCAGCAGCGATCCTGATGAGGTCAGATCGCTGGTCGTGATCGCTGCTGCGTCGCTATGTGTGACACCACCTTTAGAGGAAGAGTCTTTCAAGCGGTTTTTAAGTGATTTTTCTAAACCCCATGACTTGTCATTGTCCTCAATGGGCTGTGAGAGGGCTTTTTTTCCAACATTTGAGAAAGGCTTGGGGGTGAAAGCTGAAACGCATTATATTGCTATTTGAAATCATGGAAATGAAAATAAAATACAAATAAGAATAATTTTTAAGTGCTAGTCTCTAAGAATTTATGGATATTGGGTTTGCCAACCCATTACTTGTGCTCCACAACAAGGAACTGCCCGCCTGGATATTCCAAGTGAATACAATGCTTAAGTGATAAATAACTTTATGTATATAAGAAAATCAACTTACAAAAAAAACGATGAAAGCATTTAATCTCAGGGAACCCAGGAACCATATTGTACAGGTGAGACTTCAGAGCACCACTCTTGAGTAAACTGTATGCCATTTCTGTCAGATTGATGCCAACAATAGCATAGGAAAACCTATAAAAGAAAGCCTCATTAATTATCACAAATGCATCCAATTGCTACAAAAAGAAGAATTATTAGATGTCTGCAAACCCCATCAATAGCACCAAATTACCCCCACAATGAATTCGTTCAAGTGATGCATCTAAAACATTAAAGGGAAATATGTGTAGTGGAGGGAGGGATTATAATGTACCCCATTATCCTTTTGTAACCATAATATATCAAAATCACAAATTAAAATATCGTAAACCTATACAAAAAATGTAAGGGGTCCTCTCAGACTGTAACAATGATCATCGATTCTTGGGTAGGTAATCAATGTTTAAAGCACCACTCCCAGTGATTGTTTTATTTGTTGTTTTTCCGTGCTGGAGAGGTGCCTTATACTCACTCATTGGCGACTTCCCCTTTTTTCGCCATTGCTCCAGTCATGCAATGCCAACTTGTTACCATAAGGTCTGAGTTGAAGTCAGAAGTTACATCACAAGTTCTCAATACAAGTCTGTGAGAGCCAGAAAGAGGGTCCCATAGACTTGTATTGAGTTATCTCAACAGCGCGCTCCATGAAACACTGAAGCTGCCGAGCAGGTCACAAACTGAGGGAGACGGACGGGAACAATGTTGTTAACAGGTCAAGATGTCAGAGGGTGAGTATAAGACAGGGGTAGGGGACTTCAATATAAAGCACCACTCCAGCAGTGAAAAAAAAAATAAATAAATATATAAATGCTGGAGTGGTGCTTTAGTGACTGCAGTAGGGTTAACCAACAACATTCTTTATTTAGACAGGCAAGACAAGTTTTGTCTGCATACTAAGCACTACCTGTTTCGAAAACCCATTGTGCCAGTATAAACAACCCAAAGCAACTTCAATGTGCAGACTGATAGAGATCTCAGAAGTTTGACACCCACTGATCAAACACTGATGACCTACCCTAAACCATCATTTTTTTTTAAAGTCCTAATGAAACCCTTTGAAGCTGACCAGCGAATAACATACTTGTCACGTTACCAAATGATCAGAATGTCCCTGGTTACTCCACGAACATGCGTATTATTTCTTGGTAAGGATGGATATTAACCATGGTTTGTGGTTAATTTTTACAACAGGTGTCAATATAAACCAGAATCTGAAAAAATAGGTTACTCTTTAATAGCCTTACCCAATTTTGGGATGATTGGAATGAGACAGTATTACACGAGATTCCTCAATGTAATTTCTACTAAAATACCTACAAGAACATAAAAAAATGAATCAGAAAGGTATTACATATTAAAGTACAAGGGTCTATTAGTATTTAGGGTTCAAAAATACATAAACTTATCTGAATAATGGTCTGTTCACATCTTATTTTCAGCTCATGAGAGACATCTAATATATAAAGCTCAGTGTATGCATGCGTGCGTGCGTGTCCGCTAAAGGAATCCGCACCGTCGCATTTACCATCACGAAATTTTGCACACGCCTCATGTGACCCAGGGAACATCGTAGACTATGTTTTGACAGGAAAATTTAAGCCCGCGCTTTACAGTTACTCTCCAAAAAAGATGCCTCCATTAAAGTAAATGGAGCCTGGAACTACTGGTTTTAATAGCAGCTGTGATTGGTTGCTATAGGAACAAAAGACATTGTTAGTATAAATTAGTTAGTATATATACGGGGAAAGAAGAGACACAGACGGGGAGAGAGAGAGACACACACAGACGGGGAGAGAGAGAGACACACACAGACGGGGAGAGAGAGAGACACACACAGACGGGGAGAGAGAGACAGACAGACGGGGAAAGAGAGAGAGACAGACAGACGGGGAAAGAGAGAGAGACAGACAGACGGGGAAAGAGAGAGAGACAGACAGACGGGGAAAGAGAGAGAGAGACAGACAGACGGGGAAAGAGAGAGAGAGACAGACAGACGGGGAAAGAGAGAGAGAGACAGACAGACGGGGAAAGAGAGAGAGAGAGACAGACGGGGAAAGAGAGAGACAGACGGGGAGAGAGAGACACAGACGGGGAAAGAGAGAGACAGACGGGGAGAGAGAGAGACACACACAGACGGGGAGAGAGAGAGACACACACAGACTGGGAGAGAGAGAGACACACACAGACGGGGAGAGAGAGAGACACACACAGACGGGGAGAGAGAGACAGACAGACGGGGAAAGAGAGAGAGACAGACAGACGGGGAAAGAGAGAGAGACAGACAGACGGGGAAAGAGAGAGAGACACACAGACGGGGAAAGAGAGAGAGACAGACAGACGGGGAAAGAGAGAGAGACACACAGACGGGGAAAGAGAGAGAGACAGACAGACGGGGAAAGAGAGAGAGAGACAGACAGACGGGGAAAGAGAGAGAGAGACAGACAGACGGGGAAAGAGAGAGAGAGAGACAGACGGGGAAAGAGAGAGACAGACGGGGAGAGAGAGACACAGACGGGGAAAGAGAGAGACAGACGGGGAAAGAGAGAGACAGACGGGGAAAGAGAGAGACAGACGGGGAAAGAGAGAGACAGACGGGGAAAGAGAGAGACAGACGGGGAAAGAGAGAGACAGACGGGGAAAGAGAGAGACAGACGGGGAAAGAGAGAGACAGACGGGGAAAGAGAGAGACAGACGGGGAAAGAGAGAGACAGACGGGGAAAGAGAGAGACAGACGGGGAAAGAGAGAGACAGACGGGGAAAGAGAGAGAGACGGGGAAAGAGAGAGACAGACGGGGAAAGAGAGAGACAGACGGGGAAAGAGAGAGACAGACGGGGAAAGAGAGAGACAGACGGGGAAAGAGAGAGACAGACGGGGAAAGAGAGAGACAGACGGGGAAAGAGAGAGACAGACGGGGAAAGAGAGAGACAGACGGGGAGAGAGAGACACAGACGGGGAGAGAGAGACACAGACGGGGAGAGAGAGACACAGACTGGGAAAGAGAGACACAGACTGGGAAAGAGAGACACAGACGGGGAAAGAGACACAGACAGGGAAAGAGAGACACAGACTGGGAAAGAGAGACACAGACGGGGAAAGAGACACAGACAGGGAAAGAGAGACACAGACAGGGAAAGAGAGAGACTGAGAAAGAGAGACAGACGGGGAAAGACAAAAGATAGATGAAGAAAGAGACAGACCTCGATAGAGACAGACGGGGAAAGAAACAGACAGACAAAGAGATAAGCAAAGAGACCAACCAACAGACACAGCAATAGAGAGAGACAGAAAGACACTAAGACACAGAGATAGAGACAGATAGACTGAAACAAAGACAGACAGAGCGATAGAAACAGACAGACAGAGACAGACACAGACAAACAAGGAAAGAGTCAGACAGACAGCGACACACAGAGACTGGGAGAAAGACAGAGAGACAGTTACTATCCCGGGCAACGCCCGGGTACTACAGCCAGGACTGTATAAACCCAGAAAAATTATATTATATACGTACACACACAACGTGCACTTTGTATTCAGCTCCTTGTAGTCTGATACCCCTACATGAAATCTTGAGTGACCAGTCCTCACCATGCTGTTCACATATTAACATCATGAGACCAAGATGAAACCTAACAATTGGTCAAGAGTACCTCTCCATTGTGAGGCTTCAAGCAGGATGTTCTCAAATGGAAGAGGCCACTGAGCTTAGAGTATCACAGAGTGTAATCAGCAGGTTGCAACAGAGATACAGAGAAGCCTGCTTTACACGTTGCAATTTCGCATACGATATCGTATGCGACTTGCAACGCCTCCATCGTATGTGTGGCACGTTCAATTTGTTGAACGTGCCGCACAAACGATTAACCCCCGTCACACGTACTTACCCGTCCATACGACCTCGATGTGGGCGGCGAACGTCCACTTCCTGGAGTGGGAGGGACGTTCGGCGTCACATCGACGTCACGCGGCAGCCGGCCAATAGAAGCAGAGGGGCAGAGATGAGCGGGACGTAAACATCCCGCCCACCTCTTTCCTTCCACATTGCCGGCTGGAGCCGCGGGAGGCAGGTAAGATATATTGTAGAGTGTAAAGCGTGCTAGAGACTTGAAGAGTCACAGAAAGACATAGAAGTGGATGCGCTTTGGCCACATTCCACAATGATAACCGCTTCATTGTGAACAATGCCCGTCTAAACCGGATAATGGATGCCACACTACTTCAGGCACATTTAAGGGAGGTGAATGCACCAAAGTGTCACGTCAGGCCATTTGAAACCATTTACATCAAAGTGGTTGACGTGCTAAACGACCTGCAGGGGTACTAGACCACACCACCAGGCACAGGCGTCATCGTCTTGATCGACGAAGGCCAATTGAGCCTCACTGCTGTTCACTGATTAAAGTCTGTTCATGCTGAGCAGAAATGATGACAGCCAACCATATTGGAGTCATCAAGGAGAGCCCTATGCATCATACTGTTGTCACCAGATGAGCTTTTGGTAGTGGACTTATTGTGTGGTCAGATATATCTCATCAATACAGAACTGTCCTACTCCTTGTGAATTGTACAGTGACAAGCCCAAACTGCTTGAATAACATCATGAATCTGGTGATTGTGCTGCTGCATGAACAACACAGGCCTAAATTAGTCTTCATGAATGGCAATGCCCCAGCTCAAATGTAGTGACCTGCACTTTCTCCAGACTTGAATCCCATGGAAAACTTATGGGATCAGCTGAGTTGCCGTGTAGAGGCTCATAATTCTGTACCGCAGAATCTCAATGACCTGAGAGCCACCTTTCAAGAAGAGTATAACGCCTCCACAGACCATAACTCCACTTGAGAACAGCATGAGACGTTGTTGTCAAGGTGAAGTTGATGTTTAAGGCCATATAACTAATTATTGAGACATTTACATATTTTTTGGGGGAGATATACCTTTTGTATACACTTATGTTTCAATAAATTGAGATGTGGAAATCACCATAGCACGCTTATACTTAAATGTCCTACTTTCATGATAAAATATCACTGTAACGGGAACTTTACGTTTTCCATAAATTTCACCTGAAAGCCAAATATCCTTAACTTTTGTGAGTAGTGTATTCAAGATATGTTGTTTTGAGCCCTCGTAGTTGGTGATTACAGGGTGTTTAATACTCGCACATTGAAATGGTCATGAAGTCATAAAATACCTTTGTAGGCATTTTAACTATACATTATTATTTTAATTGCTTATTTAAACTGTAACTGGAACTAACATTTTAGTCCAAGATACAATGGACGATAAAGCATCTATATATATAATTGCCTTATTCTGTCTGTCTGTCTTGCTCCAAAATTGTGTCCTTACGGTGACACAAAGCTGACTGGCCGCTGGGCTCGCCATGGCCCCGCGCCCCCGCACGGATTGGCCGCTCGCCTCTCCTCCGCCCCCCCACGGATTGGTTGCTCGCCTCGGCCTGGCCCCGCCCTCCGCATGGATTGGCCACTCGCCCCGGCCCTCCGCACGCATCCCCAGACATAACCTTGCGCTGCTGGGATCTTGACGGAGCCGGTGAACGCTGGTAACCATTATACACATCGGGTAACTAAGGTCCCTTAGTTACCCGATGTGTATCATAGTTACCAGCGTACACCGGCTCCCGGTACACATGTGCAGGGAGCCGGCATTATACTCCTCTCCCCCCAGGACTACTCCTCCTATTATAGTCCTCCTATTATACTCCTCTCTGAGTATAATAGGATAACTATTATAGCATGGGGGATGGAGCACGATGGGGAGTGCGCAGCATGGAGGATGGAGCACGATGGGGAGTGCGCAGCATGGGGGATGGAGCACGATGGGGGGTGCGCAGCATCGGGGATGGAGAACGATGGGGGGTGCGCAGCATGGGGGATGGAGCACGATGGGAGGTGCACACCTCACCCCAACACACACAGACAACACACCACACACACACTGGGAACCACAAACACCGCCATACACAGACACCCACACACACAGACAACGCCGCACACACACCACACCCAACACACAAACACCGCGGCATACATAAATATACGCACATACCGCACAACACACACATTGCACAAAACATACCTCCCCCCAAAACACACCACACCCACACAAACCGCGCAACACACACACACACAACGCTACAGACACACAGCGCTCCACAAACAACGCAACACACATACAACACCGCTCTCACCCCCCGCCACACCCAGACAACACCCAGAACATGTACAGCGCCCTATACAAACACTTGGTAACTACACACAACAACATCTATCTATCATATATATATATATATATATATATATATATATATATATATATATATATATATATATATATATATATATATATATATATATATATATATATATATATATATATATATATATATATATATATATATATATATATATATATATATATATATATATATATATATATATAACAAAAATCATACATGAACTACACAATACGTAAATTCTAGAATACCCGATGCGTAGAGTCGGGCCACCTTCTAGTTGTAACATATACTTCAAAGCTGTTTTGGGTCATTTAAAGGGAACCTGTCAGGTCCCATATGCCTTCTAACCTAATAGAGAAAGGGCAGCCAGCACGATCTGAGAGTGGCATGCATCATATAAAAAGTGCAAATTCACGGATTTATTCCAACTGTAAAATAATACAAAATGAGATTTTTAGCAAAAAATTGATCAATTCTTTGAGCCACCCCTGCCACTTAACGGCAAGTCTCAATAGGGGGGTCCTACTCTTATGTTTTTCATGTGCCATGCGGCCTCCTAGATAAATGCCAGTGGTCTGGCACTGTAAAGGTCAGTTCTGATATTGTACTGGCGTGTGTGGCGTCTGCTGTACATGCTGGGACCTGGGCTGCAGTTGCCTCTTTTTGCGACATAGAAGCGGTTATATACAGGTTACAGGTATGTGTGCTTCAATATGGTTCTGCTTTTAATCTATTTATCTAGGAGGCCGCATGGCACATGAAATACATAATATACAGTAGGTCCCACCTATTGAGATTTGCCATGAAGTGGCAGGGGCGGCTCAAAGAATTGATCAACTATTTGCTAAAAATCTCATTTTGTATTATAGTACAGTTGGAATAAATCCGTGAATTTGCACTTTTTACATGATGCATGCCACTCTCCGATCGTGCTGGCTCCCCTTTCTTCTAACCTAACAGCAGGGACATGAGTGGGCTAAAAATCCCTGCCTAACCATCTCTGTCTAATAATAGTGTGAGAGCAAAGTATAAAAAAAAGGGTTTAAAACTTAGGTTGGTTTTACCTATGCTATAGGTATATAATAAGTGTTGGGACTAGTCGCAAGGGCGTTTCTTTGCCCCGACTAGTCTGCCGTCTAATGAAAAACATATGGATTGAGAAGGGGTTGTCCAAGTAGTTGACAACTCCTTTCATATATTTACTGTGATCTCAGTGTAAATGGGAAGTGGAAATTTGATCATGTGACCCACATTTGCTTCAAAAGAGCCATCAGTTACAATAAAAAGTTAAAAAAAAATATGGTGTCCACCAAAAGGGTTCTCTACTAAGCACTCCTGTAAAGATATTTTAAAATATTTCTAAATAAAGACTGAATTATTTTTAGGCAATAGTTACACAATGACAGGTCAAATGCCATGAACATCACAATGTTGCATTGTGGCATCAGATCCAAGGACATGACAATTGTAAAACAAACAAAAAAATAATCAACTACTACTAGATATCTTGGTCGCAAGTTGCACAGAACTTTGCCACCATAATCCTCAATACAAGTCATGTATGAGTGAAACTAGTTTTCTACATGTCTGGTTTTCTTTTTCACAGCCAAATTGTACACCTTTAAGGCTATGTGCGCACGTTGCGTTCTCTGCAGTGCGGAAAAGAACGCACCCTCTGGCAGACTGGACACTACGTTTATAAAATAAAATGCATCTACAACGCATGCATTTTAGATGCTTTTTCCATGCGTTTTGCATGCATTTTTGACAGTGCGTTCCCCCGGCAATTCAGCTCTGCTACATACCGGCTGACAACCGACACAGACAGAGTTGCGCGATGAGAATGAACTCGGGTGAACTTCACCCAACTTCATTGTCATACCGCGGCTCTGTCTGTGTGTGGCGTCCTGATTATCATCTTCACCGCCACATCCCAACATTAGGGGGAGAGACTGACCGACGGACAGAGAGAGGGACAGACAGAGAGACCAATCGACAGAGAGAGCGAGACAGACAGAGTGACCAACTGACAGAGAAAGAGACCGACCGACAGACAGACAGAGGGAGATTCACCGACATCCACAGACAGAAATTGACGGGACATTGACAGAGACTGAAAAGACCTGCGTTTTCCTGGTCAAAAAAACATGCAGAACGCAACAAAAATGCAGTTCAAGTGCATTTTGGTTGCGTTCTGACCCACATCATTAATTTCAATGGGTGGAGAACGCAGTTACAACGCACAAAAGAAGTGACATGCTGCTTTTTTTTCCGCAGTGATTTTGGGCATCCAAAACGCTGCGTTTACAAATGCAGCGTGTGCATTGATTTTTCGGCTTTCTCATAGACTTTGCCGGGGAAGCTGAAAGCATGCAGTTACACTGCAGTTCAAAATGCAGTGTTTCCGCGGAAAAAAACGCAACGTGCGCACATAGCCTAAAGATGCAAAAAAATCTCAATGTTTAGATGCGTGACCAAAGTCACCGTGTTGGGCTAGTCAATCTACAGTCTAGTGTGTGTTGCAGAATCCATTATTAAAGGTTTTTTTCTTAGAAAAGTAAATACTGTGCTCACTTCTGCACTAGATTAGTTTTAAATGATTAGAGGTGCACATTAAAATTGCCCAAATATTAAACAAAATCAGAAAATATATGAACCTACAGTAAATTGGCCAGTCCCAGAATGCCCATGCCACGGAAATCTGTCTTGGGATCATCACCTTGAAAGCCAATATCGCCCCACTGCTTAGTGATCCTTGACTTCAGCTTCTCGTGTGGCATTAACAAGTCCCAAAGCTGAACATAAAACAAAGTTATATTGGTAATAAAAGGTTCCTTTATTTCCATAAAACATGCAATTCTACTTCAGCCTCTATGTAGTGTTCATTGCAAACACGGTGAGCTTCCAGTTGTAATTGAGGCTATACCTAGCACTGTATGATGATGACGACCACTAGTGGAGACAAGCTGTACAATCTAACAATTTATATTCTGTCAATGCTTTATTGAATCACAGTAATAATATTCAATGTTCTGCTATTCCGCCAGAATTGGCAACTTCTTTTTGGTATCAGCTTTGCGGGACCGTTCACCAAATTTTAGGACATAGTAGTGACTGAAGAACGAAAGAAACGTTTTTTTTTTTTTTTATTTTGCCCCTTTGCTGCGGAGATATTCACAAAGTATTTGGCCGCTAATGAGTTAGTTTTCACTAAGTGGATGTTAGCAGCGTTTTCACTGAGGGCGTGTCATTTTTTCCCCTGTGTGGTGCTGACCAATCAGGAGTAGGCAGCAACACACAAAGGAACGATAAACACGCCCTAAGTGAAAACTACAACAAAGAAAATATATATTGTTCGCACACCTTTAGTATTGAATGTAAAAGGTGCACAAATCTGCTATGTGGCTAATATACAGACATATACATACACTGTGCAGCAGCACACTGCGATTAATGAATACATGAACTCCATTTATAACAATACTAGAATTCATGTACTTATTAATGGCAGTGTGCTGCCACACCGTGTATGTATGTCTGTATATTGGCCACATAGCAGGACTTGTGCAGTTATACATTAATTCAATACTAAAAGGTGTATGGGTCCTATTTTTTCTTTTTTTGTAGTGCATATTGGGGGGTGCAGCCACCTCCAATGCTCAGCACCCTATGAACCCATCTTTCCCACACACGGTTTTAGTTGCCAGCTATGCCTGGCCACTTTTCACTCCCCATTCAGATGAGGTCTAATTTGGGACATAGAGAGGTAGGGCAATAGTGTTTAGAGACCATCCAAATTAAAGGTACACCTTGACGTGGTTGTTTGGGCTTTGATTTCAGTGAGAACTGTCTGAAAACCCCCACATGGACTTAATGAAAATCAACTCATGGGTTAAATACTTTGATTGCTAATATTTCTGTAACGTCTCCTTCACACATCCGTGTCTCCGGTACGTGTTTGGTCCGTTTCCTCACATACTGAACACAGGGCACAGGTAGACCCATTAAAATCAACGGGTCTGCGCTCACGTGCGTGTTTTGTCATGGACCGTATGAAGCATACGTGTGCTCCACACGTAGACATGTCCGTTATTCTCCGGCATCAGGGGTGTCACACGGACCGCACACAGATGTGATCTGTGTGACATTCACCGGAGAAAACACACGTCTGTGAATTAAAAGGAATTTCTATACTCACCTTCTCCAGCCCTGCTGTCTCTGCCGCTGCGGTTACTTGCTTCCGACCCCGCTCATTATGCTCTTCACATATTCACTGCACTGCGGGCCGTAAGCAGCAGCGGGGAGTCGGCAGGGCCAGAGACCGTAGATCAGAACCACGGACAGCAACGCCAGGGACAGGTGAGCATTAAGTTCCCGTTCTCCGTGTGTGATCACGGATAGCACACGGAGAACACACGAGTGCCATAAACATGGCACACGGAGGACAATACGAACCTTTAACGCGTCCATGAAAAACGTGCGTGATTTTCACGGACGTGTGAAAGAGGCGTAACAGAGCATGCTGGCTTGCTCAGAAAGAAGACTTAGATCACTCACTTCCAGCAGCTGCTGCTCATGCTGAGGATTGTCAGAGTCATATGGCTGTTTCCTTACACTCTCCACGTCCGAATAGAGCTTCTTATAACCAGAGATCTGTAATAAGCATATCCTTAGGTTTATCTGAATCCTGAAAGAAAAGGCAAACATTTTTAACTAAGCCAAAGATTAGTTTTTTCGAATATGAGATTTAATATAATTCCAATTGTCTCTCCAGTATGTGCGGTAAGTAAAGGCTACAAACCTTTTATCTTTTTCCACATTGATTTTCTTTTCTTCTACAATATCTGCCACATATCTGTCAACTTCATTTTCAACAATATTAACAGAACATCTCTGCATCTGTTGAAATTGGAAGATTAGTATTTAATGAGTAAGGCAACATAAAGATATTATCAAACAGCCGGGATTTTAAATTTCAGGACTGAAAAAGCGGCCATATATAAGTCTGAGGATAGATCTGCCATAACCGGTCGGCTCACGAAGTATGCAATGCTTAAGTGGGATCTAAAGATTCTTGAAGAGCATGATTTGCCAGCCCTCCTATCTCTCGTGAGTACCTTTGGTGTCAATTATCGCTTCCTCCTCAATCTTGGCCACCAGATAGCTAGGAACTACTCATTTAAGTTATACTATAAGAGCGCATAAGTAATCACTAGCACCCACTTGTTCCATAAATGCAGCTAATAATCCATGCACAATATTTCCAGTGATTCCACTACAGAATCTATGTTGTGAGAGTGACACGCTACAACTTATCTCACAAGAATAACAAAGGATCTTACATATTGAAAACCCAAAATGTCCAAATTGGTGACTAGTCAAAAGGCCCCGCGTACAGAAGTGATCAGAGGAATCTGCATGACTTATCTATCTCATGATTAACAGTATTCACACTTGACAATTAGGGGTACTTCTCACATAGCGAGATCGCTGCTGAGTCACGGTTTTTGTGCCGCAGCAGTGACCTCATTAGCGATCTCGCAGTGTGTGACACTGAGCAGCGATCTGGCCCCTGCTGTGAGATCGCCGCTCGATGCACACACTGCTGGTTCATTTTTTTTTATTGTTGCTCTCCCGCTGTTAAACACACATCGCTGTGTGTGACAGCGAGAGAGCAACAATCTGAATGTGCAGGGAGCCGTCGTCTGGCAGCCTGCGGTAAGCTGTAACCAAGGTAAACATCGGGTAACCTAGGTGGTTACCCGATATTTACCTTAGTTACTAGCGTCCGCCGCTCTCATGCTGCCAGTGCCGGCTCCCTGCACACGTAGCCGGATCACACATCTGGTAAATAAGCAAAGGTTTGCTTATTAACCCGATGTGTACTGTGGCTACGAGTGCAGGGAGCCAGCACTAAGCGGTGTGCGCTGGTAACCAAGGTAAATATTGGGTAACCATACCCAATGTTTACCGTGGTTACCAGTGTCCGCAGCTTCCAGACGCCACCTCCCTGCAAGCGCAGCATCGCTTCCACGCGTCGCTGCTGGCTGGGGGCTGGTCACTGGTCGCTGGTAAGATCTGCCTGTTTGACAGCTCACCAGCGACCATGTCGCGACGCACCAGCGATCCTGACCAAATCAGATCGCTGGTGGGATCGCTGGTGCGTCGCTAAAGTGTGACGGTACCCTTACACAGTATCCCAATGATGGGTCAAGCTGCAGTTTGCTGGAATTTGTGTGAATGCCTGTCAGTAAGTGTCTAGTTAATCCGTGGCACAACCACAGGCAAAAGACGTTTTTTCAGTCCTGTGATATTGAAGACTTATATCATTTACCGTGTTTCCCCGAAAATAAGACCTACCTCAATAATAAGCCCTAGCATGATTTTACAAGATCTTAGGAGTAAGCTTGAAATTCAAGTCTTACTCCAAAAATAAGCCCTACATACAGTCAGGGGCACGTTAGGGGCGAGACAGACAGACACTTGTTACACACAGGGATTGGAGAGTTATGTTGATGTTCCATAATGTGAATATGTAATATGACTATATTTGTCATATAAAATGTTTGGCTTTTTTCAAGAATAAATGTGGATTGTTGTTAATGAAAGAAAAAAAAAAAAAAAAAAAAAGACATCCCCTGAAAATGAACCCTAGCTCATGTTTCATTGTAAAAAAACAACATAAGAACCGGTCTTGTTTTCAGGGAAACACGGTATATGAAATTGGTCAAATTGGCAAGGTCTAAAGGCCCCGCTACACGCAACGACATCGCTAACGAGATGTCGTTGGGGTCACGGAATTCGTGACGCACATCTGGCCTCGTTAGCGACGTCGTTGCGTGTGACACGTACGAGTGACCGCTAATGATGTAAAATACTCACCAAATCGTTGATTGTTGATACGTCGTCCATTTCCCAAATGTCATTCCTTGTTCTGGACGCAGGTAGTTCGTGGTTCTTGAGGCAGCACACATCGCTACGTGTGACACCCCAGGAACGATGAACAACACTGTACCTGCGTCCTCCAGCAACGAGGTGGGCGTGACTTTTATGCGGCTGCTCTCCGCCCCGCCGCATCTTTTGGATGCCTGCCGCGTGACGCCGCACGAACTGCCCGCTTAGAAAAGAGGCAGTTCGCCGGCCACAGCGACGTCGCTAAAAAGGTAAGTATGTGTGACGGGTACTAGCGATTTTGTACACCACGGGCAGCGATGTCGCTGCGTGTAAAGCCCCCGTAACACCAAACACCACAATCAATCTGATATTGATGACCTGCTCTACGGATAGGTCATCAGTATCACAAGGTTGGACAACCCCTTTAAGTATTACGTGGTATTCATTTAATTTGATGGGCTGCCTATGTAACGCAGGACAGGACAAGTCCTCTACAGCAAGAGACGCTCTCTGTAGCCACCCTACACTGTGAACAAAGGATGAATAGCCCCTTCTATTAACTCATAACTCAGTGACAGTGCATATGAAAAGAGGCTTTCTACACTGAATAATGGATATATTACGTGCTTTCTATTTCTGACAATACCTCTGGATGAATTTTGCTCTTACCTTACTTTTTGAGTGTTCCAAAGAATACTCTAAGATAGAAAGAGAAAGAGTTCAGAGGCAGAATATTATATAATATTATACATGACAGAGCTATATGAGTCAATATACGCTGAGTAGTTTACTCAAACTCGTCAAAACATTCTAGTTACTAAACTTCAGCAGGATCCTTTTTCTATGGATGAGTTACTAATATATCTATGGTGCTTTAGGCTTAGTTACATACAAGGTAACCCCTTAATGGATGTGATCTTCACTCACTGGCTACAATTACTGGTGCCTCTTGTTGGCAGTCTGCTATTCCCAGATTACATGTTATACACGCTCGGGCTGGCCTGCCGGGGAATTCCCAGTGTGCCCCAGGTTCTTTGTGAAACCCTGAATGGGGGCATATCAATCAGTTCTAGACTGTGAAGACTACTGGGACGGAGGGGGCCCATTGGTAACACAGCTAGTTTCAGCTGAATGTGCGTCCTCGTCCAGCAAATCCAGCTGAAAAGTATTGCGGAGCAGGGAACCACGGGCTACCGCCCCACATTACCTCTACAAGCTGCCGGCCCATCAGAAGCCAGCGGGAGCAAGGGACATAGTAAATGGTGACATGACGCCACTGTATTGTGCTGCCTCCGACATATATAAATGCATGTTGAAACATGTAGAAAGAAGAATAGTATACTATATAGGGGGCAGAGAGGGGGATATTGCACAATATGTTGGATAGAATACTTTACATCCATACCATATAACACCCACTTCTAGGTGCCTATACAGCATAGAGAAGGGGAGACCATACACTGTATGAGAGACAATACACTATATGGTGGAAAGAATGGGAAACAAAACACTATGTAAGGGCCAGAATGGGTGGCATTATACTATATGGGGCTCAGGAGATGGATGCGAAACCCGTATTAGGTGCATCCCTTATAGGTGAGGTCTTATTCATACCATGGTGTATGTACTTTAATATGTGACATCCTCCTTTTTATGAATACTGTCTTAAAGAGAACCAACCAGCAGGATTTTTCTGTATCAGGTAAAGGCAGCGCCATACAGGCAGTAAGATGCTGACTACACGCATACCTGCTATAGAAAGATACAATGCTTGGTTGATTAAGTATCTTTAATCAAAGTTGCAGAAAAACACCGCACTTAGATTGATTGTGCAACGTGGGGGGGGGTGTGAGTCTTTATTTGTTGGCTCCTCGCGTTTATTCCTCCTCCGGTGTCCTGTGGCTTGCCCTCTTTTCTGTATTTGAATATCGCACCGCGATGCCATTGTTGGCCACACGTGCGCATTGTCACAGTACTCAGGTGTTCATTAAAATGGCGCCGGAGTCCACGCATGTGCCAGAGGAGGAATAAACGCGAGGACCCGACCATGTTGCACACAGCAATCAAAGTGCAGTGCTTTTCTGCAACTTAAGATATTTAATCAACCAAGCATCTTGCTCATCTAATTGTTGCTGTAATTTGTGTGTCTAATTTAGTATGTCTATTAAATGGCATCTGTCAGCAGTGTTTTGCTATGTAATCTGAAGACAACATGCTGTAAAGGATAAAATACAAAAGTCATTGATGCCTTTCGTGTCAAAGTCCAGATGTTTACTTTGTTTAAGCTCCAGTAGTTTATCATTGCTGTGACCAGCAGGCACCAACCACTTGTCCTACATCCCCCCTCTGTGATTTGCAGCTTCTCACAGTCTATAGACAGAGCCTCTTGTGGGCAGGTTAAAGGCCCAGTCACACACAACGACTTACCAGCGATCCCGAAAACGATGCGACCTGATAGGGATCGCAGGTAAGTCGCTGGGAGGTCGCAGGTGAGAGGTCACACAGTCAGATCTTACCAGCGATGCAGGAACAATACAGGTCACAGTAGCGACCTGTATAACGATCTCAGCAGTCACTGTGACCCTGTCACATAGTGTCAAACACAGCGATGTGTCCTGCCCAGCAGGACATCACCTTTGAAGAAAATGGCCTGGACCATTCTGCAACGACTAGAGATCTCACAGCAGGGGCCTGATCGCTGGTAGATGTCACACATAACAAGATCGCTAACGGGATCGCTACTGCGTCACAGAAACCGTGACTCAGCAGCGATCCCGCTAGCGATCTAGTTATGTGTGACGGTCACCATTTTCTGTGACGTAACAGCGACCTTGTAAGTTGCTGTTATGATCGCTGCTTAGCTGTCAAACACAGCAGCCGAAGCAGCGATCATAACCGCGACTGCAGCTACATGTGCAGAGAGCAGGGAGCCGCGCACACTGCTTAGCGCTGGCTCCTTGCTCTCCTAGCTACAGTACACATCGGGTTAATTAACCCGATGTGTACTGCAGCTACATGTGCAGAGAGCCGGAGCCGGCAGCACAGGCAACGTGAGAGCTGCAGAGGCTGGTAACTAAGGTAAATATCGGGTAACCACCTTGGTTACCCGATGTTTACTCTGGTTACAGCTTACCGCAGCTGCCAGATGCCGGCTCCTGCTCCCTGCTCGCTTCATTCGTCGCTCTCTCGCTGTCACACACAGCGATCTGTGTGTCACAGCGGGAGAGCGCCTTTGAAGAAAACGAACCAGGGCTGTGTGTAACGAGCAGCGATCTCGCAGCAGGGGCCAGATCGCTGCTCAGTGTCACACACAGCGAGATCGCTAATGAGGTCACTGTTGCATCACCAAAACCGTGCCGTAGCAGCGATTTCGGTAGCGATCTCGCTATGTGTGAAGCATCCCTTACTGGGCTGTTTAGTGTAGCCTTGATAAAATCACTGTTTAAATCAGCAGTAGATTATCTTTAGAGGACTACTTAGCATGCTGCCAGGTAGTAAAGAAAGTTCATGAGCTCTGTATAACCCTGCCCCATCACTGATTGGCAGCTTTCTGCGTGGGGTCATACCATGGTAACTTACGTTACATTCAGACGCCAGAAGCGGAGTTAATAATGGCTACAGACTGTTCTTTGAAGGCAGGAACAAAACGAAACGTAGGTTACCAAGTAATAACATTGTATTTTGTATTTTATTGGTATTGTTGACAAATCAAACTGTGTTGAAATCTATTGAGAATAGTGCAATGTACAATATAAACTCACTCATTTTTGTGGCTGACTTCAGAGAACAGTCTGTAGCCATTATTAACTCAGTTTTTGGCTTCTGAATGTAACGTCAGTTACCATGGAATGACCCTGTACACTTTATATGGGCAGAAAGCTGACAAAGGTGTGGGCAGGGTTATAGAGCGCAACATTCCAATAACTGCTAGATCTGCAGCAGAGAAACCATTGATTTTAATAAAAAAGACAGCAAACAGCTCAGTGAGTGACACATCCCTGGAATCAGGGTCTCTGTCTCTACATTATGCTGCTCTCAGATGGAGGAGTAAAAACCAGTTACTTGCCAGAGGCAAGTATGAATGAGCATCGCATGCTTGAAAAAGAAAAAAAAAAAAAAGATATTCCCCACAATCTTTGGAAAGGTGCCAATAAATTAGACCGATCAGGAAAAAGACTGACTGGAACACCTATGTGTGTGAATTAGGTGCTAGCCTAAAATTACATGACTATAATACAGGTAATAAGCTGCACACTAACCACTATAAAAATATAAACATGAAAAATGGTAAAGCATTACTGCTATAGGGATACTATGAACAATGAAAAATACATTTAGCTATCAGGAAAAAATGAAATACCATTTCTCATGTATTTCATTTTTTCCAGATAGCTACAGTCCCTGACAGAAGTTCTGTCGCTTATCCATGTTATGTAAATAAAAGCTTATAACCTGACTTTAAATTCATCCATTGGTTTTATAAATTACTCTTTTGAAAGGTGAAACCCTCCCAAATTTGGTTTAGGTTATGAAAATAAAGTTGCTGCAAAGCTGAAATATTGATCATTTAATGAACACAGAAAGGTCAGATTTTGGCAAGACAAAAGTTTTGTCGCCTTGTCATAAAATGCACCCAATCCTAGTTTACATCCTCACCTGTGCTCACTAAATGATCGGTTAGTGGGTGTGTATAAAAAGAAACCCAACACCCCAGACCTTCAATTGAACTGCAACTTGACCTCTGACAACATGCCAAAAATTCACACTACGACCAAAGCCTTGATTATCAAGAGACTGAAGACCAGATCCACTGCAGAGGTGGATGGCATTTTTTGTCTCAGCGTCAAGTACAAAGAATTAAAAAAAGATTTGAAGAGACTGGAGATGTTTTTGAAAAGTCCAGGTCCGGCAGAATCCGCAAGACAAATGCTCAGGAGGAACGTTTGTTGGTTAGAAAATCCAAAGCCAGCCCCTCTTCCACTGCAGCAGAGCTCCAAAAGGCCTGGTCACCTCAAGTCCCTGTGTCAACTAGAACAGTTTGTAGGATTCTGTCTCAAAATGGCCTTCATGGACGAATCAGTGCCGAGAAGCCAGCATTAAAAAAAGGCAATTAAAAAACCGTGTGGCATTTGCCAAGTCCCACAGCCTGCTAAACAGATGGACGCTGGAAAAGTGTCAGAAGGTGGATTTCTCTGATGAATCTTCAGTTGAATTACACCACAGCCGCTGCAAATACTGCAGGAGACCTACTGGAGCCCGTATGGATTCAGAAAACAGTTACGTTTGGTGGTGGAAAGATCATTGTCTGGGGTTACATTCAGTATGGGTGTGTGGGAAACATTTTCAAGGTGGAAGGCAATATCAGTAGCCTAAAATATCAAGAAGTATTAGCTACCTCTTACTTTCCCAATCATAAAAGGGGTCAAATTCTTCAGCAGGATGGTGCTTCATCTCATACATCCATCTATACAACAAAGTTCCTCCTGGCAAAAAAGATCAAGGTGCTCAAGGACTGGCCAGCCCAGTCACCAGACATGAACATCATTGAGCATGTTTGGTATAGGATGAAAGAGGAAGCTTGGAAGACAAAACCAAAGAATCTAGATGAACTCTGGGAGGCATGTAAGACTGCATACTTTGCTATTCCTGATGACTTCATCAATAAACTGTATAAATCATTGTTGAACCGCATGGATGCAGTCCTTCAAGCTCATGGAAGTCACACAAAATATTAAATATGGCTCTAATAGCACCACAACTTCATTCACCAATGTAATGAAACATATCTTTATATTAGAAGTTAATTATTTGTTTGAATTTCACATTACTTTCTGTGGGTGACAAAACTTTGTCTTGCCAAAATCTGACCTTTCTGTGTTCATTAAATGATCAATATTTCAGCTTTGCAGAAACTTTATTTTCATAACCTAAACCAAATTTGGGAGGGTTTCAGCTTTCAAAAGAGTAATTTATGAAACCAATGGATGAATTTAAAGTCAGGTTATAAGCTTTTATTTACATAACATGGAAAAGCGATAGAACTTCTTTCAGAGACTGTACGTAGTTTATTGTTCATAGTATCCCTATAGCAGTAATGCTTTACCATTTTTCATGTTTATATTTTTATAGATGTTAGTGTGCAGCTTATTATCTGTATTACAACAATTTAGACTGGTCCATTTTTGGTGTTGTTCCAATACACATAAAGGAAATAAAAAGTGTGTAACTGTAATAATTTTCTGGGAGAAGTGCTTCATGCTCTGTAACAATTTCAAGGGTGCAAACACTTTCGGCCATGACTGTGTAGGTATTAGTTCATTTTGCTGTGCGTCTAAGCTCTCTACTTAAAGCTTAGGATACTAATGTAAGTTTTGCTCAAAACTTAAAAAGTAGCAAAATAAAACCGCATAAGAGACTACACCTATCCTATGTGTCCTTCGAGCACCATCCTTGGAGCCGTCACAAATCCTCTGTAGCTCACATTTTCCATCTATTCGCCTTAGGAACCATTTCAGCCAAAATCTAAAGTAATTGCTGTAGAAATATTGCCAGATATAGAGAAGCATCCTAAAAGAGAAAGAAATAATTAATGTTTGCAAACACATGTTCAGATACAGAACTATGATTGGGGAAATACAGCCAATAATTACACAATAAGACGGTATAACAAAGAGCATAATTGTAAAATATTTGAATCAGCTTACATAGGAACTAAGGGGTTAAGTAACCAGTGGCACTCCAGGTGTTGTGAAACGGAGACTACCAACATGCCCTATAGCTGTCTGCCTGTGGCTGCCAGGGAATGCATGGTGGTGGTTACACAATAGCTGGAGTGCTGAAGCTTGCTGACAACAGGGATTATTTACGGCACCCACTGCAGGGTTTATTTCCCAGTGCCTTTAACCTAGGTCCCCTGCTCCTGGTTTTAGGGGTACTTTGCACGCTGCGGCATCGCTAGCCGATGATAGCGATGTCCAGCACGATAACACCCGCCCCCGTCGCAGATGTGATATCTTGTGATAACTGCCGTAGTGAACATTATCGCTACGGCAGCTTCACACGCACTTACCTGCCCTGCGACGTCGCTGTGACTGACGAAGAATCCCTGCTTCAAGGAGGCGGTGTGTTCGGCGTCACTAATCGGCCGGCCAATAGAAGCGGAGGGGCGGAGATGAGCGGGATGTAAATATTCCGTCCACCTCCTTCCTTCCGCATAGCCGGTGGACGCAGGTAAGGAGATGTTTGTCGCTCCTGCGGGTTTACACACAGCGATGTGTGGCGCTGAAGGACCGACAAACAACATCGTACCTGCGGACGCACCGACATTATGAAAATAACCGGCGTGACACAGATCAGCGATTTTTGACTGTTTCACGCTCGTTCATCTTCTCTCCTAGGCTTTACAAGTTGCGACGTCGTTACCGGCACCGGATGTGCGTCACTTTCGATTTGACCCCGACGATATCGCAATAGCGATGTCGAAACGTGCAAAGTACCCCTTAGGCTATGTGCCCACAGGAGATTAAACTTGCAGGTTTATCTGCGGAAAATCCGAGGATTTTCTAGATAAATCCGCAGGTTTCAGCATGTACAGACACTGCCCATGTTATCCTTTGTGACATGTGGAGTGCTGTGTCCATGCTGCGGTATGTGCAGCTGCGGAATATGCTGTGGATGTCCCACAGCCGCACATAACTGCATGTCAATTATTCCTGCGGAATAACCTGCGGACATCCCGGCCCTCCATTATGGAGATAGAGGCCGGGACTTCTGCAGGTAAGCCGCACGACTGCCCGCAGGTTTACCGCAGATATTTCGCTGTACTACCGCACCTAAAAATAGCTGCGGATTCCAGCTGCAGGAAACCTGCGGATAAATCCGCAGGTACAAACTCCTGTGGGCACTTAGCCTTATACTCACCAAGCGTCTTCACCTTTTACTGATGCCATCTTGTGACTGCAACTTCTGGTCGGAAGTTAGCAGTTACGGGACAAGTGCTCAATACAAGTCTATGAGAGCCAGAACAAGGCTCTCATAGACTTATATACCTACGGTGCACTCCCTGAAACACTGGAGCAGCCAGGTCACAACTTTAGGGGGACTGACAGGAGCGCCACTGAAAACAGATGAAGACGCCGGAGGGCGAGTATAGAACAGGGGGCGTCTCAAGATTAGAAGCACCACTGCAGCAGTAAAAAAGAGAATTTTGTTACTTACCGTAAATTCTTTTTCTTATAGTTCCGACATGGGAGACCCAGACCATGGGTGTATAGCTACTGCCTCCGGAGGACACACAAAGTACTACACTCAAACGTGTAGCTCCTCCCTCCTAGCATATACACCCCCTGGTAGCCAGTCCTAGCCAGTTTAGTGCAAAAGCTGAAGGAGGACATCCACCCACAAGTAGAGACAGAGCAAAACCCGGAACAACCGGAACCTCTGTCTACAACAACCGCCGGTGATAACACACGGAACAAGAAACCTGCCAACAGGCAACAGGGAGGGTGCTGGGTCTCCCATGTCGGAACTATAAGAAAAAGAATTTACGGTAAGTAACAAAATTCTCTTTTTCTTCATCGTTCCTTATGGGAGACCCAGACCATGGGACGTTCTAAAGCAGTCCATGGGTGGGAATAAACAGAAAAACTGAGAAGTAGGCGAAATCTAACTTCACAAATGGGCGACAGTCGCCTGAAGGATGCGTCTGCCCAAGCTCACATCTGCCGAAGCAAGAGCATGCACTTGGTAGTGCTTCGAAAAGATATGCAGACTAGTCCAAGTGGCAGTCTGACAGACCTGCTGATCCGTAGCCTGGGCCTGAAAGCCTAAAAGGCACCGACAGCTCTGGTCAAGTGTGCCTTGATCCCCAGCGGGAGAGGCACTTGAGTACACTGGTAGGTATCGGAAATGGCCGATCTAAACCAACGAGCCAGGGTCGGCTTAAATGCCGAGAGGCCCTTACGCTGACCAGCGGTCAGCACAAAAGAGAGGTGCACCGCCTAAGAACAGCGGTGCGAGACACATAGATCCGGAGCGCCCGCACCAGATCCAGAGTATGCAACGCCCTTTCAAAGCGATGATCAGGAGCCGGACAAAAGGAAGGCAGGGATAATGCCCCGGTTAAGGTGGAAGCAGCAACCACCTTAGGGAGAAAAGTCCGGAGTCGGACGGAGAACCACCTTGTCTTGATGAAGGGAGGACTCCGAAGAGAGTGCAGCCAAAACAGAGACTCTCTTGAGAGAAGTTATGGCCACTAGAAAGACCACTTTCTGTGAAAGACTAAACAAGAAAACTCCCTAAGAGGCTCAAAGGGAGGTTTCCGGAAGCCATGAGGACCGAATCAAGGTCCCGGGGCTCCAAGGGCCGCCGGTAAGGCGGACAGACCGGACTGTAGAAGGGACAGGAGGGTCGGCAAGGCCAAAAGGCCAAAGGATACTTCCGAGCTCGAGTCATAGTGGAAATGACTTCAGGAGGGATACAAGAAGTCGTCAAGATCCATGACTCAAACGCCACGCCGTCAATCTGAGAGCCGCAGGTTCTGGCGGAAAGACGGACCTCGTGAGAGAAGGTCTGGACAGTCCGGGAGATGCCATGGCACCTCTACGGACAGACGGAGCAGGTCAGGGTACCAAGCTTGCCTGGGTCAGTCTGGAGTAATGAGAATGACCCAACGGCCCTCCTGTCTTATCTTGCGCAGGACTCTGGGCAAGAACTAGAGGGTGAAACACGTAATACAGACGAAGCTGGGACCAAACTTGAACCAGTGCGTCTCCCGCAAAAACCTGAGGATTGTGGAGCCACGGTTTGACGGCGGAGACAATCTGCCTCCCAGTTTTCCACGTCTGGGATGTGGGCTGCGGATATGGTGGACTAGGAGTCCTCCGTCCACTGAAGAATGCGATGAACTTCCAACATTGCCAGGCGGCTGAGTGTCCCGCCCTGGAGGTTAATGTAGGCAAACGCTGTAGCGTTGTCTGACTGGACTCGCATGTGCCTGGCCGCCAACAGATGGTGAAAGGCTTAGAGAGCTAGAAACACAGCTCCGATTTCCAGCACATTGATCCAGAGGGCTGATTCGGACAGAGTCCAAGTACCCTGCGCTCCATGGTGGAGATATACTGCTCCCCAGCCGGATAGGCTAGCATCTTGGTGAGGATCACCCGGGACGGAGCCAGGAAGGAGCGTCCCTGAGACAGAGGGGCCGAAGCCACCACTGAAACGAGTCCCTGGACTGTGGCGAAGCCACCACCCCGTGAAGGGAGTCCGCTTGTTCCAACAGCGGAAAATATCCAGCCGCAGAGGACGCAGATGGAACTGGGCAAGGGAATCGCTTCCATTGACACCACCATCTGATCCAGCACCTGTATTAGGCTGGGTCGAAGTGAGAGTGGACTTGGACAGAATGACAAACCACCCGAATTGGTTAGAGAGGCGAGAGTGAGCGAGGCACTCCGCTAACAGTTTGCACTGGATGAAGCCCAGACTAGACGGCTGTCCAGGACAAAAAGGATCACTGCCAACCCCTAGAGGTGCAGGACCGCAATCACAGCTGCCCCGACCTTGAGAATACTCGAGGGGCCGTGGCTAACCCCAAGGGAAGAGCCACGAATTGGACCACTCTGATTGCAAAACGTAGCCAACGCTGGTGTGAAACTGCGATTGGCACATGCAGATAGGCATCTCTGATGTCGATGGATGCTAGGGAATCTCCTTGGGTCATTAATTGATCGCAGAGACTCCATGCGAAAATGCCGCACCTGAACATGCTTGAGAACCAGGTCGGAAGGCACCGCCCTCTTCGGGTACTAGGAATGGATTTAAGCAGAAATCTCAGAACCGTTCCCAGTCGGGAACCGGTACAATTACTCCAGTGGCCTGCAAGAATGCCACAGCCTGTGAGAAGGCGGCGGCCTTGCAGCAGGGGGGAGTTGACAGAAAAAAATCTGTTTGGCGGGCTGGATAGAATTCTATCCTGTAGCCGTGGGAGATGGTATCTCGCCCCCACTGATCGGAGACGTGTTAAAACCATACGTCGCCAAAGTGGGAGAGCCTGCCACCGACCAAGGACGTTGCTGGCGTGGCCAGATAGCCAGGAGGAGGCTGACTTAGTGGCAGCATCTCCTGCGGTCTTCTCGTGCGCCATTTGGGTTTACGATCCTTGGCTGAGGGACGAGGCCGAGGGCTTAGAGAACGATCAGATGGAGGAACGAAAAGAACGAAACCTCGACTGATTCCCGCCCTGGACAGGTTACCTGGTTAGGTTTGTGGCATGGAAGAACTCTTCCCGCCAAGAGCTTCCTTAATAATTTCATCCAGTTGTTCCCGAATAGTCTGGTCCCTGCAAAAGGGAGCCCAGCAAGGAACTTCTTTAGAAGCATCCGCCTTCCACTTCCGAAGCCACAGGAGCCTGCGGATAGCGAGGAAATTAGCCGAGGCCACCGCAGTGCGGTGAGAGTCTCCAGCATGGCAGACATGGCATAGGACGAAAAGACTGAAGTCTGGAAGTTAAGGCAACCATTTCGGGCAAAGAGTCCCTGTGAGGGAATGCATCTCGTCTAGAGAAGCAGAGATGGCCTTGAAAGCCGCACTGCTGCAAAAGCTGGGGAGAACGAGGCCCCTGCCGCCTCCATACAGATTTGCCAGAAGGACAACCTGGCGGACAGCAAAGCCGCAAGTGAGGAGACATCAGCCACTGATACAACGGTCCGGGCTGAGAATCTAAACACCGGAGGGACCACCTTTGGTGAATGAGCCCACTCTTTGACCACCTCTGGTGGAAGGGGAAGACTGTCATCAGAACCACGCTTTGGGAAGCGTTTGCCAGAGCAGACCCTGGGCTTGGTCACAGTGGCCTGAAAACTGGAGTGGTTAAGGAACACACTTCCTTGTTCTCTTAGGCAAGGTAAACTGGTGCCTTTTTGCCAGAGAGGGTTGCTCCTCTGATACTGGCGGATTGAGGTCCAGTACAGAATTAATGTACAATGGGATCCTTAGAGAGGTGCCGTCAGCCACTGATACAACTATCCGGGCTGAAATACTAGACACCGGAGAGACCACCCTTGGTAAATGAGCCCACTCCTTGACCACCTCTGGTGGAAGGGGGAAACAGTCATCAGAACCACGCTTTGGGAAGCGTTTGTCAGGACAGGCTCTGGGCTTAGTCACAGTGGGCTGAGACCTGGAGTGGTTGAGGAACACACTCCTTGTTCTCTTTAAGGTATACTGATGCCTTTCTGCCAGAGGGGGATACTCCCCTGATACAGGCGGATTGAGGTCCAGTACAAATATAATGGACGCAATCAAATCATTAGCATCTGCATCACCTTCGGACAGATCAATGGTACATTAAGTAGCGTCCGAGCCCCCAGTAAGACATCCTCCTCGTCCAGTGAGTCAGCTCGTGAATCAGAGCTGCGGGACGGGGAAGGACAGGGAACCCTGCGTCTCCATTTTAGGAGGACGGGGTCTGAGATGAAGAGTCCTCTGAGAGCTTTGCTGAGCGAGCCGTAGCAGCCGAAGCGCCCTGAGAAGGGGGCTAATGCATGCTCAGCACCACCGGAGCAGCTGGAGGGACCACTGATGAGCCTCCAGGCTGAGGGACCACTGTGTTTGTGTGCTCAGTACAGGCAGTACGAGTCTACATGCAGTGCATATTAAGAACAGCCTTGCAGCCTTGCTCTGATGTGAGACATGCTGCAGAAGTGGGGGCTCTGTGAGGGAATGCATCTCCAGAATTACCCCCAGCAGAGTATATAAACAGAGAATATAAGCAGCTGCACAACTGGAGGTTGTGGCTTGCTAGACCGTTTAACATACATTTCTGTGCCCTCCAGTCCCCCAGCCCAGGCCCCCATTTGTCACAATGTGGTATCTCTGTGCCTATGCAGACATTGAGAACGCTGAGAAAATGGCGACCGGAGCGAGGAGAGGGGGCGGGGCCTACTCTGAGAGCGGGCAAATGAGGTATACAGGGGAGGGAATCCTTCCTCAGTGAGGAGTGTCCGTTCCCTGTGGTGAACAGCCGCTGGGCGGAGCCACACCATCCCTCTGCATGACTGACATGCAGGGGGAGTGAAATCGAAACTAGGCCTCAGGCGAAGCCGGGGCCTAGATTTAAACATGCGGCCAGCGAGCAGGCAACATCGGCGCGGTTCTCCAGTGAAAACTGGAGAACCGGCCGGAAATGTTACCACAGACATATAACACACTCCCCCCAATAAATAAAGTACAAAGGACCCCTGGAAAGACCACTTTCTGTGGTAAAAACGTCTCAATACTTAGCTTTGAGACGCAGGGCCAGGTCCCTGGGGGGGGGGGGGTTAAACGCTCCGTCCGACAGGATCCTGAACAGGGCTGCGGATGGAGACCGGTCTCCTGCAAAGCAGTGAGAACCGAGATGGCTCCCACTTCAAGCCAGAGCCCCAGGGGATGGTGAAGGAGCGCGGCATGTGAAGGCTCCAGCCTTGTAAAGTCAACCTTAACAGCACCGCCGACACAGTGGGGTGAGAAGGGACATGCCGGGAGTCCAGATTGGACCCGCTTTTCTTCCAAATCTTTGAAATCCAAAAAAAAAATCAAAAATCAGAGGATGCATGTGTGTGTGTGACCTCCTGAACACAAAGCATTGAAACTGGCTAGGACTGGCTACCAGGGGGTGTATATGCTAGGAGGGAGGAGCTACACGTTTGAGTGTAGTACTTTGTGTGTCCTCCGGAGGCAGAAGCTATACACCCATGGTCTGGGTCTCCCATAAGGAACGATGAAGAAATAAAAAATAACGCTAGAGTGGTGCTTTAGCAATTCTTATAAGGGAAAGAATTACTGTTCAAACCAAGAACAGGTGCTCCGTGCATCATGATGGGCCAAATAAATACACCTTCCCACCTGCTTGATTTTCATCTGTCCCCACCGTTCTTTGGCTCTATGAAGTCTGAGCTGTCAATCAAAGAAGAAGGAGGGGGAAAGAGGGGAAAACAAGCAGGTGGGAAGGTGCACTTAGATGACTGTCCTTGCTAAGAAGCACCGAGCGCCTGTACATGCCCCTTTAGGACATAAAGGGGTTTTCCTATCGCAGAGATCCTATCCCAATATGTAGCTGGTGTAATAAGAAGAATATTAGCAAATACCTCCAATTGGAAATGTAGTATAGTTCTTCTGATAAGCGGTCACCTCATGTGCAGGCATGGCAGGAGCTTTGGTATCCATGGTTACGAGCACTACCAACTAACTGTCCCTATATGCCGGGCCGTAATCTTGGCTACCAAAGCTACTGCAATGCCCTGCACATGAGGTAAATAACAGCTTTTCAGGAGAGATATACTACATTTTTAATTGGAGGAATTTGCAAATATTCTTTTAATCACACCTAGAACATATTGGGATAGGATCTTAGAGATGGGAATACCCCTTAATATGTGATAGGGGCTGCCCCTCACTCTGGACCTAGCCTGATCATACAATACATGAATGGCCGCCATGTTACACTATGTAATCTGCAGCAGCCACACTCTGAAAGCTATGTGCACAGTCAGAAGCATGTAGTAAGGTCACCGGCAGTGCCAGACATTCCTTACAGCCGTTTATATTCCTCTACAACAAGAGCGGCGCCTGTCGCGTGTACCGTGCGTGGTCTGTTGTGTATCGTGTAGCGGCGTCTCTGCCCCGTGCTGTGTAGCGGCGTCTCTGCCCCGTGCTGTGTAGCGGCGTCTCTGCCCCGTGCTGTGTAGCGGCGTCTCTGCCCCGTGCTGTGTAGCGGCGTCTCTGCCCCGTGCTGTGTAGCGGCGTCTCTGCCCCGTGCTGTGTAGCGGCGTCTCTGCCCCGTGCTGTGTAGCGGCGTCTCTGCCCCGTGCTGTGTAGCGGCGTCTCTGCCCCGTGCTGTGTAGCGGCGTCTCTGCCCCGTGCTGTGTAGCGGCGTCTCTGCCCCGTGCTGTGTAGCGGCGTCTCTGCCCCGTGCTGTGTAGCGGCGTCTCTGCCCCGTGCTGTGTAGCGGCGTCTCTGCCCCGTGCTGTGTAGCGGCGTCTCTGCCCCGTGCTGTGTAGCGGCGTCTCTGCCCCGTGCTGTGTAGCGGCGTCTCTGCCCCGTGCTGTGTAGCGGCGTCTCTGCCCCGTACTGTGTAGCGGCGTCTCTGCCCCGTACTGTGTAGCGGCGTCTCTGCCCCGTACTGTGTAGCGGCGTCTCTGCCCCGTACTGTGTAGCGGCGTCTCTGCCCCGTACTGTGTAGCAGTGTGTCTGCCCCGTACTGTGTAGCAGTGTGTCTGCCCCGTACTGTGTAGCAGTGTGTCTGCCCCGTACTGTGTAGCAGTGTGTCTGCCCCGTACTGTGTAGCAGTGTCTGCCCTGTACTGTGTAGCAGTGTCTGCCCGTACTGTGTAGCAGTGTCTGCCCGTACTGTGTAGCAGTGTCTGCCCGTACTGTGTAGCAGTGTCTGCCCGTACTGTGTAGCAGTGTGTCTGCCCCGTACTGTGTAGCAGTCAGTGTGTCTGCCCCGTACTGTGTAGCAGTGTGTCTGCCCCGTACTGTGTAGCAGTGTGTCTGCCCCGTACTGTGTAGCAGTGTGTCTGCCCCGTACTGTGTAGCAGTGTCTGCCCTGTACTGTGTAGCAGTGTCTGCCCTGTACTGTGTAGCAGTGTCTGCCCGTACTGTGTAGCAGTGTCTGCCCGTACTGTGTAGCAGTGTGTCTGCCCCGTACTGTGTAGCAGTGTCTGCCCGTACTGTGTAGCAGTGTCTGCCCGTACTGTGTAGCAGTGTCTGCCCGTACTGTGTAGCAGTGTCTGCCCGTACTGTGTAGCAGTGTCTGCCCGTACTGTGTAGCAGTGTCTGCCCGTACTGTGTAGCAGTGTCTGCCCGTACTGTGTAGCAGTGTGTCTGCCCCGTACTGTGTAGCAGTGTGTCTGCCCCGTACTGTGTAGCAGTGTGTCTGCCCCGTACTGTGTAGCAGTGTGTCTGCCCCGTACTGTGTAGCAGTGTCTGCCCGTACTGTGTAGCAGTGTGTCTGCCCCGTACTGTGTAGCAGTGTCTGCCCCGTACTGTGTAGCAGTGTCTGCCCCGTACTGTGTAGCAGTGTGTCTGCCCCGTACTGTGTAGCAGTGTGTCTGCCCCGTACTGTGTAGCAGTGTGTCTTCCCCGTACTGTGTAGCAGTGTGTCTGCCCCGTACTGTGTAGCAGTGTCTGCCCCGTACTGTGTAGCAGTGTCTGCCCCGTACTGTGTAGCAGTGTGTCTTCCCCGTACTGTGTAGCAGTGTGTCTGCCCCGTACTGTGTAGCAGTGTCTGCCCCGTACTGTGTAGCAGTGTCTGCCCGTACTGTGTAGCAGTGTGTCTGCCCCGTACTGTGTAGCAGTGTGTCTGCCCCGTACTGTGTAGCAGTGTGTCTGCCCCGTACTGTGTAGCAGTGTGTCTGCCCCGTACTGTGTAGCAGTGTGTCTGCCCCGTACTGTGTAGCAGTGTGTCTGCCCCGTACTGTGTAGCAGTGTGTCTGCCCCGTACTGTGTAGCAGTGTCTGCCCCGTACTGTGTAGCAGTGTCTGCCATGCAGCAGGTTATCTGCCCTCTACCGTATTTCTTCATGTGGCCGCCAATTTTTACCACCAAAGGGGGCAGATAAAGGGAGAGCTCTCAAACCCTCACCTGGTAGAGGCGCAGACCCCGCGTTGGTCGCAGCACAGCACGTATAGGAACCGATGAGTATCGTTACACGGTAGAGTCTAGATCCCAGTGGCCAGAAGGACCTCTGCTGACGTCACGCCCATGTGACCGGCCTCTTGTGTGGGAGGAGCCTGTAGTTCCCGGCAGTCAGTGCGCAGTTGCTGTACAAGCAGCAGGATGTTTCCCCTCTTCCCTGTTTCTGCTGTTTCCAGCCCTGGGTGTGATGTAACAGGAGGTAATATCTGATGGAGCTTATCATGTATGAGCCTCAGGGGAAATAAAAAGGGATTGTAGGTCACCGTCTCTGGGTGCAATAGTGTGCAGCAGTAAGTGCGATGCTCTGACCGTGGGGAGAGGGTGCGATGCTCTGCCTGTGGGAAGGGGGGGAGAGAGAGAGAGAGGGTGCGATGCTCTGCCTGGGGGAAGGGGGGGAGAGAGAGGGTGCGATGCTCTGCCTGGGGGAAGGGGGGGAGAGAGGGAGAGAGGGTGCGATGCTCTGCCTGGGGGAAGGGGGGGAGAGAGAGAGGGTGCGATGCTCTGCCTGGGGGAAGGGGGGGAGAGAGAGAGGGTGCGATGCTCTGCCTGGGGGAAGGGGGGGAGAGAGAGAGGGTGCGATGCTCTGCCTGGGGGAAGGGGGGGAGAGAGAGAGGGTGCGATGCTCTGCCTGGGGGAAGGGGGGGAGAGAGAGAGGGTGCGATGCTCTGCCTGGGGGAAGGGGGGGAGAGAGAGAGGGTGCGATGCTCTGCCTGGGGGAAGGGGGAGAGAGAGAGGGTGCGATGCTCTGCCTGGGGGAAGGGGGAGAGAGAGAGGGTGCGATGCTCTGCCTGGGGGAAGGGGGAGAGAGAGAGAGGGTGCGATGCTCTGCCTGGGGGAAGGGGGAGAGAGAGAGAGGGTGCGATGCTCTGCCTGGGGGAAGGGGGAGAGAGAGAGAGGGTGCGATGCTCTGCCTGGGGGAAGGGGGAGAGAGAGAGAGGGTGCGATGCTCTGCCTGGGGGAAGGGGGAGAGAGAGAGAGGGTGCGATGCTCTGCCTGTGGGAAGGGGGAGAGAGAGAGAGGGTGCGATGCTCTGCCTGTGGGAAGGGGGAGAGAGAGAGAGGGTGCGATGCTCTGCCTGTGGGAAGGGGGAGAGAGAGAGAGGGTGCGATGCTCTGCCTGTGGGAAGGGGGAGAGAGAGAGAGGGTGCGATGCTCTGCCTGTGGGAAGGGGGAGAGAGAGAGAGGGTGCGATGCTCTGCCTGTGGGAAGGGGGAGAGAGAGAGGGTGCGATGCTCTGCCTGTGGGAAGGGGGAGAGAGAGAGAGGGTGCGATGCTCTGCCTGTGGGAAGGGGGAGAGAGAGAGGGTGCGATGCTCTGCCTGTGGGAAGGGGGAGAGAGAGAGAGGGTGCGATGCTCTGCCTGTGGGAAGGGGGAGAGAGAGAGAGGGTGTGATGCTCTGCCTGTGGGAAGGGGGAGAGAGAGAGAGGGTGCGATGCTCTGCCTGTGGGAAGGGGGAGAGAGAGAGAGAGGGTGCGATGCTCTGCCTGTGGGAAGGGGGGGAGAGAGAGGGTGCTATGCTCTGCCTGTGGGAAGGGGGGGGAGAGAGGGTGCTATGCTCTGCCTGTGGGAAGGGGGGGGAGAGAGGGTGCGATGCTCTGCCTGTGGGAAGGGGGGGGAGAGAGGGTGCGATGCTCTGCCTGTGGGAAGGGGGAGAGAGAGAGAGGGTGCGATGCTCTGCCTGTGGGAAGGGGGAGAGAGAGAGGGTGCGATGCTCTGCCTGTGGGAAGGGGGAGAGAGAGAGAGGGTGCGATGCTCTGCCTGTGGGAAGGGGGAGAGAGAGAGAGAGAGGGTGCGATGCTCTGCCTGTGGGAAGGGGGAGAGAGAGAGAGGGTGCGATGCTCTGCCTGTGGGAAGGGGGGGGAGAGAGAGGGTGCTATGCTCTGCCTGTGGGAAGGGGGGGGAGAGAGGGTGCTATGCTCTGCCTGTGGGAAGGGGGGGGAGAGAGGGTGCTATGCTCTGCCTGTGGGAAGGGGGGGGAGAGGGTGCTATGCTCTGCCTGTGGGAAGGGGGGGGGAGAGAGGGTGCTATGCTCTGCCTGTGGGAAGGGGGGGGAGAGAGGGTGCGATGCTCTGCCTGGGGGGAGAGGGTGCGATGCTCTGCCTGTGGGAAGGGGGGGAGAGAGAGGGTGCGATGCTCTGCCTGTGGGAAGGGGGGGAGAGAGGGTGCGATGCGCTGCCTGGGGGAAGGGGGGGGGGGGGAAGAGGGTGCGATGCTCTGCCTGGGGGAAGGGGGGGGGGGAGAGAGGGTGCGATGCTCTGCCTGGGGGGAGAGGGTGCGATGCTCTGCCTGGGGGAAGGGGGGGAGAGGGAGAGAGAGGGTGCGATGCTCTGCCTGGGGGAAGGGGGGGGAGAGGGTGCGATGCTCTGCCTGGGGGAAGGGGGGGAGAGGGAGAGAGAGGGTGCGATGCTCTGCCTGTGGAAAGGGGAGGAGAGAGAGAGAGAGGGTGCGATGCTCTGCCTGGGGGAAGGGGGGGAGAGAGAGAGGGTGCGATGCTCTGCCTGGGGAAAGGGGGGGAGAGAGAGAGGGTGCGATGCTCTGCCTGGGGGAAGAGGGGGAGAGAGAGAGGGTGCGATGCTCTGCCTGGGGGAAGAAGGGGAGAGAGAGAGGGTGCGATGCTCTGCCTGGGGGAAGGGGGGGGGGGAATGCAATGCTCTGTCTGTGGGGGAGTCGCAGAGCAGCACCCGGGGTCCCTTTCCTCTTTTCCCGTTAGAGGCATGGAGCGGGGGGATAGATCCAGGAGGAGGGGATTGGAGCGGTCACTGCATATAAGGGAAGCCCATTGGATATTAAAGGTGGAGCCAGAGATCACAAAGGGCTGAATTCCACAATGATCTGTGACTGATACTGATGGGTTTATTAGCAGGTGATTATCAGCGCATTCATTATACACAGTTTATGGGAATTTGTGGCATTATTATTATTATTATTATTGTTACTAATCATTGGTCATTTTTCTTTATAGAGTTCGGGGCAATATCGGCTCCACAGAGAATTCTTCCTCATCCACTGAATATGAAGGTTTCATCTATTGGAGAGAATCCCACAAGTGACAGAAGAGGATATCTCTGTGTATATATTCCCTGTACTGTGTATTATATGGGGTGTACTTATATATTCTCTGTGCTGTGTATTATATGGGGTGTACTTATATATTCTCTGTGCTGTGTATTATATGGGGTGTACTTATATAATGTTTGTATTGATGCTTCTCTGTGTATATTCTCTGTACTGTGTATTATATGGGGTGTACTTATATATTCTCTGTACTGTGTATTATATGGGGTGTACTTGTATATTCTCTGTGCTGTGTATTATATGGGGTGTACTTGTATATTCTCTGTGCTGTGTATTATATGGGGTGTACTTATATAATGTTTGTATTGATGCTTCTCTGTGTATATTCTCTGTACTGTGTATTATATGGGGTGTACTTATATATTCTCTGTACTGTGTATTATATGGGGTGTACTTATATATTCTCTGTACTGTGTATTATATGGGGTGTACTTATATATTCTCTGTGCTGTGTATTATATGGGGTGTACTTATATATTCTCTGTGCTGTGTATTATATGGGGTGTACTTATATAATGTTTGTATTGATGCTGCTTGTAATCTATCAGTGTAAGTTGTCCTTTGCTCGTGTCTTGGTGATTTGATGATTCGGTGATGGTGTTTGTTCCCCCCTCAGAGGTTGGGTGGGATTTATAAGTGGCCGCATTCACTTTGATATTGTCATGTAAGAGCAGTCATCTGTGTGAGACGCGGTGATGGACAGGGTGTCCTTTTTTTCCCACTGTCTTTAATAAAGTTTCTTTTAATTAAGCTGGTTCTGGATTTCCTCTCTTCTATAGGGTCTCATAGATGCTACCATCACTAATTTAGGACTTAGTGGCAGCTATGGGCTGCTATTAACTCCTTATTACCCCGATTACCATCACACCAGGGCAATCAAGATGATCCAGGTAAAGTGCTGGGATTGTCACATCTAATGGATGCAGCGATCCGGGAGGATGCAGGCTGATATTTTTAGGCTGGGGGGGGGCAGCCTAATAACCATAGGCCTCCCCAGTCTGAGAATACCAGCCACCAGTTGTGAGGCTTTACCTTAGCTGGGTATCAAAATTGAGGGGACTGCACGCTGTTATTTTACTGTACAATATAGACCCACCGGCGGCTGTGATTGGTTGCAGTCAGACAGCTGTCAGTCAGTGTGGGGGTGCATCTGACTGCAACCAATCACAGCCACCAGTGGGCAGGGGAAGCCGGGAATATGTATGATCCTAATGAGCGGTCCAGGAAGAAAAATGAGAGGCCGCAGGAGCAGTGTGACAGCCGCGCCTGTGATCGGTGAGTATGAAGTGCTTGCTCCTACCCCGTTGTGCCGGATTCTGGTCCCCATAGATTTTTTATGGGGACAAGCATCTGACCAGACACCGGGGATCAATCCCCCGCTGACCTGGAGCCAGCGGGGGATTGATCTGCCAGTCCTCCAAAACACAGAAAGAAGTGACATGCTGCTGCTCTTTCCTTCCACAAAAACTGCAAGGAACAAAGAAGCGACGTGTGCACAGCCTGTCTGAATTCTCATAGACTTTGCTGGGGAAGACAATACATGCAGTTTTGGGCAACAAACCACCAAAAAACGTGGCAAAATACGCAGCGTGTGCACAGGGCCTAAAGATGGAATTGCTGTTCGTTAACTTCCCAGACCTGTGACAGTGGCCGGTGTGTAATGTGTGGCAGATGGACAGGAGGTATGAGAACGGCCTCTACCGCACCACAGCCTTAGCTCTTCATTGTATTACCTGGCCGGTGTGTAATGTGTGGCAGATGGACAGGAGGTATGAGAACGGCCTCTACCGCACCACAGCCTTAGCTCTTCATTATATTACCTGGCCGGTGTGTAATGTGTGGCAGACGGACAGGAGGTGTGAGAACGGCCTCTGACTGCACCACAGCCTTAGCTCTTCATTGTATTACCTGGCCGGTGTGTAATGTGTGGCAGATGGACAGGAGGTGTGAGAACGGCCTCTGACCGCACCACATCCTTAGCTCTTCATTATATTACCTGGCCGGTGTGTAATGTGTGGCAGATGGACAGGAGGTATGAGAACGGCCTCTGACCGCACCACATCCTTAGCTCTTCATTGTATTACCTGGCCGGTGTGTAATGTGAGGTAGATGGACAGGAGGTATGAGAACGGCCTCTGACCGCACCACATCCTTAGCTCTTCATTATATTACCTGGCCGGTGTGTAATGTGTGGTAGATGGACAGGACGTATGAGAACAGCCTCTGACCGCACCACATCCTTAGCTCTTCATTGTATTACCTGGCCGGTGTGTAATGTGTGGCAGATGGACAGGAGGTGTGAGAACGGCCTCTGACCGCACCACATCCTTAGCTCTTCATTATATTACCTGGCCGGTGTGTAATGTGTGGCAGACGGACAGGAGGTAGAGAACGGCCTCTGACCGCACCACATCCTTAGCTCTTCATTGTATTACCTGGCCGGTGTGTAATGTGTGGCAGATGGACAGGAGGTATGAGAACGGCCTCTGACCGCACCACATCCTCAGCTCCTCATTGTATTACCTGGCCGGTGTGTAATGTGTGGCAGATGGACAGGAGGTATGAGAACGCCTCTGACCGCACCACAGCCTTAGCTCTTCATTTTATTACCTGGCATAACGTTACTCACTAGTGATTGATGGCCCTGACAGAAGTTATGAAGCATTGAGCGACCGCCCTATTGCATGGAATACATTACAAGCTGCGGTCAGACACATTTCACCTATATGATGATTATGGCAGCATGTACATCATTGTGAATAGATTTATTTCATAAAATAACCACTTTAAAGGGAATAAACCTTACATAGCAAAGTTTGTAATAGTGAGTTGAAAGAAAAAAAACATCTGCAAAGGCTGCCCTGCAACTAAAGGTCTTATCCTGATTAACTACTCATTAATTTTTTTTCTTTCCTTCGACTCCATGTGTAACACAACAACAAGAAACTTTAGTAACGTTCAGAAGTGTCTTCATCAAGACATTGGTCTCTTCCAGCCAATCACTGACCTCAGCAACTCGTTCCAGCTACATCGGATGAGCCACGGAGATCTGTGATTGGCTGCAGCAATGTTGACGTGATGTCACAGCCAAACAGCATAGAACATCACCGCAGTGAAGACTGTGCTCAATCTGGTTTGGGAGTGTACATTTACACCGCGTGCAGAATTATTAGGCAAGTTGTATTTTAGAGGATTTTTTTTATTATTGATCAACAACTATGTTCTCAATCAACCCAAAAGACTCATAAATATCAAAGCTTAATATTTTTGGCAGTTGGAGTGGGGTTTTTTTAGATTTGGCTATCTTAGGAGGATCTGTTTGTGCAGGTAACTATTACTGTGCAGAATTATTAGGCAACTTAATAAAAAACAAATATATTCCCATCTCACTTGTTTATTTTCACCAGGTAAACCAATATAACTGCACAAAATTTAAAAATAAACATTTCTGATATGCAAAAGCAAAACCCCCAAAAAATGAGTGACCAATATAGCCACCTTTCTTTATGATGACACTCAGCAGCCGACCATCCATAGATGCTGTCAGTTGCTTGATCTGTTTATGATCAACATTGCGTGCAGCAGCCACCACAGCCTCCCAGACACTGTTCCGAGAGGTGCACTGTTTTCCCTCCCTGCAGATCTAACATTTTATGAGGGACCACAGGTTCTCTATGGGGTTTAGATCAGGTGAACAAGGGGGCCATGTCATTATTTTTTTCATCTTTTAGATCTTTACTGTTCAGCAACGCTGTGGAGTAGTTGGATGCATGTGATGGAGCAATGTCCTGCATGAAAATCATGTTTTTCTTGAACGATACCGACTTCTTCCTGTACCACTGCTTGAAGTTGTCTTCCAGAAACTGGCAGTAAGGGTATGTGCGCACGTTGCTTTTTACCTGCTTTTTACCTGCTTTTTTGCTGCTTTTTCTTCTGCGCTGTTTAATGCCAAAATGGATGTGTTCTTCTATTCAAGCAAAGTCTATGGGAATTTGGGTTTCTTGTTCACACTATGTTGTTCAAAATGCTGCCTTTTTGTGGCAGAACTTTGGTCAAAAACTCAGCTTTGCAGTGCAAAACCCAAATGGCAAAAACAATTGACATGTTGCTTCTTTGAAGAGCTGAGTTTTTGACTAAAGTTCTGCCACAAAAAGGCAGCATTTTGAACAACATAGTGTGAACAAGAAACCCAAATTCCCATAGACTTTGCTTGAATAGAAGAACACATCCATTTTGGCATTAAACAGCGCAGAAGAAAAAGCAGCAAAAAAGCAGGTAAAAAGCAATGTGCGCACATACCCTCAGTCTGGGAGTTGAGCTTCACTCCATCCTCAATTCGAAAAGGTCCCACAAGTTCATCTTTGATGATACCAGCCCATACCAGTTCCCCACCTCCACCTTGCTGGCGTCTGAGTCGGAGTGGAGCTCTCTGCCCTTTACTGATCCAGCCTCTGGCCCATCCATCTGGCCCATCAAGAGTCACACTCATTTCATCAGTCCATAAAACCTTTGAAAAACCAGTCTTAAGATATTTCTTGGCCCAGTCTTGACGTTTTATCTTATGTTTCTTGTTCAAAGGTGGTGGTTTTTCAGCCTTCCTTACCTTGGCCTGTCCCTGAGTATGGCACACCTTGTGCTTTTTGATACTCCAGTAACGTTGCAGCTCTGAAATATGGCCAAACTGGTGGCAAATGGCATCTTGGCAGCTTTACGCTTGATTTTCATCAATTCATGGGCAGTTATTTTGCGCCTTTTTTGCCCAGCACGCTGCTTGCGACCCTGTTGGCTATTTGACATGAAACGCTTGATTGTTCGGTGATCACGCTTCAAAAGTTTGTCAGTTTCAAGACTGCTGCACCCCTCTGCAAGACATCTCACAATTTTGGACTTTTCAGAGACCGTCAAATCTCTCTTCTGACCCATTTTGCCAAAGGAAAGGAAGTTGCCTAATAATTAAGCACACCTTATATAGGGTGTTAATGTCATTACACTGCACCCCTCCTCATTACAGAGATGCACATCACCTGATTTACTTAATTGGTAGTTGGCTCTCAAGCCTATATAGCTTGGCGTAGGGCAACATGTATAAAAAGCATCATGTGATCAAAATACTTATTTGCCTAATAATTCTGCACACAGTGTATTTGCACAGTCAGTGTTTGCAACGTTTTGGAAGTAGCGTGTTTGTTTGCATACAGAATGCTGCGTACTACAGTACAAGCACAGTGGATGGATTTATAGAAATCTCTTGCCCACGGTGCTTCTTTTCTCTGCTCCGTAAACTTACATGTAGAAAGAGAAATTTGTCAGCTCACCCCTCTTCACTCCTGGACTCTGCACCGATGCAAGGAACGCCCTGGCCCTTGCTGTAAACTTACATGTGGCGCGGCTTTCCAAGCTGCAGCATGTCAATTTATGTTCCTGTGGCCAGAATGTTCTTCATAGGGAGAAAAAAGCAAAAGTAGGTAGCACACTGAACCCTGATAGTAGGCGCGGACTGCTGCATTCTCCTGCAGAGCACACTCACATTTCCACAGGCGGGCTGACACTGCGTCAGCTGCTGTACATCCAACCTAAGAGCTTACTTTGTAGTCTTCCATATCACTTAGTCTATGTGAAAAAAAATAATGTGAACACTTTCAAATCTAGTACCACTAATATACTAATCGCATACTGATAGATGACAGACTGAACATGAGTCAACAGTGTGATGCAGCAGCAAAAAAGACAAACACAATTTTGCAATGTATTAACAGAAGCACAGATAATAATAGGTTTTATTTCTACAGCGCCAACATATTCCACAGCGCTTTACAATTCAGAGGGGACATGTACAGACAATATGAGAATACAAAATAACAAAATTAAGATACCAGGAGGAGTGAGGGCCCTGCTCGTAAGCTTACATTCTATGAGGAAATAGGGGAGACACAAAAGGTGAATGGGGGGAGAAAAGCTTGTCATATATGGTCCAGCCATCGATCACGTGAAGTAATTATCACCCTCTACTCCTCTTTGGTCAGACCTCATCTGCAATTCTGAGCACCACGTCTTAAAAAAAGACAGCAACAAATTGGAGCAAGTTCAGAGAAGAGCAGCCAGAATGGTGACCGGTCTATAAACTGTCCGATGAGGAACGGTTACAGGATTTGGGAATGTTTAGCTTGAAAAAAAGAAAACTGAGAGGAATCTTAATAGCCGTCTGCAAATATCTCAAAGGCTGTCGAACTAGGGTTGACAAGGACAAGGACAAGGAAAGAATAGAAGCAATGGAATGAAACTGATTGGGAAGCGTCACAGATTAGATTTTGGAATAAAAACCTTTTGACAGTGAGTGATCAATGACTGGAACCACAAGAGGTAATGAGTTCCCCTTCAATGGAAGACGTAAAAAGGAGACTGGACAGACACCTGTGTGGGATGATATAGTGAATCTTGCTTTGAGCAGGGAGTTGGACCTGATGACCCTGGAGGTCCCATCCAACTATAACATTCTATGATTCTACTGCAGATAATCTACAGATACAGTAGAATAAATCCCAATTGGCATGATGACATGGTTTTTAGCAAAGTGTGTCCATTTTAAAAACGCCCCTAGGGACCTGGTCCTTTAGCCCACTAGAGTTTAGCATTTTCATAGCGAGCAGGCTAAATCCCAGTGGGCAGAAGGACCTGGTCCATTAGATCACTAAGTCTTGTATTAAAACAGTTATTGGGACCTGGTCCTTTAGCCCACTAGGATTTAGCTTTCGCATAGAGAGCAGGCTAAATCCCAGTGGGCAGAAGGACCCAGTCCTTTTTCCCACTAAGAATTGTATTAAAACACTCATTAGGACCTGATCCTTTAGCCCACTAGGAATTAGCTTTCTCATAGAGAGCAGGCTAAATCCCAGTGGGCAGAAGAACCTGGTCCTTTTTTCCCCACTAAGAGTTGTATTAAAACACTCATTAGGACCTTAGGACCTGGTCCTTTAGCCCACTAGGATTTAGCTTTCTAATAGAGAGCAGGCTAAATCCCAGTGGGCAGAAGGACCTGGTCCCTCTGCCCACTGGCAAATAGTTGGCTCTGGATAGAGAAAGCTAAATCCCAGTGGAAGGATCCATTAGATCACCAAGTCTTGTATTAAGACAGTTCTTGGGACCTGGTCCTTTAGCCCACTAGGATTTAGCTTTCTTATGTAGAGCAGGCTAAATCCCAGTGGGCAGAAGGACCTGGTCCTTTTTTCCCACTAAAAATGGTATTAAAACACTCATAAGGACCTGGTACTTTAGCCCACTAGGAATTAGCTTTCTCATAGAAAGCAGGCTAAATCCCAGTGGGCAGAAGGACCTGGTCCTTTTGTCCCCACTAAGAATTGTATTAAAACACTCATTAGGACCTGGTCCTTTAGCCCACTAGGAATTAGCTTTCTCATACAGAGCAGGCTAAATCCCAGTGGCCAGAAGGACCCAGTCCTTTTCCCCACTAAGAATTGTATTAAAACACTCATTAGGACCTGGTCCTTTAGCCCACTAGGATTTAGATTTCTCATAGAAAACAGGCTGAATCCCAGTGGCCAGAAGGACTTGGTCCTTTTTCCCACTAAGAATTGTATTAAAACACTCATTGGAACCTGGTCCTTTAGCCCACTAGGATTTAGCTTTCTCATACAGAGCAGGCTAAATCCCAGTGGCCAGAAGGACCTGGTCCTTTTTCCCACTAAGAATTGTATTAAAACGCTCATTGGAACCTGGTCCTTTAGCCCACTAGGATTTAGCTTTCTCATACAGAGGAGGCTAAATCCCAGTGGGCAGAAGGACCTGGTCCCTCTGCCCACTGGGAAATAGCCGGCTCTGGATAGAGAAAGCTAAATCCCAGTGGAAGGAGGGACCTGGTCCTTTAGCCCACTGGGATTTAGCTTTCTCTCTATAGAGTCGGCTATTTCCCAGTGGGCAGAGGGACCAGGTCCTTCTAGCCACTGGGATTTAGCCACGACCATCGTTACACACGAAAGCTGTCAGTCCACGTCACAGCATGAACGCGCTGTTACACTAGAGGTGAATCCAGGAGGAGCCATGTTGTTGGCGCCGCTTGTATAGAACCCAGAGGAGCGCTGCCTCCGCTATCATGGCCGCCGTTGGAGACCGATCGTCATCCTATCACGCGGCCTCTAGTGTTATGACGCACTGAGTAAAGCGACGAGAATCCCGTCTCTATGGAAACCCGCGGATTCAGACGTTAGTGGAGAGAATTTATTGCATGCGTCTTCAAACTGTCTGAAACCACATTTCCCAATACGCCCACATAGTGCACAGCCTGCTGGGATTTGTAGTTTTGAGGCCACAGCTGAGTACTGCCTGTTCTGTGACCCCCTACCACAGTCCACATGTCCTGTGTGCCCTGCAGCGCCCCCTACAGCAGAGTGAGCTGCTGCCTCCCCTGGCGCTATAGTCACTGGTGCAGTTTCCATTGCAGCCTGTGGGACACAGAGCTGGGGGACCCTATTAACCCCCTCACCCCCAGCCTGTTTCATGACCAGGCCACTTTTGATTCTAGATTCCATTTCCCACATGTCTACTTTATATCATCAGCATTTATTATTTAAAAAAACAAACAAAAACGAAGCATTTTTTGTTAGGCAGTCAGAAGGGCTCGGCTATGTTCCCACGGTCAGTGTTACTCGTGTTCTGGACGCAGCGTATTTTCACTGCGTTTTACAGTGCAAGAAAAGTGGATGGAATTAATGGAAAACTCATGCTCTGAAGAGAAGGAGCGCCATAGTGGGAATTGTGTGCAGGTGCCATGTCACATTGGCACAGCCCCTGAGGTGCCAGAGCAGCAGGACCCCCACAAGTGACCACATTTTACAAACTGTACCCCTCAATGAATTCATCTAGCTGTAAAGTGAGCATAGTGACACCACAGGTTTGTCACAAAATGTTATACTATTGGGTGTTGAAGAAAAAATAATGACATTTTCACCACTAAAATGTTGTTTTAACCCCAGATTTGTAATTTTCACAAGGAGAATAGGTAAAATCGGCCCCATAATGTATTACCCAATTTCTCCTGAATGTGGCAATACCCCACATATGACTGTACAGTACTGTTTGGACACACCACAGGGCCCGGGAGGGAAGGAGCGCCATTTTATTTTTGGCGCTGAGATTTTCCTACAATAGTTTGCGGACTCCCTTTGCGGAGCCCCTAAGTGTCAGAAAAGTAGAAACCCCCTCAAGTGACCACATATTGGAAATTAAACCTCTCTATGGGTGTAGTGACGATTTAGTCTCTGTAAAACACCCATGGTGTCAAATGCACTTTTGTGCACACCTAAAATAGACGCGTAAAAGGATGGACACCATTGGACCACAGGCTATACAAGAGTTCAAAGTGACTCCCTCTGCCTCATTACAGTAATTCTGTTAGGAATTTTGTCTGAATCACAGTTAGAATAGGAGGCTATATGTACCTCCAATATATACTGACATATATTCCTGATTGTGTTCTCCTCCCATCAGCCCCAGGGTGTTTTTTATTAATGTCAGATCCTACCTGCCCATATATTTGTAGACCTTTAGTTAAGGAGCGAAATGAAATAGGATAGGGTCCCATCAAAGCAGAGGCAGACATATCATTGGTGAAGAATGTGCGGCTGCACAGGGGCCCAAGAGGTTAGGGGGCCCATTTCTACCTCCAAAGCAGATGGAATTATGCATTTTGATGAGCTCTTGGGCTGCAAAGGGCCCATATATAGTTCTTGCACAGTGTCCCATTTCTGTGTGTCTGCCAGTGCGTCAAACAAAGGTTAACTTGCCGTGGTCGATGGGCACACATGAATTGGCCAATTTGTGTGTTAAGTACCTTCATTTTTCTAAAGTATATTCTATATAGCATTTATGCATTTTAAATTTCATGTATTCTACATTTGCATATATCTTAGCACTTATAGAGTGCTGCTGTATTATTTTGTGTAACGCCCATACTGGCATCCCCACGCGGTCCTTCCCCCATCCCCCGGCAGGGATGTCAGTTCTCTCACCTGCCCGGCCATCCTGCGGTGGCTGCTCCGTCCTCGGTTCATGCCAGTAGAGTTTGATCGTGGCCACACCCATAGGCCATCATGCCCTGACCCAGAAGTGCCTCTCAGTCCAGCTGAGAGGTTTCTGGTACTTAAGGCACCTTCCCCTTTAGGTAGATGCCTGGGCAATGAGTTCCTAACGTTGCTAGTTCTCAGGTTCTAATGTGCTGTTGTCGTCATTGTGCTGTGTTCTGCTGTTGATTCTGCTACCACGATATCTGTTGCTGCAAGAATCCATGCTGGCCACCTACCATGGAACCTGCTACCATAAGTATCCTCATCGGCCTCTGCTACCACATTCATCCATACATCCCGGCCAAATTCATGACACCGGCAGCTGCTGCTGATTCTGTCTTAAGATATGGTCTGTGCCCATACTCCTGGGGCCAGCCAGCCATCGCAGTATCAGTCTTCCTAAGTGGCACCCGGTCTCACACCTGTAGCGCAATAGAGGCTCTGGGGAAAACCAGGTGTTGTTCCGTACTCCAGCCCCTCTGGGTTTTCTGTGTGTTGTGGCCCAGTGGGTCCGCTAATCCATTGCTTGCCTTGCAAGCATAACATTTTGCTTATGTTTCATATAGTTATTTATTATTATAGCGCCATTTATTCCATGGCGGTTTACATGTGAAACGGTGTATACATAATTAAAGTGCAATTATCATGAACAATACAAGAAGGTACAGGAGAAGAGAGGACACTGCCCGCGAGGGCTCACAGTCTACAGAGTTATAGTAGCTGGCACCTGTTCACACTTGCTATGTTCTATCTGGAGATGCAGTTTTGTTTTGTTTTGGGTTTTTTTGCGTACATAATATATTACAAGTCATAAGTATTGCAATACATTTTACCTGTCAGTTCTGCACTGATAGGAGCATCTTAAACCATGCTCCTGGCATGGTCTAACAGGGCTGCCGTTAATGGCTGACTTGGAGGTCGTCGTGACGATCTCAAGTTGCCATGGAAATGATCACAACCCCGTGATCATGTCATTGGGGTCTCAATCAGGTGGGAGAAGGAGCACACACACTCTCCCAGCCTCCTAAATGCTGTGATCGCTATTCATTGCAGCATTTAGGGGGATAAACAGAGAGGGCGGCGCGGGCACCATCCCTGGCTGTGACAGGCACACCAAGCTCCCAGTGGCGATCGTGCAGGCACCGTCACTGTGCCCTCATGATCACCAAAACGTATATTTACGTCATTTTGTGGAGCCCGTCCCCAATCATGATGTAAACGTACGTCAAATGTCGGAAAGAGGTTAAAAGTCAATAAGCGCCATTCTGTGATGAATCTGTGAAATTGTACAATTTAATTTTTCTGCATTTTTAGCAGAATTACACACGTCACAACTGTGATTCCACATGCAAACAGTGAGTATTTGGTCATTATTTTATCTCAGTATTTGTAAGCCAAAAGCAGGAGTAGATAGAAAATGTAGAAGTGGTGCCCATGTTTCTATTATACTTTTCCTCTGATTGTTAAACTCCAGATTCTGGCTATAAATACTGAAGTAAAAAACTCACCAAATAATCAAGGTGTGCACGTGGTTCTAAAATATAGAGGAATAATTACTGCAGCACATGTAGCCCACTAAGGTAAGTATAAACCAGCACCCTAATCTCCCCAGTCCTTAACATGTGCCGCCACTGACATATTCTCCTAGTGAATCCCATTAGTGTTCACAGTATAACACAGGGGTCTCAAACTCGGCTGGGTGTATGGGCCGCACAGAGGAGAAAAAATAATTTGGGGGGCCGCATTCTTTTGAAGGACAAAGTGACATTTTTATTGGTACCATATATATTTTTTTACACACCTTTTTGGATCACTGATTTTGAACATTTTCAACTAGTTTATTATAACAAATGTGCACATTCTTTGTTTAAATATAAAAAAATAATAATTTTGATGGTAAAAAAAAATGTCATGCCTTATTTCTTTATCGTTACTTTGGGAGACCCAGACCATGGGTGTTTAGCTTCTGCCTCCGGAGGACACACAAAGTACTACACTTAAAAGTGTAGCTCCTCCCTCTGAGCTTATACACCCCCTGGTAGCCAGTCCTAGCCAGTCACCAAGGTCATGGCGACAGTGATTGCGGTCCTGCACCTCCAGGGGTTAGCAGTGCTTCCTTATCTGGACGACCTTCTGGTCAAGGGTACATCCAGACTGTCAGTGGAGTGTTTCGCTCACTCTCGCCACCCTAGCCCAATTCGGGTGGATTGTCAATCTTCCCAAATCCACTCTGACTCCGACCCAGAGTCTCACGTACCTAGGGATCAAAATGGCCTTCATGGTCGAATCAGTGCCGAGAAGCCAGCATTAAAAAAAGGCAATTAAAAAACCGTGTGGCATTTGCCAAGTCCCACAGCCTGCTAAACAGATGGACGCTGGAAAAGTGTCAGAAGGTGGATTTCTCTGATGAATCTTCAGTTGAATTACACCACAGCCGCTGCAAATACTGCAGGAGACCTACTGGAGCCCGTATGGATTCAGAAAACAGTTACGTTTGGTGGTGGAAAGATCATTGTCTGGGGTTACATTCAGTATGGGTGTGTGGGAAACATTTTCAAGGTGGAAGGCAATATCAGTAGCCTAAAATATCAAGAAGTATTAGCTACCTCTTACGTTCCCAATCATAAAAGGGGTCAAATTCTTCAGCAGGATGGTGCTTCATCTCATACATCCATCTATACAACAAAGTTCCTCCTGGCAAAAAAGATCAAGGTGCTCAAGGACTGGCCAGCCCACTCACCAGACATGAACATCATTGAGCATGTTTGGTATAGGATGAAAGAGGAAGCTTGGAAGACAAAACCAAAGAATCTAGATGAACTCTGGGAGGCATGTAAGACTGCATACTTTGCTATTCCTGATGACTTCATCAATAAACTGTATAAATCATTGTTGAACCGCATGGATGCAGTCCTTCAAGCTCATGGAAGTCACACAAAATATTAAATATGGCTCTAATAGCACCACAACTTCATTCACCAATGTAATGAAACATATCTTTATATTAGAAGTTAATTATTTGTTTGAATTTCACATTACTTTCTGTGGGTGACAAAACTTTGTCTTGCCAAAATCTGACCTTTCTGTGTTCATTAAATGATCAATATTTCAGCTTTGCAGAAACTTTATTTTCATAACCTAAACCAAATTTGGGAGGGTTTCAGCTTTCAAAAGAGTAATTTATGAAACCAATGGATGAATTTAAAGTCAGGTTATAAGCTTTTATTTACATAACATGGAAAAGCGATAGAACTTCTTTCAGAGACTGTACGTAGTTTATTGTTCATAGGATCCCTATAGCAGTAATGCTTTACCATTTTTCATGTTTATATTTTTATAGATGTTAGTGTGCAGCTTATTATCTGTATTACAACAATTTAGACTGGTCCATTTTTGGGGTTTTGAATGAAATTATGCCCAATTTTAGTTTTTTTTCGTGTTGTTCCAATACACATAAAGGAAATAAAATGTGTGTAACTGTAATAATTTTCTGGGAGAAGTGCTTCATGCTCTGTAACAATTTCAAGGGTGCAAACACTTTCGGCCAGGACTGTGTAGGTATTAGTTCATTTTGCTGTGCGTATAAGCTCTCTACTTAAAGCTTAGGATACTAATGTAAGTTTTGCTCAAAACTTAAAAAGTAGCAAAATAAAACCGCATAAGAGACTACACCTATCCTATGTGTCCTTCGAGCACCATCCTTGGAGCCGTCACAAATCCTCTGTAGCTCACATTTTCCATCTATTCGCCTTAGGAACCATTTCAGCCAAAATCTAAAGTAATTGCTGTAGAAATATTGCCAGATATAGAGAAGCATCCTAAAAGAGAAAGAAATAATTAATGTTTGCAAACACATGTTCAGATACAGAACTATGACTGGGGAAATACAGCCAATAATTACACAATAAGACGGTATAACAAAGAGCATAATTGTAAAATATTTGAATCAGCTTACATAGGAACTAAGGGGTTAAGTAACCAGTGGCACTCCAGGTGTTGTGAAACTACCAACATGCCCCTTAGCTGTCTGCCTGTGGCTGCCAGGGAATGCATGGTGGTGGTTACACAATAGCTGGAGTGCTGAAGCTTGCTGACAACAGGGATTATTTACGGCACCCACTGCAGGGTTTATTTCCCAGTGCCTTTAACCTAGGTCCCCTGCTCCTGGTTTTAGGGGTACTTTGCACGCTGCGGCATCGCTAGCCGATGATAGCGATGTCCAGCACGATAACACCCGCCCCCGTCGCAGATGCCATATCTTGTGATAGCTGCCGTAGTGAACATTATCGCTACGGCAGCTTCACATGCACTTACCTGCCCTGCGACGTCGCTGTGACTGACGAAGAATCCCTGCTTCAAGGGGGAGGTGCGTTCGGCGTCACTAATCGGCCGGCCAATAGAAGCGGAGGGGCGGAGATGAGCGGGATGTAAATATCCCGCCCACCTCCTTCCTTCCGCATAGCCGGTGGACGCAGGTAAGGAGATGTTTGTCGCTCCTGCGGGTTTACACACAGCGATGTGTGGAGCTGAAGGAGCGAAAAACAGCATCGTACCTGCGGACGCACCGACATTGTGAAAAGGACCGGCGTGACACAGATCAGCGATTTTTGACTGTTTCACGCTCGTTCATCTTCTCTCCTAGGCTTTACACGTTGCGACGTCGTTACCGGCGCCGGATGTGCGTCACTTACGATTTGACCCCGACGATATCGCAATAGCGATGTCGCAACGTGCAATGTACCCCTTAGGCTATGTGCCCACAGGAGATTAAACTTGCAGGTTTATCTGTGGAAAATCCGAGGATTTTCTGGATTTCCAGATAAATCCGCAGGTTTCAGCATGTACAGACACTCCCCATGTTATCCTGTGGGACATGTGGAGTGCTGTGTCCATGCTGCGGTATGTACGGCTGCGGAATATGCTGTGGATGTCCCGCAGCCGCACATAACTGCATGTCAATTATTCCTGTGGAATTACCTGCGGACATACAGGCCCTCCACTATGGAGATAGAGGCCGGGACTTCTGCAGGTAAGCCGCACGACTGCCCGCAGGTTTACCGCAGATATTTCGCTGTACTACCGCAGCTAAAAATAGCTGCGGATTCCAGCTGCAGGAAACCTGCGGATATATCCGCAGGTACAAACTCCCGTGAGCACATAGCCTTATACTCGCCAATCATCTTCACCTTTTACTGATGCCATCTTGTGACTGCAACTTCTGACTAATCGGAAGTTAGCAGTTACGGGACAAGTGCTCAATACAAGTCTATGAGAGCCAGAACAAGGCTCTAATAGACTTATATACCTACGGTGCACTCCCTGAAACACTGGAGCAGCCAGGTCACAACTTTAGGGGGACTGACAGGAGCGCCACTGAAAACAGATGAAGACGCCGGAGGGCGAGTATAGAACAGGGGACGTCTCAAGATTAGAAGCACCACTGCAGCAGTAAAATAAAAAATAACGCTAGAGTGGTGCTTTAGCAATTCTTATAAGGGAAAGAATTACTGTTCAAACCAAGAACAGGTGCTCCGTGCATCATGATGGGCCAAATAAATACACCTTCCCACCTGCTTGATTTTCATCTGTCCCCACCGTTCTTTGGCTCTATGAAGTCTGAGCTGTCAATCAAAGAAGGAGGGGGAAAGAGGGGAAAACAAGCAGGTGGGAAGGTGCACTTAGATGACTGTCCTTGCCAAGAAGCACCGAGCGCCTGTACATGCCCCTTTAGGACATAAAGGGGTTTTCCTATCGCAGAGATCCTATCCCAATATGTAGCTGGTGTAATAAGAAGAATATTAGCAAATACCTCCAATTGGAAATGTAGTATAGTTCTTCTGATAAGCTGTCACCTCATGTGCAGGCATGGCAAGAGCTTTGGTATCCATGGTTACGAGCACTACCAACTAACTGTCCCTATATGACGGGCCGTAATCTTGGCTACCAAAGCTACTGCAATGCCTGCACATGAGGTAAATAACAGCTTTTCACATTTTTAATTGGAGGAATTTGCAAATATTCTTTTAATTACACCTAGAACATATTGGGATAGGTTCTTAGAGATGGGAATACCCCTTAATATGTGATAGGGGCTGCTCCTCACTCTGGACCTAGCCTGATCATACAATACATGAATGGCCGCCATGTTACACTATGTAATCTGCAGCAGCCACACTCTGAAAGCTATGTGCACAGTCAGAAGCATGTAGTAAGGTCACCGGCAGTGCCAGACATTCCTTACAGTCGTTTATATTCCTCTACAACAAGAGCGGCGCCTGTCGCATGTACCATGTGTGGTCTGTTGTGTATCGTGTAGCGGCGTCTCTGCCCCGTGCTGTGTAGCGGCGTCTCTGCCCCGTGCTGTGTAGCGGCGTCTCTGCCCCGTGCTGTGTTGCGGCGTCTCTGCCCCGTGCTGTGTTGCGGCGTCTCTGCCCCGTGCTGTGTTGCGGCGTCTCTGCCCCGTGCTGTGTTGCGGCGTCTCTGCCCCGTGCTGTGTTGCGGCGTCTCTGCCCCGTGCTGTGTAGCGGCGTCTCTGCCCCGTGCTGTGTAGCGGCGTCTCTGCCCCGTGCTGTGTAGCGGCGTCTCTGCCCCGTGCTGTGTAGCGGCGTCTCTGCCCCGTGCTGTGTTGCGGCGTGTCTGCCCCGTGCTGTGTTGCGGCGTGTCTGCCCCGTGCTGTGTTGCGGCGTGTCTGCCCCGTGCTGTGTTGCGGCGTGTCTGCCCCGTGCTGTGTAGCGGCGTGTCTGCCCCGTGCTGTGTAGCGGCGTGTCTGCCCCGTGCTGTGTAGCGGCGTGTCTGCCCCGTGCTGTGTAGCGGCGTGTCTGCCCCGTGCTGTGTAGCGGCGTGTCTGCCCCGTGCTGTGTTGCGGCGTGTCTGCCCCGTGCTGTGTTGCGGCGTGTCTGCCCCGTGCTGTGTTGCGGCGTGTCTGCCCCGTGCTGTGTTGCGGCGTGTCTGCCCCGTGCTGTGTTGCGGCGTGTCTGCCCCGTGCTGTGTAGGGGCGTGTCTGCCCCGTGCTGTGTAGGGGCGTGTCTGCCCCGTGCTGTGTAGCGGCGTGTCTGCCCCGTGCTGTGTAGCGGCGTGTCTGCCCCGTGCTGTGTAGCGGCGTGTCTGCCCCGTGCTGTGTAGCGGCGTGTCTGCCCCGTGCTGTGTAGCGGCGTGTCTGCCCCGTGCTGTGTAGCGGCGTGTCTGCCCCGTGCTGTGTAGCGGCGTGTCTGCCCCGTGCTGTGTAGCGGCGTGTCTGCCCCGTGCTGTGTAGCGGTGTGTCTGCCCCGTACTGTGTAGTAGTGTCTGCCCCGTACTGTGTAGCGGCGTCTCTGCCCCGTACTGTGTAGCAGTGTGTCTGCCCCGTACTGTGTAGTAGTGTCTGCCCCGTACTGTGTAGTAGTGTCTGCCCCGTACTGTGTAGTAGTGTCTGCCCCGTACTGTGTAGCAGTGTGTCTGCCCCGTACTATGTAGCAGTGTCTGCCCCGTACTGTGTAGCAGTGTCTGCCCCGTACTGTGTAGCAGCGTGTCTGCCCCGTACTGTGTAGCAGCGTGTCTGCCCCGTACTGTGTAGCAGCGTGTCTGCCCCGTACTGTGTAGCAGCGTGTCTGCCCCGTACTGTGTAGCAGCGTGTCTGCCCCGTACTGTGTAGCAGTGTGTCTACCCCGTACTGTGTAGCAGTGTGTCTGCCCCGTACTGTGTAGCGGTGTGTCTGCCCCGTACTGTGTAGCGGTGTGTCTGCCCTGTACTGTGTAGTAGTGTCTGCCCCGTACTGTGTAGCGGCGTCTCTGCCCCGTACTGTGTAGCAGTGTGTCTGCCCCGTACTATGTAGCAGTGTCTGCCCCGTACTGTGTAGCAGTGTCTGCCCCGTACTGTGTAGCGGTGTGTCTGCCCTGTACTGTGTAGTAGTGTCTGCCCCGTACTGTGTAGCAGTGTGTCTGCCCCGTACTGTGTAGCAGTGTGTCTGCCCCGTACTGTGTAGCAGTGTGTCTGCCCCGTACTGTGTAGCAGTGTGTCTGCCCCGTACTGTGTAGCGGTGTGTCTGCCCCGTACTGTGTAGCGGTGTGTCTGCCCTGTACTGTGTAGTAGTGTCTGCCCCGTACTGTGTAGCGGCGTCTCTGCCCCGTACTGTGTAGCAGTGTGTCTGCCCCGTACTATGTAGCAGTGTCTGCCCCGTACTGTGTAGCAGTGTGTCTGCCCCGTACTGTGTAGCAGTGTGTCTGCCCCGTACTGTGTAGCAGTGTGTCTGCCCTGTACTGTGTAGCAGTGTCTGCCCCGTACTGTGTAGCAGTGTCTGCCCCGTACTGTGTAGCAGTGTGTCTGCCCCGTACTGTGTAGCAGTGTGTCTGCCCTGTACTGTGTAGCAGTGTGTCTGCCCCGTACTGTGTAGCAGTGTCTGCCCCGTACTGTGTAGCAGTGTCTGCCCCGTACTGTGTAGCAGTGTGTCTGCCCCGTACTGTGTAGCAGTGTGTCTGCCCCGTACTGTGTAGCAGTGTGTCTGCCATGCAGCAGGTTATCTGCCCTCTACCGTATTTCTTCATGTGGCCGCCAATTTTTACCACCAAAGGGGGCAGATAAAGGGAGAGCTCTCAAACCCTCACCTGGTAGAGGCGCAGACCCCCGCGTTGGTCGCAGCACAGCACGTATAGGAACCGATGAGTATCGTTACACACGAAAGCTGTCAGTCCACGTCACAGCATGAACGCGCTGTTACACTAGAGGTGAATCCAGGAGGAGCCATGTTGTTGGCGCCGCTTGTATAGAACCCAGAGGAGCGCTGCCTCCGCTATCATGGCCGCTGTTGGAGACCGATCGTCATCCTATCACGCGGCCTCTAGTGTTATGACGCAGTGAGTAAAGCGACGAGAATCCCGTCTCTATGGAAACCCGCGGATTCAGACGTTAGTGGAGAGAATTTATTGCATGCGTCTTCAAACTGTCTGAAACCACATTTCCCAATACGCCCACATAGTGCACAGCATGCTGGGATTTGTAGTTTTGAGGCCACAGCTGAGTACTGCCTGTTCTGTGACCCCCTACCACAGTCCACATGTCCTGTGTGCCCTGCAGCGCCCCCTACAGCAGAGTGAGATGCTGCCTCCCCTGGCGCTATAGTCACTGGTGCAGTTTCCATTGCAGCCTGTGGGACACAGAGCTGGGGGACCCTATTAACCCCCTCACCCCCAGCCTGTTTCATGACCAGGCCACTTTTGATTCTAGATTCCATTTCCCACATGTCTACTTTATATCATCAGCATTTATTATTTAAAAAAAAAAAAAACTAAGCATTTTTTGTTAGGCAGTCAGAAGGGCTCGGCTATGTTCCCACGGTCAGTGTTACTCGTGTTCTGGACGCAGCGTATTTTCACTGCGTTTTACAGTGAAAGAAAAGTGGATGGAATTAATGGAAAATTCATGCTCTGAAGAGAAGGAGCGCCATAGTGGGAATTGTGTGCAGGTGCCATGTCACATTGGCACAGCCCCTGAGGTGCCAGAGCAGCAGGACCCCCATAAGTGACCCCATTTTACAAACTGTACCCCTCAATGAATTCATCTAGCTGTAAAGTGAGCATAGTGACACCACAGGTTTGTCACAAAATGTTATACTATTGGGTGTTGAAGAAAAAATAATGACATTTTCACCACTAAAATGTTGTTTTAACCCCAGATTTGTAATTTTCACAAGGAGAATAGGTAAAATCGGCCCCATAATGTATTACCCAATTTCTCCTGAATGTGGCAATACCCCACATATGACTGTACAGTACTGTTTGGACACACCACAGGGCTCGGGAGGGAAGGAGCGCCATTTTATTTTTGGCGCTGAGATTTTCCTACAATAGTTTGCGGACTCCCTTTGTGGAGCCCCTAAGTGACAGAAAAGTAGAAACCCCCTCAAGTGACCACATATTGGAAATTAAACCTCTCTACGGGTGTAGTGACGATTTAGTCTCTGGAAAACACCCATGGTGTCAAATGCACTTTTGTGCACACCTAAAATAGATGCGTAAAAGGATGGACACCATTGGACCACAGGCTATACAAGAGTTCAAAGTGACTCCCTCTGCCTCATTACAGTAAATATTCTGTTAGGAATTTTGTCTGAATCACAGTTAGAATAGGAGGCTATATGTACCTCCAATATATACTGACATATATTCCTGACTGTGTTCTCCTCCCATCAGCCCCAGGGTGTTTTTTATTAATGTCAGATCCTACCTGCCCATATATTTGTAGACCTTTAGTTAAGGAGCGAAATGAAATAGGATAGGGTACCATCAAAGCAGAGGCAGACATATCATTGGTGAAGAATGTGCGGCTGCACAGGGGCCTAAGAGGTTAGGGGGCCCATTTCTACCTCCAAAGCAGATGGAATTATGCATTTTGATGAGCTCTTGGGCTGCAAAGGGCCCATATATAGTTCTTGCACAGTGTCCCATTTCTGTCTGTGTCTGCCAGTACGTCAAAGAAAGGTTAACTTGCCGTGGTTGATGGGCACACATGAATTGGCCAATTTGTGTGTCAAGTACCTTCATTTTTCTAAAGTATATTCTATATAGCATTTATGCATTTTAAATTTCATGTATTCTACATTTGCATATATCTTAGCACTTATAGAGTGCTGCTGTATTATTTTGTGTAACGCCCATACTGGCATCCCCACGCTGTCCTTCCCCCATCCCCCGGCAGGGATGTCAGTTCTCTCACCTGCCCGGCCATCCTGCGGTGGCTGCTCCGTCCTCGGTTCATGCCAGTAGAGTTTGATCGTGGCCACACCCATAGGCCATCACGCCCTGACCCAGAAGTGCCTCTCAGTCCAGCTGAGAGGTTTCTGGTACTTAAGGCACCTTCTCCTTTAGGTAGATGCCTGGGCAATGAGTTCCTAACGTTGCTAGTTCTCAGGTTCTAATGTGCTGTTGTCGTCATTGTGCTGTGTTCTGCTGTTGATTCTGCTACCACGATATCTGTTGCTGCAAGAATCCACGCTGGCCACCTACCATGGAACCTGCTACCATAAGTATCCTCATCGGCCTCTGCTACCACATTCATCCATACATCCCGGCCAAATTCATGACACCGGCAGCTGCTGCTGATTCTGTCTTAAGATATGGTCTGTGCCCATACTCCTGGGGCCAGCCAGCCATCGCAGTATCAGTCTTCCTAAGTGGCACCCGGTCTCACACCTGTAGCGCAATAGAAGCTCTGGGGAAAACCAGGTGTTGTTCCGTACTCCAGCCCCTCTGGGTTTTCTGTGTGTTGTGGCCCAGTGGGTCCGCTAATCCATTGCTTGCCTTGCAAGCATAACATTTTCCTTATGTTTCATATAGTTATTTATTATTATAGCGCCATTTTTTCCATGGCGGTTTACATGTGAAACGGTGTATACATAATTAAAGTGCAATTATCATGAACAATACAAGAATGTACAGGAGAAGAGAGGACACTGCCCGCGAGGGCTCACAGTCTACAGAGTTATAGTAGCTGGCACGTGTTCACACTTGCTATGTTCTATCTGGAGATGCAGTTTTGTTTTGTTTTGGGTTTTTTTGCGTACATAATATATTACAAGTCATAAGTATTGCAATACATTTTACCTGTCAGTTCTGCACTGATAGGAGCATCTTAAACCATGCTCCTGGCATGGTCTAACAGGGCTGCCGTTAATGGCTGACTTGGAGGTCGTCGTGACGATCTCAAGTTGCCATGGAAATGATCACAACCCCGTGATCATGTCATTGGGGTCTCAATCAGGTGGGAGAAGGAGCACACACACTCTCCCAGCCTCCTAAATGCTGTGATCGCTATTCATTGCAGCATTTAGGGGAATAAACAGAGAGGGCGGCGCGGGCACCATCCCTGGCTGTGACAGGCACACCAAGCTCCCAGTGGCGATCGTGCAGGCACCGTCACTGTGCCCGCATGATCACCAAAACGTATATTTACGTCATTTTGTGGAGCCCGTCCCCAATCATGAAATAAACGTACGTCAAATGTCGGAAAGGGGTTAAAAGTCAATAAGCGCCATTCTGTGATGAATCTGTGAAATTGTACAATTTAATTTTTCTGCATTTTTAGCAGAATTACACACGTCACAACTGTGATTCCACATGCAAACAGTGAGTATTTGGTCATTATTTTATCTCAGTATTTGTAAGCCAAAAGCAGGAGTAGATAAAAAATGTAGAAGTGGTGCCCATGTTTCTATTATACTTTTCCTCTGATTGTTAAACTCCAGATTCTGGCTATAAATACTGAAGTAAAAAACTCACCAAATAATCAAGGTGTGCACGTGGTTCTAAAATATAGAGGAATAATTACTGCAGCACATGTAGCCCACTAAGGTAAGTATAAACCAGCACCCTAATCTCCCCAGTTCTTAACATGTGCCGCCACTGACATATTCTCCTAGTGAATCCCATTAGTGTTCACAGTATAACACAGGGGTCTCAAACTCGGCTGGGTGTATGGGCCGCACAGAGGAGAAAAAATAATTTGGGGGGCCGCATTCTTTGCAGGACAAAGTGACTTTTTATTGGTACCATATATATTTTTTTACACACCTTATTGGATCACTGATTTTGAACATTTTCCACTAGTTTATTATAACAAATGTGCACATTCTTTGTTTAAATATAAAAAAAAATAATAATTTTGATGGTAAAAAAAAATGTCATGCCTTATTTCTTTATCGTTCCTTTGGGAGACCCAGACCTTGGGTGTTTAGCTTCTGCCTCCGGAGGACACACAAAGTACTACACTTAAAAGTGTAGCTCCTCCCTCTGAGCTTATACACCCCCTGGTAGCCAGTCCTAGCCAGTCACCAAGGTCATGGCGGCAGTGATTGCGGTCCTGCACCTCCAGGGGTTAGCAGTGCTTCCTTATCTGGACGACCTTCTGGTCAAGGGTACATCCAGCGCAGACTGTCAGCGGAGTGTTTCGCTCACTCTCGCCACCCTAGCCCAATTCGGGTGGATTGTCAATCTTCCCAAATCCACTCTGACTCCGACCCAGAGTCTCACGTACCTAGGGATGCAGTTTGAGACTTTGCCGGCACTTGTGAAGTTGCCCTTAGACAAACAGCTGCCACTCCGGTTGGCGGTGCGCTCTCTCTTGAGGCCCCGCCGTTATACCCTCAGGCGTCTGATGCAGGTGCTGGGTCAAATGGTGGCCTCCATGGAGGCGGTTCCCTTTGCCCAGTTCCATCTGCGTCCTCTGCAGCTGGACATTCTATGCTGTTGGGACAAGCGGCCTTCCTCCTTACAGAGGTTAGTGGCTCTGTCGCCACGGACCAGGAGCTCTCTTAAGTGGTGGCTTCGACCCCTCTCCCTGTCCCAAGGGCGCTCCTTCCTGACTCCGTCCTGGGTGATTCTCACCACGGATGCCAGCCTATCCGGCTGGGGAGCGGTACATCTCCACCACAGAGCACAGGGCACTTGGACTCCGTCCGAGTCAGCCCTTTCAATCAATGTGCTGGAAACCAGAGCTGTGCTTCTAGCTCTCCTAGCCTTTCACCACCTGTTGGCGGGCAGGCACATTCGAGTCCAGTCAGACAACGTGACAGCGGTTGCCTACATCAATCACCAATGCGGGACACGCAGCCGCCTGGCAATGTTGGAGGTCCAACGCATTCTTCAATGGGCGGAGGACTCCAAGTCCACCATATCCGCAGTCCACATCCCTGGCATAGAAAACTGGGAGGCAGATTATCTCAGCCGTCAATCTGTGGACGGTGGCGAGTGGTCCCTGCACCCGGCAGTGTTTCAGTCAATCTGCCGCAAGTGGGGCAATCCGGACGTGGACCTAATGGCATCCCGTCACAACAACAAGGTTCCGGTTTACGTGGCTCGCTCCCATGATCCTCAGGCCTTCGCCGCGGACGCTCTGGTTCAAGACTGGTCCCAGTTTCGTCTGTCCTACGTGTTCCCCCTCTAGCTCTCTTGCCCAGAGTCCTGCGCAAGATCAGAATGGAGGGCCGTCGAGTCATCCTCATTGCACCGGACTGGCCCAGGCGAGCTTGGTATCCGGACCTGCTCCAACTGTCCGTGGAGATGCCGTGGCATCTTCCGGACTGTCCAGACCTGCTCTCGCAAGGTCCGTTTTTCCGCCCGAATTCTGCGGCACTCAAATTGACGGCGTGGCTCTTGAGTCCTGGATTTTGACGGCTTCTGGTATTCCTCCTGAAGTCATCTCCACTATGACTCGGGCCCGTAAGTCTTCCTCCGTCAAGATCTATCACAGGACTTGGAAAATTTTCCTGTCCTGGTGTCGCTCTTCCGGCCATTCTCCTTGGCCATTCTCATTGCCGACCCTTCTGTCTTTTTTACAGTCCGGTCTGCAGCTAGGACTGTCCCTCAACTCTCTCAAGGGACAAGTCTCAGCTCTATCAGTGCTGTTCCAGCGGCGTCTCGCCCGCCTGGCTCAGGTCCGCACCTTCATGCAAGGTGCGTCTCACATCATTCCACCTTATCGGCGGCCCTTGGATCCCTGGGACCTTAACTTGGTCCTCACGGTATTGCAGAAACCCCCTTTCGAGCCCCTTAGGGAGGTTTCTTTGTATCGTCTTTCTCAAAAGGTGGCCTTTCTAGTTGCCATAACTTCTCTCAGGAGAGTCTCTGATTTGGCTGCGCTCTCCTCGGAGTCACCTTTTTTGGTTTTTCACCAAGACAAGGTAGTTCTCCGTCCGACCCCGGACTTTCTTCTTAAGGTGGTCTCTCCCTTCCACCTTAACCAGGATATTTCCTTGCCTTCCTTCTGTCCGGCCCCTGTTCATCGCTTTGAGAAAGCGCTGCATACTCTAGATCTGGTGCGTGCTCTCCGGATCTATGTGTCTCGCACCGCTGCGCTTAGGCGGTGCACCTCTCTTTTTGTGCTAACCACAGGGCGGCGCAAGGGTCTCCCTGCTTCTAAGCCGACCTTGGCCCGTTGGATTAGATCGACCATTTCGGACGCCTACCAGAGTACTCAGGTTCCTCCCCCGCCGGGGATCAAAGCACACTCGACCTGAGCTGTCGGTGCCTCTTGGGCTTTTAGGCACCAGGCTACGGCTCAACAAGTCTGTCAGGCTGCCACTTGGACTAGCCTGCATACCTTTTCGAAGCACTACCAAGTGCATGCTCATGCTTCGGCAGATGCGAGCTTGGGCAGACGCATCCTTCAGGCGGCTGTCGCCCACTTGTGAAGTTAGGCTCCGCCTACTTCTTAGTTTTTTCTGTTTATTCCCACCCAGGGACAGCTTTGGAACGTCCCATGGTCTGGGTCTCCCAAAGGAACGTTAAAGAAAAAGAGAATTTTGTTACTTACCGTAAATTCTTTTTCTTATAGTTCCGTATTGGGAGACCCAGCTCCCTCCCTGTTGCCTGTTGGCAATTTTCTTGTTCCGTGTGTTATCACCGGCTGTTGTCGTGGACAGAGTCTCCGGTTGTTCCGGTTCTTACTCGGTTCTACTTGTGGGTGGCTATTCTCCTTCAGCTTTTGCACTAAACTGGCTAGGACTGGCTACCAGGGGGTGTATAAGCTCAGAGGGAGGAGCTACACTTTTAAGTGTAGTACTTTGTGTGTCCTCCGGAGGCAGAAGCTAAACACCCATGGTCTGGGTCTCCCAATACGGAACTATAAGAAAAAGAATTTACGGTAAGTAACAAAATTCTCTTTTTTGAGTTGTTTTTTTTTACATTTTATCCCTTTCTTGTAACTAATAATGTTACAATTAGCACTATATAGGAATTTTGGCCAACATCTTTTAGTAATGTTGTTGTAATGTGCCCATCCTTGTCCCCTTGTAGTATTGTGCCCCATCCTAGTCCCCATCCTACAGTAATGTACTGATCCTTGTCCCTATCCTATAGTAATGTGCCAACCTTGTCCCCATCCTATTGTAATGGCCCCCATCCTATAGTAATGTCCACATCCTATAGTAATGTCCCCATCCTATAGTAATGCCCCTATCCTATAGTAATGTCCCGAGCCTTGTCCCCATCCTGTAGTAATGTCCCCATCCAATAGTAATGTGCCTATCCTTGTCCCCATCCTATAGTAATGTCCCCATCCTATAGTAATGTCCCCAGCCTTATCCCTATCCTATAGTAATGTTTCCCATCCTTGTCCCCTTGTAGCAATGTCCCTATCCTGTAGTACTGTGCCCCATCCTAGTCCCCATCCTATAGTAATGTCCCCATTCTATAGTAATGTCCCCATCCAATAGTATTGTGCCCATCCTTGTAAAGTCACCATCCTTTAGTAATGTCCCAGCCTTGTCCCTATTCTATAGTAATGTCCCCATCCTGTAGTAATGGGTGGGGGGAGGGGGAATAGTGGCAGCGGCTGAAAGGGGGCAGTGGCGGCGGTGGATCGGATGCGGCGGATCGGATGCAGTGACGGCGGCTGAAAGGGGGCAGTGGCGGCGGTGGCGGATCGGATGCAGTGACGACGGCGGCTGAAAGGGGGCAGTGGCGGCGGATCGGATGCGGCGGATCGGATGCAGTGACGGCGGCTGAAAGGGGGCAGTGGCGGCGGTGGCGGATCGGATGCAGTGACGACGGCGGCTGAAAGGGGGCAGTGGCGGCGGCGGATCGGATGCAGTGACAGCAGCAGCTGAAAGGGGGCAGTGGCTATAACTTACCGATCGCTCTCCTCAGGTTCCACAGACACCGTGTAACACTAATGAGCGACGATCAACGATCGCAAAATCGTTCCAAAACGGTGATCGTTGACACGTCGTTCATTTCCTTAATATCGCTGCAGCCACAGTATGATGTTGTTCGTCGTTCCTGTGGCATCACGCATCGCTATGTGTGACACCGCGGGAGCGGCGAACATCTCCTTACCTGCCTCCGCCGTCAATGCGGAAGGAAAGAGGTGGGCGGGATGTTGCTTCCCGCTCATCTCCGCCCCTCTGCTTCTATTGGCTGGCCGCTTAGTGACGCCGCAGTGACATCGCTATGACGCCGAACGCCCCTCCCCCTTGAGGGAGGGATTGTTCGGCGGTCAGAGCGACGTCGCTGACCAGGTATGTGTGTGTGTGATGCTGCCGTAGCGATAATGTTCGCTACGGCAGCGAGCAGCAAATGTCGCACGAGCGACGGGGGCGGGTGCTATCGCTCTCGACATCGCTAGCAATCGCTAGCGATGTCACAGCGTGTAAAGCACCCCTTAGTTCCCTTGCAGTAATTCTTATTTTTTTAACTAGAATGTTTTTATTAAGATTTTCAATATACAGACAAAACCATGTTGGAGGCAAACTTGCCTCTTTCCCACCCCCAACCCACCCCCCAACTTACAAACCCCCAAGAGACATTTTCATAAGGAGAGGAAAGGAAATAAAAACATATTAAATGTCAAATAGTGCAGCTCTGTACAGTAAATACCGCTAGTGAGATACTATCCAAGATAAAGTAACAACTTACAAGTTTGAATTAAGATAGATTTTTGCTATAAGTTTAGTAACTACAGTTTCCATGCTGTTCACCACACCAGTCTCTTACACAGTGAATCCCATTAAGTTCAGACTTTGCACCTCTTCAATAGCTCTTTATTAAAATAAACCCAAACGAAATCTAGCCAGCTCTCTCGAGGCTGGCCCCAAACCATCAATCCACTGTGCCCATATTTTTTCAAATTTAAGAACACAGTTCATTTTACGATATATGTCTTTAGGGTGCTTTACACGCTGCGACATCACTAGCAATTGCTAGCGATGTCGAGCGCGATAGCACCCACCCCCGTCGTTCGTGCGACATTTGCTGCTCACTGCCGTAGCGAACATTATCGCTACGGCAGCGTCACACACACATACCTTATCAGCGACGTCGCTGTGCCCGCCGAACAATCCCTCCCGCAAGGGGGAGGTGCATTCGGTGTCATAGCAACGTCACTGCAGCGTCACTAAGCGGCCGGCCAATAGAAGTGGAGGGGCGGAGATGAGCGGGACGTAACATCCCGCCCACCTCCTTCCTTCCGCATTGCCGGTGGACGCAGGTAAGGAGATGTTCGTCGTTCCTGTGGTGTCACACATAGCGATGTGTGATGCCGCAGGAACGACGAAGAACATCGTACCTGTAACAGCAGCGATATTAAGGAAAGGAGCAACGTGGCAACGATCACCGTTTTTAAACGATTTGCGATCATTGATCGTCGCTCCTTGGTGTCACACGCTGCAATGTTGCTACCGGCACCGGATGTGCGTCACTAACGACGTGACCCCGACGATATATCAGTAGCAATGTCGCAGCGTGTAAAGCACCCTTTTCTCCAAATTTACCAACCAATTAATTTTATTTGTATATTCTGCAATTGTAGGGGTTTGATCAGAAATCCAGTACTGAGCTATCAATTTTCTGGCCGGGGGCGTACAATATTATTCGTCCCCTTTCAGTGCAGCAAACTGACTCCAGAAGTTCAATGAGGATCTCTGAATGTTCCAATGATGTCCTAAATAACTGATGATGATAAATATAATCCAACTGTGTGTAATCCAGTCTCCATTTAAATGCACCTGCTCTGTGATAGTCTCAGTGTTCTGTTTAAATCAGAGAGCATCATGAAGACCAAGGAACACAACAGGCAGGTCCGTGATACTGTTGTGGAGAAGTTTAAAGCCGGATTTGGTTACAAAAAGATTTCCAAAACTTTAAACATCCCAAGGAGCACTGTGCAAGCGATTATATTGAAATGGAAGGAGTATAATACCACTGCAAATCTACCAAGACCCGGCCGTCCATCCAAACTTTCAACTCAAATAAGGAGAAGACTGATCAGAGATGCAGCCAAGAGGTCCATGATCACTCTGGATGAACTGATCTACAGCTGAGGTGGGAGAGTCTGTCCATAGGACAACAATCAGTCGTACACTGCACAAATCTGTCCTTTATGGAAGAGTGGCAAGAAGAAAGCCATTTCTCAAAGATAGCCATAAAAAGTGTCGTTTCAAGTTTGCCAGAAGCCACCTGGGAGACACACCAAACATGTGGAAGAAGGTGCTCTAGTCAGATAAAACCAAAATCAAACTTTGTGCTCACAATGCCAAACGATATATTTGGCGTAAAAGCAACACAGCTCATCACCCTGAAGACACCATCCCCACTGTCAAACATGGTGGTGGCAGCATCATGGTTTGGGCCTGGTTTTCTTCAGCAGGGACAGGGAAGATGGTTAAAATTGATGGGAAGATGGATGGAGCCAAATACAGGACCATTCTTGAAGAAAACCTGTTGGAGTCTGCAAAAGATCTTAGACTGGGACGGAGATTTTTCTTTCAACAAAACAATGATCCAAAACATAAAGGAAAATCTATAATGGAATGGTTCACAAATAAACATATCCAGGTGTTAGAATGGCCAAGTCAAAGTCCAGACCTGAATCCAATCGAGAATCTGTGGAAAGAGCTGAAAACTGCTGTTCACAAACGCTCTCCCTCCAGCCTCACTCAGCTAGAGCTGTTTTCAAAGGAAGAATGGCAAGAATTTCAGTCTCTCGATGTGCAAAACTGATAGACACATACCCCAAGCAACTTGCAGCTGTAATCGCAGCAAAAGGTTGTGCTACAAAGTATTAACTTAAAGGGGACGAATAATATTGCACGCCCCAATTTTCAGTTTATTTTTTACAACAGTTTAAAATAAGCAATACATTTTGTTCAACTTCACAATTGTGTCCCACTTGTAGTTGATTCTTCACCATAAAATTACATTTTTTTTTTCTTTATCTTTGAAGCCTGAAATGTGGGAAAAGGTTGAAAGATTCAAGAGGGCCGAATACTTTAGCACTTATACTTATGAATAATACACCCACACCATTTATTAAAACATTTTTGATTGATTTGTTCACATGGTTTTTTGTGCTTTTTGTTTATATTTTAATGCATATGTAATAAATTTCAAAGTTTTATGTGAGATTTTTTCCAGTTAATCACGAATTTTTGATGCCAACAATATTGTATGTTCGATCTTTGTGGGTTTGCATGAAATAAAGTCCAATATGTCTTTTCTAAGGGGTACTTTACATGCTGTGACATCGCTACCGATATATCGTCGGGGTCACGTCGTTAGTGACGCACATCCGGCGCCGGTAGCGACATCGCAGCGTGTAACACTAATGAGCGACGATCAACGAACGCAAAATCGTTCCAAAACGGTGATCATTGACACGTCGTTCATTTCCTTAATATCGCTGCAGCCATCGGTACGATGTTGTTCGTCGTTCCTGCGGCATCACACACCGCTATGTGTGACACCGCGGGAGCGTCGAACAAATCCTTACCTGCGTCCACCGGCAATGAGGAAGGAAGGAGGTGGGCGGGATGTTACATCCCGCTCATCTCCGCCCCTCCGCTTCTATTGGCCGGCCGCTTAGTGACGCCGCAGTGTCGTCGCTATGACGTTGAACGCACCTCCCCCTTGAGGGAGGGATTGTTCGGCGGTCATAGTGACGTCGCTGACCAGGTATGTGCGTGTGATGCTGCCATAGCGATAATGTTCACTACAGCAGCGATCACCAAATGTCGCACATACAACGGGGGCGGGTGCTATCGTGCTCGACATCGCTAGCAATCGCTAGCGATGTTGCAGCGTGTAAAGTACCCCTAACAGTTTTTTGTGTGTGTGTTGTTCCAAAACTGACAAAGAAAATAAAAATGTGTATGAGAAAACCTGTATAACTGCAATAATTTTTTGGGAAAAAAACTTCATTTTCTGGAACAATTTCAAGGGTGCCAACACTTTTGACCATGACTGTGTGTGTCTGTGACACGCCCACACCAGGGCCTGGGGTGACTCGTTACCGGGCAGTGGTTCTGCTTCTGCTCCTGGGGTGCCGCGGTGGCGAGGCCCGATTCCGTGACCCCGGCGGTGTCATTTAAGAAATAGGAAGGGAATGATGACAGTTTATTCGTGATGCCACCTGTGGTACGTGGCAAGTTAGGTGCCGCCACTCCGAGATGGGGACCTCTGGGGCACATGGTGATGCAGCTGAGATAGTATAGCTCTCCAGAGGCAGAGCTGAGCCCCAGGGCGGATGGGGGTGGTAGTAGTAGTCTATGATGGCGGGTGTTGCATGGGCGGAGGCGCAGGTGAATAACAGAACGACACAGGGATGCAGTCTCAAGGTTTTTACTCACTGTAGCAGGTTCCAAGGTAAAACGACATGCCAGTGACCGCCATTGGAGTGCTGGGGTTTCACTGTGATGGGCTCCAGCCGATGCCGGATAGTTCGGAGGTCGAGTCCGGTGCACCTTTCTTAAGTTTACCTTCCCTGGCCGTCTTCCTGCGCTTGCTTCTCCCTCCTGTCTTGTGCCTTCGCTCACTGAACCCTGTGCCAGTGCCCGTGGACCTTGTTGGGTGGCGTGAAGCTCTATCCCTTGGTCCTTTAGGGCAGGGTTCCCCAACTCCAGTTCTCAAGGCCCACCAACAGTGCATGTTTTCAGGATTTCCTTAGCATTGCACTGCTGTTGGAACCAGCACCTGGGCAGGTAATTACATTAACACCTGTGCAATACTAAGGAAATCCCAAAAACCTGCACTGTTGGTGGGCCTTGAGGACTGGAGTTGGGGACCTCTGCTTTAGGGTCACCTTCCAGCGAATTCGTGTGCGGATGTGGCTTCGGTGCTTTCAGTCACCTCAGCCGCTGGTTTTACTAGTGGAGTACGTAGGTTCTTCTCCTCTAGCCTAGGGACCAGTCCCTGTGTTGTGGTCATGTCCTTCCACCCATAGATTATATGTGGAACAAGGTCACGGGAGAATGTTGCACTTCCTATGGTCTTTAGGACCCCTTCTGTCTGTGCCCGGGCTGAGCGGTACCAGCTCCAGGCCATGGGTCTTCGCTCCTCCACTGCTCCTCTCCTCTTCCCTTCTCTCTCCACACTCCACTTTTATGTGTTCCCACTCAAAAGACTCTAAACCCCCCCCCCCCCCCCGGTCTGACTTTGGGAATAATCACGCCCTTACCATGTCTTGTGAGGTGTTGCTGAGTGAGAGTGTTGTGCTTTTGTTTGAACCAGTGGTGACCTCTTCCATATTCAGGATGGAATACCACACCTCTGGATTAGGTGCAGTACCTCTGTGGTGACTGAAGCCTCAGGGGCGCCACATATGTGTGTGCGCATATATAAACATATATATATATATACTGTATATATATAATCTTCACTTCTACCCATTATACCGTAAAATACAGATAACACCCGTGTTTGTGTGTTATCTTTTTTTCTCCCCTGCCATTGGTGAGATTAATTTGCAACATGGATCAATGTAGCACGTCTCTGTTTTTTTTTTTACTTTTTGCAGGCAATCGTTCCCTAAAAATGGACATGTGAAAGGGTGCTTTCATTGTAATGGTGTCATGCTTGCCACTGGGAATGCTACCATGGCGAGCAAAAGTGGACCCACTGGACCATAGGGAAACCCCGGGCCTATAGTAACGTGGGGTAGAGGACTGGGACTGTGGGAGCTGATCCCCAGGGCAGGGGCGGACACAGGAATAGACTGGGCTGAGTCTCAAGTGTAGACTGGGACCACAAGGGTAGCAGAGGCAGATCACACAGCCAGGACGAACAAGCAGAGTCACTAGTAAAGCAAGGAGCCACCAAGGCAGCTGAGGCTGGAGGCACAGCATGGAGAGATAGGCACAGTCTCTGGTATAGCAGGGGTGACCATGGTAGTTGAGGCTCGAGGGACGACTGGGGTGTTCAGGCACAGTTTCTGGTATGGTGAGGACCACCGGAGTAGCAGAGGCCGGAGGCACAGCCTGTTTGGACAGGCACAGTCTCAGATGTGGTGTGGACCACCAGGGTAGCAGGGGCCAGAGGCACAGCCGGGTTGGACAGCACAGTCTCTGGTATAGCAGGGGTGACCGGGGTAGTTGAGGCCAGAGGCGCAGCCGAGGTGGACAAACAAGCTAATACCAACAGGGTAGGACCGACAGGTAAGCTGTAGCAACAGGACTGGACAGACAGGACAGACAAGGGGACCTGACAACTAGCTGACTAGAGCACTGGCCACTAACTAGCTAAACTCAGGCGTTGATTAGGCAACTCCCCTATTGGGGCCTTTGCCTTAAATACCCAGGTGGGCATACCTCCCAACCGTCCCGGATACAGCGGGACTATCACGCTTTACATTGTTTGTCCCGTTGCCACGGGCGGGACGGCCGTCTCCCGGGCTCCGCCCACCTACTCTCTCCCCGCCTCACTGCCTTTCCCTCCTACCATCCTAACACGTGACGTGGCATAACAGAGAGGAGCGCGCTGTCCGAAACTAGTCTCTGTCTGCTGTGTGCTGCTGCTAAGGTATGTAAACTGAATCTCCCCCCCTCCCCCCTCTCTGTGCGATCGGCCGGCCGCCTCTCTGTGCGGTCGGCCGGCCGCCTGTCTCTGCGGGCGGACGGCCGCCTGTCTCTGCGGTGGACGGCCGCCTCTCTGTGCGGCGGCCCGCCGCCTGTCTGTGAAGGCGGCCGGCCGCCTCACTGTGCGGGCGACCGGCCGCCTCACTGTGGCTGCCTGCGTCTCCGTGCTGGAGACCCGCTAAGTTAAGCGGTGTGAGGTGGTAACTAAGGTAAACATCGGGTAACCATACCCGATGTTTACCTTAGTTACCAGTGTCCGCAGCTTCCAGACGCCGGCTCCGTGCAAGCGCAGCATTGCTTGCACGTCGCTGGGGGCTGGTCACTAGTCGCTGGTGAGATCTGCCTGTTTGACAGCTCACCAGCGACCATGTAGCGATGCAGCAGCGATCCTGACCAGGTCAGATCGCTGGTCGGATCGCTGCTGCATCGCTAAAGTGTGAAGGTACCCTTAGTGCTCTGACCTCTCCTAGCTATTCCTTCACGATCCAGTGAGTCAGACCACCACCTACTACCTATTGTTTCAAACCTACCTTCTAGCATGAATCACATAACTGATCACCGTGCGGTCCGAGTGGCCTCGAGCATGGCATCACTTCAGTTTTCGTGTCTGTTGGCCGGTGCTTACATTCTTTCTTACAGAGATTGGATTAGATCATGTCCTTTGCAGGCTACTGACAAGGTACCAACAGCTTTTCCCCTGCAGGAACCAGCTCCTGATCATCAGGAAAGTGGATCCTTTTTTCCTACAGGTATTTGATATTTTTTGAATATTGATGGATTTCATATAGTAACTTTAAAATTGTTTGTTCCTTGTGACGCAGACGCAGGCAGCCTCACTGTGGCTGCCTGCGTCTCCGTGCTGGAGGCCCGCCGGCTGCCTGCGTGTCCATGCTGGAGGCCCGCCGGCTGCCTGCGTGTCCATGCTGGAGGCCCGCCGGCTGCCTGCGTGTCCATGCTGGAGGCCCGCCGGCTGCCTGCGTGTCCGTGCTGGAGGCCCGCCGGCTGCCTGCGTGTCCATGCTGGAGGCCCGCCGGCTGCCTGCGTGTCCATGCTGGAGGCCCGCCGGCTGCCTGCGTGTCCATGCTGGAGGCCCGCCGGCTGCCTGCGTGTCCATGCTGGAGGCCCGCCGGCTGCCTGCGTGTCCATGCTGCAGGCCCGCCGGCTGTCTGCGTGTCCATGCTGGAGGCCCGCCGGCTGCCTGCGTGTCCATGCTGGAGGCCCGCCGGCTGCCTGCGTGTCCATGCTGGAGGCCCGCCGGCTGCCTGCGTGTCCATGCTGGAGGCCCACCGGCTGCCTGCGTGTCCGTGCTGGAGGCCCGCCGGCTGCCTGCGTGTCCATGCTGGAGGCCCGCCGGCTGCCTGCGTGTCCAAGCTGGAGGCCCGCCGGCTGCCTGCGTGTCCATGCTGGAGGCCCGCCGGCTGCCTGCGTGTCCATGCTGGAGGCCCGCCGGCTGCCTGCGTGTCCATGCTGGAGGCCCGCCGGCTGCCTGCCTGTCCAAGCTGGAGGCCCGCCGGCTGCCTGCTTGTCCAAGCTGGAGGCCCGCCGGCTGCCTGCGTGTCCATGCTGGAGGCCCGCCGGCTGCCTGCGTGTCCATGCTGGAGGCCCGCCGGCTGCCTGCGTGTCCATGCTGGAGGCCCGCCGGCTGCCTGCGTGTCCATGCTGCAGGCCCGCCGGCTGTCTGCGTGTCCATGCTGGAGGCCCGCCGGCTGCCTGCGTGTCCATGCTGGAGGCCCGCCGGCTGCCTGCGTGTCCATGCTGGAGGCCCACCGGCTGCCTGCGTGTCCATGCTGGAGGCCCGCCGGCTGCCTGCGTGTCCATGCTGGAGGCCCGCCGGCTGCCTGCGTGTCCATGCTGGAGGACCGCCGGCTGCCTGCGTGTCCATGCTGGAGGCCCGCCGGCTGCCTGCGTGTCCATGCTGAATGGGTGTGGATGGGGAGTGGATATGGGCGTGACTGTGAAATGGGTGTGGTTAGGGGGCGTGGCCTAAAAATTTGCCGCATAATGGGCATACACTAGATTTTCGACCACGCACCTGATGTCACAGGGACACGAAGGAAGAGAAGGGGTGGAGGAATCCTGTATAATGAAGACAGGAGGCCAGCTTATCTTCTGGGCAGTGCACACCCCATAGCCTGGAATATAGAAGATACAAAAGAGGAATTTTGCCATACAGGTATGGCTAATTGCACCTTCATGCTACCTGTATGCTCATAATAATAACTAAAAACACACAAAAGGGTGACAGATTCCCTTTAAGACTATCAACATGGAATATTTTTCTAGCAAGCATTTACAAGGTTTATTTTAATTTTACTTTTGGGAAAATATCTGACCTCTTGGAGATTAATATTTTATGATTACTAATAATATTATACTGCAAAAAAATGAAAATGTTTTATCGTCTTTAGATAAAGCTATTACTTCAGGGCCTTTTATTTTCCCACAAGAAAACTGGCTGCCTGAACGCTCTCTTGGGACATTCTCTCTGAAAATAGGCAAACTTTGCAGCTGAGCCTCCCTGCATATCTCATGGGGAGAACACTTACAGAAGAAATCTGCTTTTATGTACAGTGGAGATCAAAATTAGAAAACAACACACAATTTCCTAAATGTTAAGTCCTATGTGATTATATCTTAACATGAGTATACTAGCAGTATTTTCAGCTTATTTCATAAACTGAATTTATTCTATAGTACATAATAAAAATTAAATGAGATAAATGTAAAAGAACAATCAATATTAGAGAACACTTTCAGATACTTGCAAGTTATTGGTGTTAGTCTGGCACCTGGTGCTAATTTCCTTAATTATCTCACGAACCCTATGTAACTGGCAGCATAAGGCCGGCGTCACACGCTACGATATATCGTGCGATATGTCATCAGGGTCACGGATTTCGTGATGCACATCCGGCATCGTTAGAGATATCATAGCGTGTGACAGCTACGAACGACTCTGAACGAGCAAAAATACTCACCTTATCGTTGCTCGTTGACACATCGTTCATTTTCATAAAGTCGTTCCTACTTCTGCGCGCCGGTTGTTCGTCGTTCCCGTGGCAGCACACATCGCTCCGTGTGACACCCCGGGAACAACGAACACAGCTTACCTTACGCAGGCAATGCAGAAGGAAGGATGTGGGCGGGATGTTACGTCCCGCTTATCTCCACCCCTCCGCTTCTATTGGGCGGCCGCTGTGTGACGTCGCTGTGACGCCGAACGTCCCTCCCCCTTCAGGAAGAGGATGTTCGCCGCCCACAGTGAGGTCGTTAGGGAGGAGGTAAGTACGTGTGATGGGGTAAACGACTTTGTGTGCCACTGGCAACAAATTGCCCGTGACGCACAAACGACGGGGGCGGGTGCGATCGCCTGATATATCGTCCCATGTGACGCCGGCCTAAGGCTATCTGCGCACGTTGTGTTGTGCCGGACAAATATTCCGCAGTTTTGTCCCTGCATGTGCGTTTCAAAACGCAGCCAAAAAGCTGCAGTTTGGATGCATTGTAAATGCAGAATTCATGCACAATTAATGCGTTCTGGATGCTTGCTCTGCCATAGAGTGGGAAAAGCATCCAAAACGCACAATACAAGTGACATGTTGCTTTTTTGAACGCAGCGATTTGGATCTAAATTTCTGCATGCAAATCACTGCCGTCTCAAACGCAACATGCAGATGGATTATGCACAATCTTAATAGATTGTGCTGGGGATGCAGGACACATGCTTTTACGCTGCAGCGCTAGATGCAGCATAAAGGCATGCAAAACGCACATGTGCGCACACAGCCTAACTGTGCAGTTTGCGCTGACTTTGCATAAATGGTGTGCTGTTCCAAAGTGACTGAAACACTCCAGCAGCAGGTTGTCCAGATATAGGCCAAAGGGGTGAATCTATCAGCCATAGCAAAAGAAGTTGGGTGTTCCAAGTCTGTGAGTTTGAGAATATTGTATCTTTACAACATCACAAACTCTTTCAAGGTCCCCAAGAAGGATGGTCGCCTTCGAAAGACAAATGCAAGAGAGGCCAGGATAATGCGGAGAATCTCCATGGGTAATCGTTTCAACACTACAGCTGGAATTGCTCCCCAGTTCTGCACTGAACAGGATAAAGAACTGTCTCATTATAGTGTCACAACGTTTAAGAGCATTTGGACTGTAAGCCCACACAGCAGTGACCAAACCTCTTATTAGCAGAAAGAATCAAAAGGCTAGACTTTAGAGGAGCATGTTGTGTAGATAGAGAAGTGGTCCACAGTTCATTTTAGTGATGAAATCAATTTTAATTAATTTGGGTCTTATGGGAAACATTATGTTTGTCAACAAACTGTGGAAAGACTGAACCCAAAGTGTGTTAACAAGTCAGTGATATGTGGTGGAGGAAGTGTTATGGTTTGGGGAATATTTTCTGCAGCAGGAGTTGGACCTCTCATACAGCTACATAGCAGAATGAATGCAAGTGTGTATCAGAACATTCTTCAACAACACATGGTTCCTTATTTGTGTTCATCACTTAACCAGCCAGCAATTTTCATGCAGGACAATGGCCCCTGTCACACAGCAAAATGGGTAAAAGAGTTCCTTGAAACAGAAAACATTGAAACAATGAAATGGCCAGCCCAGAGTCCTGATCTAAACCCAATAGAAAAGATCTGGAAAATCCTTGGTGACAAAGTTATGGCCAAGAAACCAACAACAGTCAAAGAACTGTGGAAGAGATTGGAAGAAGAGTGGACCAAAATCACACCAGACCAGTGTTAGAAACTAGTGATGTACTGTAGCCACAGATGTGCTGACATCATTCAATGCAAAGGCCTGTAGACTTCCTACTGATTGGTGACTGTTGTTACCTTCAGAAAATTTACTTCTAATCTTTCTCTGTGCTACAGTCATTGTTGTTCTCTAATTATGATCACGTTTTAGGCAAAATAAAGGTTTTATGTTAATAAACTCTGGATCTTTTGTAAAACACTGTTCTAGTTGCATGGTATACCCTTTAAAAAAAACCTTCACATGATGATCAATGTAGATTACATTATTTCTGAAAAAAAAACAAGTGATCATACATTGTTCTCTAATTTTGATCTCCAGTGTATGTTTTTTTTTCAGATGGTGTATTGTACCCTGGTACCAAAACTCCTCACTATTCTAGAGAACTAAATTGGCAGCACTATAAAGCCATACAATGTGTAATGTTGGTTGTTACATGTATGTGGATAAGAAGCAAGCAGGGGAAGGATCCAGCTCAGACTCGAAGGATTTGAATAAAAGGCATTTCTTTATTTCAACTTTGTTAAAAAGAATATATCCAAAAAGGTATAATGACACTGGCTGATAACACTGACAGATGGTAGATGATGAAAAAAACTACGCGTTTCGGCGGTACGCCTTCATCAGGTCATAGTCATATTCTGTGTCTATATATGTGGATAGGTACATTCTGATACCTTATTTTTCTTCCATACTAGGAAAGGCGTAAGACTATGTTCACACAATGCATCTTTTCTTAACCACAAAGATGCAGCCTTTTTGGCCCCAAAAAATTTACCCGCGGCAAAAACGCATAAAAAAGCATGCGTTTTTTACTCATTTTTGCAGCGTTTTTACCGCATTTTACGCAATGCGTTTTTTTAAGTCAAGTCTATTGACTGGAAGGGCTCAAAAACGCTGGCAAAATCGCACAAAGAATTGACATGCTGCATCTTCAAAAACGCAGCCAAAAAAAGCTGCATGGATAGCAAAATAGAAATCTCATAGACAGCTGGGAGAAGGAAATGCATGCATTTAGGTGCATCTTTGTGGCCTCAAAAATCCACCAAAAACCCAGTAAACAATGCAGTGTGTGAACATAGCCTTAAGGCCCTGTCACACACAGAGATAAATCTTTGGCAGATCTGTGGTTGCGGTGAAATCATGGACATATTGTTCCATTTGTACACAGCCACAAACCTGGCACTGATTGTCCACAATTTCACTGCAACCACAGATCTGCCACAGATCTGATACAGATCTGCCACAGATCTGCCACAGATTTATCTCTGCGTGTGACAGGGCCTTTAAGGCCGCTTTACACGCAGCGACGTCGCTAACGCGATGTCGTTGGGGTCACGGAATTCGTGACACACATCCAGCCGCGTTAGCGACGTTGTTGCGTGTGAAACGTACGAACGACCGCTAATGAGCAAAAATACTCACCTTATCGTTGCTCGTTGACACGGTGCTCTATTCCTGATTATCGTTGCTGTTGCAGGACGTAGGTTGTTCGTCGTTCCTGAGGCAGCACACGTCGCTATGTGTGACACCGCAGGAACGAGGAACCTCACCTTACCTGCGGTCGCCCGCAATGAGGAAGGAAGAAGGTTGGCGGGATGTTCGTCCCATTCATCTCTGTCCCTCCGCTTCTATTGGGCGACCGCTTAGTGACGTTGCTGTGACGCCGAACGAACCGCCCCCTTAGAAAGGAGGCGGTTTGCCGGTCACAGCGATGTCGCTAGGCAGGTAAGTAGTGTGACGGGTCCGAGCGATGTTGTGCGCCATCAGCAGTGATTTGCCCGTGACGCACAACCGACTGGGGCGGGTACACTCGCTAGTGATCTCGCTAGCGAGATCTCAGCCTGTAAAGTGGCCTTTAGTCTCGTCATTTTTTATTGAGTCCAGTACATGCTGTAAAAAAAGGGCAGCAGAAATAGTATTTTTAAGGTCTCGCTCCCACTTACATACAAATAAGACAAGTGCAATGCGATAAAAAATTGCATTGTACACACTCCAATCTTATTCAACTACTCAGCTGTAATAGGGCTGAGGAAGAAATTGCAGGATGCTGTGAATAGCTACTTAAATCGGCCAAAACTTGCCAATGCATGCAAGAAAAAAATCAGATGGCACACAGACTATATTCTGCATTGCAGAATCCGATACAATTGAATGAAAGCAATGATGAAAGAGGGAGTTCTCCACTGTCCGCTCCTTCCTCCATCATTCTCCCTTGGCGTCTGAGATCTGATGTCTGTGCCGAGATGTGGAGACCTGCAGAACTCTCACTCAGAGACAAAAACGGGACCGTAGAGAGATGAGAATTGATTCATTTATTTTAATCAGTGAGTACACTGGTGGCCAAAGGATTAAGGGGTGTAAATTATAATATATGGAGGACTATGTGGAGTGCATTATAATATATGGAGGACTATTGGGGGGCATTATATTATATGGAGGACTATGAGATGCATTATAATATATGGAGGACTATGCAGTGCATTAAAATATATGGAGGACTATGGGGGGAGCATTATACGATATGGAGGACTATGGGGGGTGCATTATAATATAGGGAGGATTATGGGGAATGCATTATAATATATGGAGCACTATAGAGTGCATTATAATAGATGGAGGATTTTGGGGTGCATTATAATAGATGGAGGATTATGGAGTGAATTAAACTATACGGAGGACTATAGTGTACATTATATGATATGGAGGACTATGGAGGTACATTATAATTTATGGAGGATTATGGAGGTACATTACAATATATGAAGGACTATGGGGAGTGCATTATAATATAAGGAGGACTATGGGGGTGCATTATACTATATGGAGGTCTATGGGGTGTGCATTATATGATATGGAGGACTATGGGGATGCATTATACGATATGGAAGATTATCAGGTGTGCATTATACTATATAAAATCCATTCTGAATTCCGCAGCCAGGATCATTTTCCTCTGCAACCGCTTCACTGATGCCTCTGCTCTTTGCCAGTCATTGCACTGGTTGCCTATCCGTTACAGAATCCAATATAAACATCACTCTAACTTACAAAGCTCTCCACAGTTCTGCACCACCCTACATCTCCTCCCTCATCTCTGTCTATCACCCCACCTGTGCCCTCCGCTCTGCTAATGACTTAAGACTGACATCCTCAACAATTCGAACCTCCCACTCCCGTCTTCAAGATTTCTCACGAGCTGCGCCTATGCACTGGAACACACTACCAAGAGAAATCCGATTAATTCCCATCAACCACACCTTTAAGCGGGCCCTAAAAACGCATTTCTTTAGACTAGCCTATCACCTCACTGCCCTGATCTAATCTAGTCCCTTTCTGCCCTTCAAAAAATTTACTTCCAGTTCTCGTCCCCTGTACCTGTATAAATTCTCACCGATGGGTTCATGCAGCTGGTTTTGAATACCCTATTAAATCGATGGCTGGACCATATATGACAAGCTTTTCTCCCCCCATTCACCTTTTGTGTCTCCCCTATTTCCTCATAGACTGTAAGCTTACGAGCAGGACCCTCACTCCTCCTGGTATCTTAATTTTGTTATTTTGTATTGTCTCATATTGTCTGTACATGTCCCCTCTTAATTGTAAAGCGCTGCGGAATATGTTGGCGCTATAGAAATAAAACTTATTATTATTATAATTATTATAAAGGACTATTGGGTGTGTAATATAATATAGGGAGAACTATGAGGGGCATTATATGGTATGGAGGACTATGGAGGGGCATTTTACTATATTGAGGACTATATAGAAGGCAATGTGTGGGTCCCATTATACTATAGAGAGGACTATACAGGGTGCATTAAACTATATGGAGGACTATGTAGAGACCATTTAACTATATGGAGGACTACAGGGAGTGCATTATACTGTATGGAGGACTATTTGGGGCCCATTATACTATATGGAAGGCTATGAGGGGGCCATTATAATCTTTGAAGGGCTTTGTGGAGGCCATTTTACTATTTGGAGGGCTATGTGTAGGCCAGTATACTATTAGGAGGGCTGTGTGGGGGCCACTATAATATTTGGAGGGCTATGAGGAAGCCTTTATACCTTTATGGAGTGCTATTTTAGGGTCAATGTACTGTATGCAAGCAATTATACAGTGTGAAGGTTTGTGTGGGGTCCATCATACTGTGCGGTGGGCTAAGTGGGGGCCCTTATACTGTTTGGAGGGTTAGTAGGGGACATTATACAGTGTGAAGAGGTGTGGGGGTCATTATACTGCATGTAGGCCACGTATGCGACATGGAGGTCTGTGTGGAGGTCACAGTTGGGGATCATACAGTGTTGGGGGTCACAATAATTTGCCCAGTTAGTTGAAGCGAGACACAATAGTGTCATCATACTGTGGCTGTGCAGGGGGCCGGAAATCACTGTAGGGGGTATCATATAGTGTTTGCAGGGCACTTTTGTTGGCATCATACTTTATGGGTGCAATGAAAGGAGAATCTAGGGCTTCAATTGGCAAAAAAATACATTGGGTGCAGATCACAATTACTGCAAAGTTGTGAAATATGTTATTATGTGATCCAGCTGAATATTTATTTATTTATTTAAATATTTTTTGGGGGTGCAGTTTTGGGGCCGGGGGCAGTTTTGCTATGGGGCCCTATGATATCTATACGTCCTTCAGTGTATGTCTTCAAAATGAATTATTTTATTCTGTGGTGCTTGCTTTTTACAATCTTTTCTTTTTAAAGGCTATGCTACATTCAATTGTCTAAAAGTTTATTTAGTAAGCTATTTTTCAACCCACATTGTTCTTAATGTACACTCTTTTAGGGGTGCTTCACACACAGCGAGCTCGCTGCCGAGATCGCTGCTGAGTCACGCTTTTTGTGACGCAGCAGTGACCTCATTAGCGATCTCGCTGTGTGTGACACTGAGCAGCGATCTGGCCCCTGCTGCGAGATCGCTGCTCGTTACACACAGCCCTGGTTCGTTTTCTTCAAAGCCGCTCTCCTGCTGTGACACACAGATCGCTGTGTGTGACAGCAAGAGAGCGACAAATGAAGCGAGCAGGGAGCAGGAGCCGGCGTCTGACAGCTGAGGTAAGCTGTATCCAAGATAAACATCGGGTAACCAAGGTGGTTACCCGATATTTACCTTAGTTACCAGCATCTGCAGCTCTCACGCTGCCTGTGCTGCCGGCTCCGGCTCTCTGCACATGTAGCTGCTGTACACATCGGGTTAATTAACCCGATGTGTACAGCAGCTAGGAGAGCAAGGAGCCAGCGCTAAGCAGTGTGCGCGGCTCCCTGCTCTCTGCACATGTAGCTGCATTACACATCGGGTTAATTAACCCGATGTGTACTGTAGCTATGGTAGGAGAGCAAGGAGCCAGCGCTCAGTGTGCGCGGCTCCCTGCTCCCTGCACACACAGCTGTGCGCTGGTAACTAATGTAAACATCGGGTAACCATACCCGATGTTTACCTTAGTTACCAGTCTCCGCAGCTTCCAGACGGCAGCTCCGTGCAAGCGCAGCGTCGCTTGCACGTCGCTGCTGGCTGGGGGCTGTTCACTGGTCGCTGGTGAGATCTGCCTGTTTGACAGCTCACCAGCGACCATGTAGCGATGCAGCAGCGATCCTGACCAGGTCAGATCGCTGGTCGGATCGCTGCTGCATCGCTAAGTGTGAAGGTACCCTTAGTGCTTCATGCCAAGCATACATAATCATTGGTTTATCAGGGATTACAATGGCTGAACTTTGACATACCAGTAGATTAACTGAAGTAGGCTGGCATGTGTTACAAGGCAGGAACATAAAACAGCACATATTAGTTTTGGTGCTCTATATTCCAGTTTGGAAGAAATGTCACAATCCCAGGATGTCACTACTCTTTTTGCTAAATGCAGAATATATTGGAAAAAACACTCCAGTACATATGCGGTGTGTCAAATAGGTATTTGATACACTGACGATTTTGCAAGAATAGAGAGGTCTGTAATTTTCATCATAGGTACACTTCAACTGTGACACAGAATAAAATAAATAATCCAGAGAATCACATTGTATGATTTTTAAATAATTAATTTGCATTTTATTTTGATACAATAGAAAAACAGAAATTAATATTTGGTACAGAAACCTTTGTTTGCAGTTACAGAGGTCAGATGTTTCCTGTAGGTCATGATGACGTTTGCACACACTACAGCAGGGATTTTGACCCGCTCCTCTATACAGGTCTTCTCCAGATCTTTCAGGTTTCTGGGTGTCGGTAAGCAACATTGAGTTTCAATTCCCTCCAAACATTTTCTATTGGGTTCCAGTCTGGAGACTGGCTAGGCCACTCCAGGACCTTGAATTTTTTCTTACGGAGCCACTCCTTAGTTGCTCTGGCTGTGTGTTTCAGGTAATTTTTATGCTGGAAGACTCAGCCACAATCCATCTTCAATGATGTTACTAAGGGAGGTTGATGGCCAAATTCTTGCGATAATTGACCCCATCTATTCCTTCAATACGGTGCAGTCGTCCTGTCTACTTTGCAGAAAAGCACCCTAAAGTGTGATTTTGCCACTCCCATGCTTCACAGTTGTGATGGTGTTCTTAGCATTGTACTCATCCATCTTCTTCCTCCAAACACGGTGAGTGGAGTTGATACCAAGACGCTCTACTTTGGTCTCATCTGACATGACCTTCTCCCATGCCTCCTCTGTATCATCCAGATGGTCACTGGCGAACTTCAACCAAGCCTGAACATGTCCTGGTGTGAGCAGGGGGACCTTGCGTGACCTGCAGGATTTTAATCTATAACAGCATAGTGTGTTACTAATGGTAATATCTGAGACTGTAATCCCAGCTCTCTTCAGGTCATTGACCAGGTCCTCCCGTGTAGAATTACCGACCTTTCTCAGAATCATCCTTACCCTGCGAGGCCAGATCTTGTTCGGAGTCCGATATCGAGTAAATTTGATAGACATCTTGTGTTTCTTCTATTTTCTAATAATTTTTCCAACAGTTGTTGCATTCTCACCAAGCTGCTTGCCTATTGTCCTTTATCCCATCCAAGCCTTGTGAAAGTCTACAATTTTGTCCCTGGTGTCCTTAGACATAATTTTTTTTATTTTGTCTGTCACAGTTGAAGTGCTCCTACAATAAAAATTACACATTTCTCCATTCTCTGTAGGTGGGAAAACTTGCAAAATCGGCAGTGTATCAAATTCTTATTCACCCCACTGTAGGTATGGCATTGGCCCACAGAATTGTGTTTATTTCCTTTTAGTACAACTCTCATACCAAGTCTGCAGATACCAGTTCCATCTAAGTGCTTCTGGAAGTGCTAATCCTGTACTTATGAATTTGCACATTACAAGATGTTTCTTGCAATGGATAATGCCTACGTCATCTACATTATCTCTTCCAAAACATACGGGAAGATGATGGAAAAAGAGGAAATATCCCTTTAGCTTGAAAAAAGTGTAACTGTAAAATAAAAACTTGCTAAACAGGACATTGCTTTTTTGAGCAGCAGGTGGCAGTAAATATGCATGTTAGTTATAGGTATAGTTATAGTGGATATACACCAAACAAAAATATAAATGCAACACTTTTGTTTTTGCTCCCATTTTTCATAAGCTGAACTCAAAGATTTAAGACTTTTTCTATTTATACAAAAGGCCTTTCTCTCTCAAATATTGTTCACAAATTTGTCTAAATCTGTGTTAGTCCCCTTTCCCATGTCTGTGTAAAAAACACACTTGTTTCACGGTCCGTTTTGTACATCCATGTGTACTTGTGTGTCCTCTGTGTGCTGTCCGTGTGTGCGTGTGTAACGTCCAGGCCCGGACTGACCATAGGGCAATTCTGGCAAATGCCAGATGGGACAGTCCCTGTAGTGGGCTGGTGCCTGTAGTGGGCCGCTCTATCTACAGTCACCGCCGCTCTGCTCAGCAGTGTGCAGGCCGGGCAGCATTATTTGCCATGTGCACACTAGCTGCAGCAGGACCAGGAGGCAGCGCGCTGTGCTGTGCCGGCCCTCCTGTGTGATAGTGTGCCTGGCATGCACACACTGCTGAGGAGAATGGCGGTGGTGGTACCGGTGACTACAGCTTCCTGCTTTCTATTTAAATGTATTTGCGTCTTTCAGATGTAAATACATTTGAACAGTATGCCGGGACTGGGCCCCGCCACCGACATGCAGCAACGTGATGACGTCATCAAAGTGCTGCGGGTGCCACACAGGATACATCAGGCAGCGGTAAGCGGGGCAGTGCTCCATGGAGGAGCCAAAGATGAAAGGTTTAATTAATGGGGATGAGTGGGGAGGGGCTGAGGTCACATAATGGGGGAACATTTGTGAAGGAACACAGCTTTGTCTCAGGCAGGGGTGGTTCCTGTATTCTGAGGGAGGGGGGGAGTCAGGAGTGTGTAGTGATGGGGTAGTGTATTTTGTGTGTATGTGTGTGTGTGTGTGTGTGTGTTTGTAGGGGGTGATGGGATGCATTGTATTATGTCTGGGGAGGGGGTAATGGGGGGTGCATTGTATTGTATGAGTGTGTCTGTAGGTGGTGATGGGGGGTGCATTTTATTGTGTGTGATTGTGTGTGTGTGTGTGTGTGTGTGTGTGTAGGGGATGTGCATTGTATTGTGTGTGTATGGGAGGGGGTGATGGGTGGTGCAATGTATTATTTGTGGGGAAGGGGTGTTAGGTGGTGCATTGTATTGTGTGTGGGGAGGGTGCATTGTATTGTGTGTGGGGAGGGGTAATGGAGGGTGCATTGAATTGAGTGTGGGGAGGGGGTAATGGGGGTGCAATGTATTTGTGTATGTAGATGGTGATGGGGGGTGCATTGTAGTGTGTGTGTGTGTGTGCGTGTGTGTGGGAGGGGTAATGGAGGGTGCATTGCATTGTGTGTGTGGGGGGAGGGGTAATGGAGGGTGCATTGTATTTGTGTGTGTGTGTGTGTGTGTGTGTAGGAATGGGGGAGCATTGTATTGTGTGTGTGGGGGGGAGGGGTAATGGAGGGTGCAATGTATTGTGTGAGTGTGGGCAGGGCCGCCATCAGGGCATTACTAGTGGAACTCCTGTAGCGGGCCCGGAGAGCAGCAGGCAGGAGGGGGGGCCGGCCCCGGACACGCTGACAGGCCCCTCCCCTTTCATTCCTCTGCCCCCCGGGCCCCAGCGCAGGGGGCGTTGACAGTACACTTCGCAGGGCGGGCTGGTCGTGCAGTGAGCAGGAGGCGGGGCCTGGACACGCTGACAGCCCGGGCCCCTACCCTTTCTCTGCTCACCGCGCCCCATGGGCAGGGGGTGGGGACGTTGCACTGACAGCACCTGCAGTCGCACAGGGGCCCCAAGCGGGAGCGGGCCCTAGAGCCTGAAAACGTACTGGGTACGTCATAGCTCCCTGGTTCTTAAGGACCCATGACGTACCCAGTACGTCATGGCGAGATCGTGGCCCCGGTGGCTGCGATCGCTGCAAATATCTTAGATTCGGGGAGGAGGGGCCCTCTGCCTGACCTCAGGAGGGGTGGTGTCTCCTCCCCGGACCCAAGGAGGCTGTGCTTGGCTGACGAACGCCGCTCAGCCAATCACAGCCACTGTAATGTTTCAGCCATTGAAAATGTCTGAAACATTAAAATCCAGCCCTGATCAGTGCAGCTGTAGCACCGATCATTGGCTGGAGCTGGGTGACCTCAGTTTCACCCGCCCCCAGCTCTGATTGGAGAGATCGGTCTTGTGACCGATCTCTCCAATCACTGTGGATCTGGGGCCGGTGACCACTCCCCTCAGTTTCACTCCAGCATCTGTGGAAGGTGAGGGGAGCGATCGGTAAGTTTAAAGACACTGTCTCCTTTCAGCCGCCGCCATTGCCCCAGACCTCACCCTTCAGCTGCCGGTTGTAGCAGTCACTGCCCCTGATCCAGCGGCACGGAACCCATCTGCTGTGTCCACTCCATCTGCCACCCCCTCCCCCATCAGCCGGTGCCCCCCCTCCCTCATCTGCTTCCCCCCCTCCCTCATCTGCTGCCCCCCTCCCTCATCTGCTGCCCCCCTCCCTCATCTGCTGCCCCTCCTCCCTCATCTGCTGCCCCCTCCCTCCCTCATCTGCTGCCCCCCTCCCTCATCTGCTGCCCCCCCTCCCTCATCTGCTGCCCCTCCCCCACCTCTCACCTTCCTCCACCTGCTGTGACCCCACCCCCACCTGCTGTGACCCCACCCCCACCTGCTGTGACCCCCAACCCGCTGTGACCCCCCACCTGCTGTGAGACCCCCCACCTGCTGTGAGACCCCCCCACCTGCTGTGAGACCCCCCACCTGCTGTAAGACCCCCCACCTGCTGTGAGACCCCCCACCTGCTGTGAGACCCCCCACCTGCTGTGAGACCCCCCACCTGCTGTGAGACCCCCCCCACCTGCTGTGAGACCCCCCACCTGCTGTGAGACCCCCTCCACCTGCTGTGAGACCCCCCCACCTGCTGTGAGACCCCACCACCTGCTGTGAGACTTCCCACCTGCTGTGAGACCCCCCCACCTGCTGTGAGAACCCCCACCTGCTGTGAGACCCCCCACCTGCTGTGAGACCCCCCACCTGCTGTTAGACCCCCCCCTTTCCGTCCCTCCGTCCCTCTGTCCCTCGTCGCCGGGCCAGTGATGTCGGATCAGGGGGATGTCACAGGTGGCCCTGCCCGGCTTCGTGGTCCTGAGGTGTACAATAAAGGTGGATTTGGATGATGGTGGGGGAATAAGGATGATAGTCTTGTGACGCCATCTGTGGTACATGGCCAGGGATTAGCCGCCGCTGCTGTCTCTGTCCTCCGGGGCGGATGGTGTTGCAGCAAGGATGTTTCTGCTCCCCACAGGTGGAGCGGGGCCCCGGGGAGGATGATGAGGAGAGTAGTGGCTGTTGGTACCGAAGCGCGAGGCGACGGCAATCAAAAGGCTGAATCAGCTGCTGTGGTTCCAGCCGTGATGGGCCCCAGCTGATCCCGGATCCGTTGGAGGTTAGAACCGGTACGGTGGTCGATGGGCCCTTCCTTCTTCCGCCTTTACAGATGGATCCCCGAGCCTGATGCTGCTTGGGGATCCCGGTTCATGTAGTGTGAGCTCCTGTCCCGCGTGTAGATGACGCGGGGCCGCTGTGGGGCTTGACTGTAATCACGACTCCGGACCCTATGTGGCACTGTGCTCCGGGATCTCGTGGTGGTCAGAGGGACTTGCAATCCCCCTGTCCTGCAGATTCTGGTGATACAAGGTGAAGTCTGTTCCACCCTAAGGCTCTGCACCCTGAACCGCACTGGTCCCACTCTTGTTCTCTCCTGCTGGAGAACACTCTAACTGTTTTGTAAGCTCCTAACTCCCCCTGGTGGCTGCTCCTCCCCCGGTTCCCTGTCACTAGTGGGTGGCAGCCCCCCATGTTTGGTGACTAGCTTAAGACCCGACCCTAGCCTGGTCCCCAATGGGGAGGGCATCCTGGTTGTGTATATGAGTTTGTGTTGTGGAACTGGTACCGACCTCCTCTGGATCCAGGATGAGTACTGCACCTTAAGTGAGGTGCAGTACCCTGTGGTGACTGAAGCCTCAGGGGTGCCAGATATCCATCTATCTATCTATCTAGCCATCTATCTATGATTCTATCTATCTATCTGCTGAAAGAGCCTTAAAGGGAATCTGTCAGCAGGTTTTTGCTCCCCCATCTGAGAGCAGCATAAAGTAGAAACAGATATCCTGATTCCAGCGATGTGTCACTTACTGGGCTGTTTGCTTTCATTGTGATCAAATCCATGTTTTCTCTGCTGCAGATCTAGCAGTTATACAGAGCTCATGAATATGCTGGACTACCTGCAGCATGACAAGTAGCCCTGTAATGATAATCTCCTGCTGATTAACCAGAAATGTTATCAAAACTACACTAAGCAGCCCAATAAGTGACAATTGCTGGAATCAGGATCTCTTCCCCTATGTTATGCTGCGCTCAGATTAGGTTTTAAAAACCTGGTGACAGATTCCCTTTGAAGGGGTTGTTACTTAGGTTTAAATCCACAAGTCTGCATTATCACAATTTGGTTTCAATTACTTTAAAACCTGTATGTGACACATTCCCTTAAAGAAAAAAAATAGATATACCAAAAATAAATATATACCAAAGAAGTTAGATTTAAAAAGAAAAAAAAAAAGTTAGAGTAAAGTAGGGTCCGGCCGAAAGAGTCTGCCTTGTCGTGGAGGCAGGCTTAAAAAAATCTGATGGCTGTGTGTGTGATACGGTGTTCAATGTGAAGGGTTAATGTGTGATTGGTGAGGCTGTAGTGCAGAAGTGAAGTTTTCCAAGAGTGGCGGTGGGACTGTGGAAGATTCGTGGGGTGGAGGCGGAGGTGGAGCTGGGGCGGAGCCTCAAGGGGGCCCCGAACTTTTGCCAGTATGGGGCCCTGAAATTCCTAGTGGCAGCCCTATGTGTGGGGATTACAAAGAGCAGTTTGGAAGGAATATATAAATATTATTAATAATAATTAATAAAAAGGGGCAATATGGGGGGATATTATGGAGAGAGGCAGTGTGGGGGTATATTATAAAGAGAGCAGTGTAGAGGGGACATTATGGAGAGAAGCTGTGTATGGGGACATTATGGACAGAGTCAGCGTGGGGGTGTATTAAGGAGAGAGGCAGTGTGGGAGGTATTTTGGATAAGGGCAGTGTGGGGGGATATTTTGTGAAGGAAGCACAGCAATTATTTATTCAGGGGCACAGCATGGGAGATATTTATATTTATGGGGCAGTATAATGATACTTTTGTGGGGAAGTGCTGCTGAAGAATAAAGAGGGAGGTCTTCAGAGACGAGCAGTGGGCACGAAACCTCATCATGGTGTCTGTACTGCATGGAGACAAAGGATGGGATCGACTCAGAAGATGTCACCTCTGAAAGTACCTGGATGTAAGTGATTATTTGTGATATTGCCTGCGTCTCATTGCACATTTCCCTAAATGGTATATGTCCAAAATTATCACAAGTGAAAATAACAGCTTCCCTGATCACCTATCTGTAGAATAGGTCATCAATATTAGTTCAGTGGGATCTGATTTTGTATACCTGCCCATCAGCTATATGACCGCAGCATTATGTGGAGAGCAGCATCCTCTTCATTATCTTCGAGACCCAGCTCTGTAGGGAAAATAGCGGCTTCACCAGGTCCTGCAACTGAGAGCCATAAATAGGCCTGAGCTATAATACTGGACGCAGCCGTGACTACATGTTATATGGTGGTGTTACACAATCTACAAGTGCACAAAGATATTACACATTCACCACGCGAAAAGTGGGCCTGTGCACCCCCAAATGCCAGGGCTGAATTTTAGTCCCAGTCCGGCCCTGGTAACGTCCATGTGACGATACTGGAAAAAATGCATGGTACTGAAATGAATGGGGGGGAGGGGTTTATGTGTAAAAGAAAATGATAGCGTGGAAAATGATAGATAGATAGACAGACAGATTAGATAGATAGCATGAGAGGTATCAAGTACTTAAAGCACTTTTTTTCCTTAAGAGAGGTGCCTGGGCAATGAGTTCTACATGTTGCTAGTTCTCAGGTCCTTTGCATGCTGTCACTATTGTTACTGTGATATTTATGATTCCTATCTGTGATTTAGTGCATGACAAGTCTGCTGCTGCAACTATCCACGCCGGTCGTTTCCACGATATTTGCTGCTGCAAGTATCCTCTCTGGCCGCTCTTACGATATCTGCTGCTAATGCCACAACTATCCACGCTGGCCGTTCCTACAATACCAACCACTGCTGCTTCAACTACCCATACAGACTGCTGCTACTCTAACAATCTATCCTGGCCAAATCCACGACACTGCCTGCTGCTGTTGCTTCTGCTATCAGAGACTGACTGTACCTAACTCATTTATTTCTACCGTGTTTCCCCGAAAATAAGACCTCCCCGACAATAAGTCCTAGCAGGATTTTTTTAGGGAGGCTTAAATAGAAGACATCTCACGAAAATAAGACCTAGTTGCTATTAATAATGAAGTGTCCGTGCAGAGGTAAAAAAGTTAAAGACACTGCAGGACACTTTATTATAGACAGCAGACACGCTCAGAAGAGAGAAGACAGAAGAAAGAAGACCCCGCGATCATACTCCCCAGACGCTGACCAAGAGCAGGTGAGCGCATCACGGTCCTGCGTCGGAACACATACACACACAAATCAGATCACATATACACACATATGAGAACGTGCGCGCACACACACACTACAGATCGCATCCACACACTCACCACATCCAACGATATCGCTTGCTTCTTGGCACGTGTAAGGACTTGTGACGCTGTGCAGTGGATCTTCCAGGACCTGCGGGAGGATTACATGGCCGGAAGCACATGTTATCTCCGAATGTTGTGTGTGTGCGCGATTGTACAGGTATGTGTGATATCTTGAGTGTGTGTGAGTGTATGCGATCGGATGTGTGAGTGTATACTGTCTGATGTGTGAGTGTATGTGATCGGATGTGTGAGTGTCGGTCGGACGCAGGGGAGGATGGAGTGCAGCACAGCTGCCTGGAGCGCCCACCGGAGATCACAGGGAGGAATGATGTGGAATCTGATGTATGTCTGTGTATGCTATCTGATGTGTGTGAGTGTGTGTGTATGCTATCCGATGTGTGAGTATGATCTGATGTATGTGTGTTGGCCAGATGCAGGGGAGGCGTCCTGCACAGAGCTCACAGGGAGTGATATGGAATCTGACGTGTGTCTGTCTATTTGAGTTTATGCTATCTGATGTGTGAGTGTGTGTGTGTGTGTGTGTCTGTCTGTCTATATGAGTGTATGCTATCTGATGTGTGTGTGTGTGTGTGTGTGTCTGTCTATATGAATGTATGCTATCTGATGTGTGTGTGTGTGTGTGTGTGTGTCTGTCTGTCTATATGAGTGTATGCTATCTGATGTGTGTGTGTGTGTATGCTATCTGATGTGTGTGTGTGTGTATATGTATGTATGCTATCTGATGTGTGTGTGTGTGTGTGTGTGTGTGTGTCTGTCTGTCTGTCTATATGAATGTATGCTATCTGATGTATGTGTGTGTGTGTGTGTGTGTGTGTGTATGCTATCTGATGTGTGAGTGTGTGTTCTGATGTATGTGTGTCGGCCAGACGCAGGGGAAGGCGACGTGCTGGGAGATCTGGGAACCACACAGACGCCCGGGGCTGGTAATCATGATGATCCTGGGAAGGGGGGGGTCTGCTTTTTGTGGGGGGTACCCCAAACCATGTCTCCTCGAGAATGACACCCCCTGAAAATAAGACCTAGTGCATTTTTTGGGGGCAAAAAAAATTATAAGACAGTTTCTTATTTTTGGGGAAACAGGGTAGTTACTAGAAATCTTATAGCTTCTAATTGGAAGAAACCTACGGTGCCCACGATCTCTGAGGTCATAGAGACAACTTCTCTTCACAACAACTTCGAGAAGTACTTTGCTACCATTAAAAATGCCTTTTCCTCCTATTACCAAAGATGGGATCACTGGAATAGTTTTATACAAGGTATTACATAAATAAATATTATTTAGAACTACTTATAATCCTTTTCATAACATGAATCTTGTTATTCAAACCTTCAGTCATGATTTCTTGACAATATGCTTATATTCCAAGAATGGAAGCCTGTTAACATGGTTGAGATTTGTTTACGTTTATTGTTCTTACTTTTACCCACTCCCTCTTCACCTTGTTTTTCCTTGCCTAGACCCTCCCCCTCTTTTCATCCCCAATAAAGTAATTACTTTACCTCCCCCTCCCCTCTCTCTTCTCTTTTCCTATACCTCCCCCCCCCCCGATAAAAAAAGTTGTATTCATACAATAGATCTTCCATGTATTCAAATAATGGTATGCGACGCATAATATCTTGATTGTGTGGATTTGATATATTATTCTGTTAACCTTATTGTAATAAAAATATATGAAAACAGGGAATGATTGTGTCCATATCTGTGGCCTTAGCCTGTCGAGATATTATTGATCCCTTGGGGCTGCCCTCTGTCAGCTACCTACCAATATGTGTGTCTATTGCCACCTTCGGTGGCTTTAGTGAAGACTCGGTAGCCGTTTTCGTTCACTCATCCAGGCCAGTGATTGTTACCTTCAGTCCAGTGGATCCACTAATCCCGTGCTCGCCCGGCAAGCATTAGGCTATGTGCGCACGTGTGCGCTCTGCACCGCACCGAAAAGGTGCACTTCAGAGCGCAGCTGAAAAGCTCCGTTCTGAAGCGCATGGTGCCGGCAGAAAACGTGCGCTCTGCATGCTGCCTCTCCCTATAGACAGCATGCAAACCGCATGGAAGAAGTGACATGTCACTTCTTAGAACGCAGCGATTCGGGCAGCAGCCGAATCGCTGCGTTCTAATATGCCACGTGCGCACGGCTCCTGCACAATCTCCATAGATTGTGCAGGGGTCGCAGGACGCATGCAGTTGTAACGGGGGCAGGGGGTGCCTCAGGGGTTGTAGTCGCGGTCTCCCGCCCAGGGGGCGGCAGGCTGACCCCCGGCCCGGCCGTCACTGTTAAAACGGAGGTGTTGTTTGTGGGGCAGAGTGTGGGTGGCAGGGACGCGTTCGTGCCGGTACCTGAGTTCTCCGTGACGCCGTTTTCCCTCGGCTCGCCAGCCCCTTCATCAGTTACAGAAAAGAGCCACTGACAGGCATCTGGTAAACTAAGAAACATTTTATTGAACGAGGCTTCCATTTTCTGTTACACTTCTCAGCAGCAAGTTACTTCAGTACTTCACTTTAACGTTACAGATTACGTTCCTTCCTGACGGTTTCCCCTTTTGCTGACGGTCACTCTCCACCTGCAGGGGACACTTGTTAACCCCCTAGTAGCTGTACTCTGAACCCTGAATTACTGCAGGGCAGATCTAGCACACACTACCGGTTCCGGATGAGTTCCCACTCCTCTTTACACCTTTCAGCATCAAGTCACATCGGTTTATAGGTTACACTTCTTGCTGACGGTTTCCTCTTTCCCCGGTAACTTTCCCTTGCCTGCAGGGGACATGCGTTAACCCCCTAGTAGCTGCACACTGAACCCGGATTTACTATAGGGCAGATCTAGCACAGACTACCAGCTCCGGATAAGTTCTCACCTCACCACTTCTTTGCCGGGGAACTACTTCTCTTGCTTTCTTCGGGCGTTCCCGTGTACCTCCACTTCTTTGTCTGCGCACTCACTCTGGCTGCCTGCCACTTTTTACTCACACACTCTGCCCCGTCACCTCAGACTTCCCTCTCCAGTCACATCTCTCTGCACACTGCTCTGCCTTCAGAGACCTCCCTTCCTTCCCTGCCACTGTTACCAGGGGAACCACTGCTCTACACTGGCACCTAGTGGGGAAACTGTTTAATCACTACAACAACAGGTAACATTTTACCATTAACATTTACAATTTGCCACCATACTACTGTGGCGTCTTCAGGGGGGGAAAAACAGCTCCTTCACTACCAGGGGTCCGACTACCCCTTACACAGTTACGCTGCGGTGCAGAACGCAGCGTAACTGCATGCAATACGCACACGTGCGCACATACCCTTACAGTTTGGAAGCTCCCTGGTTATTTTGCCTTTCACAGCCTATAGATAGCAACCCACAGCCCTCCCAGAAGTGGCGCATCTGTTTTTGCTGTGTTTTTTTAATGCATTTTTTCAATGCTTTTTTTTATGCATTCTGGGTGTGGAAAAATGCTACAAAAATGCTGATAGAATTGACATGCTGCAGATTTATTTATGCAAAATATCTACAAGAAAAAAAAAAGTAACATTTGCACAAAACTTCAGGATTCTCATTGATTTTGCTGCCATAAGGATTTACATGCAGTTTTGTGACAACAATGCACTCAAAAATGCATCAAAGAACGCATTAAAAAAAGCACTGTGTGCATATACCCTCAATGTCACCCATAATCTGTACACTTCAATTGAAAAATAAACTGAATTATTTTTGGGTAGAAAAAGAAAAATAAAGAACTAAAATAATGGTTCCCTGCTTGTCGGGGACTTTCTGATCAAGGATCTACCTAGTACAACCTGGCAATCACGGGGGGGCATAGGAGTGGTGCCCACATGATGCCGCCAGGGACTTGGCTTATTCAACAGCTGAACCCCGACTCTCATAGCCAGGGATAGTGCCCGTGCCGTCCTTGGCTGTTTAACTCTCTAAATGCCGCGATTGATAGAGTTGAAACCAGAAGTTTACATACACTATCTAAAAAGATACATCTCATATGCATGTTTTTCTCAGTATGTGACATCAAATCAGAATAAACCTTTCCCATTTTAGGTCAATTAGGAACCAAAATTATATATATTTTGCCAAATGCCAGAATAATGAGAGAGAATGCTTTAAGGCATTTTTTATTACTTTCTGCTAAGTCAAAAGTTTACATACATTTCATTAGTTTTTAGTACCATTGCCGTTAAACTGTATGACTTGGGTGAAACATTTTGGATATCCTTCCATAAGCTTCTCACGATAGTTAGTAGGGATTTGGGCCCATTCCTCCTGACAGAGCTGGTGTAACTGAGCCATGTTTGTAGGTCGCCTTGCTCGCACCTGCCTTTTCAGCCTTGCCCATAAATTTTCAATATGATTGAGATCAGGGCTTTGGGATGGCCACTCCAAAACACTGACTTTGTTATCCTTAAGCCACTTTGTAACCAGTTTGGCAGTATGCATCGGCATTGTCCATTTGGAAGACTCATTTCTGCCCAAGCTTTAAGTTCCTGGCTGATGTCTTGAGATGTTGCTTCAGTATTGCCACATAATCTTCTTTCCTCATGATGCCATCTATTTTGTGAAGTGCACCAGTCCCTCCTGCAGCCTGCAGCAAAACAAACCCACAACTTGACGTTGCCACCCCCATATTGCACAGTTTGAGATGGTGTTCTTAGGCTTCAAAGCTTCTCCCTTTTTCCTCCAAACATAACGATGGTCAATATGGCCAGACAGTTCAATGCCCGGCGGATTTACGAGAGGGACATAAAGTTCCCCCTAGCCTAGGGCTCCACACCCTGTCTGCGCTGGTCCTGAAAGATCTAACAGTTCTCCCCTCAGTGACCGTGTTTTCCTACGTCTCACATCTTTCCTGTCCTTAGCTGTTCTGAAGTGTCTTATGTGTAACCTTACTCCCCAGTGTGTAGCTCCACATCCAGGGTGCTGATCTCATGAGTGGAAAGTCCTGTTCCCATGACGACTTCCCCCTGACCCAGTGGCTAGCTACTAAGCTGTATGTGGTATGCAATGTGATAAACACCAGTGAATAACCTCTTCCTTACTCGGGATGAATATTGCACCTTCGTGAGGCGCAGAACCTTGTGGCGACTGAAGCCTCAGGGGCGCCACATTGTCAATAAACTTATCAGAAGCTTCCAAACACATGACATCATCATATGGGCTGTCCCATATTGTTTAAATTCATAGTACTTACTGTATGTAAACTCCAATGCTTCACAGTTGCGATGGTGTTCTTAGCATTGTACTCATCCTTCTTCTTCCTCCAAACACGGTGAGTGGAGTTGACACCAAAAAGCTCTACTTTGGTCTCACCTGACTACATGACCTTCTCCCATGCCTCCTCTGTATCATCCAGATGGTCACTGGCGAACTTCAAACAAGCCTGATCATGTCCTGGTGTGAGCAGAGGGACCTTGTGTGACCTGCAGAATTTTAATCTATAACAGCATAGTGTGTTACTAATGGTAATATCTCAGACTGTAATCCCAGCTCTCTTCAGGTCATTGACCAGGTCCTCCCGTGTAGGATTACCGACCTTTCTCAGAATCATCCTTACCCTGCGAAGCCAGATCTTGCACGGAGTCCCAGATCGAGTAAGTTTGACAGTCATCTTTTGTTTCTTCCATTTTGTAATAATTTCGCCAACATTTGTTGCCTTCTCACCAAGCTGCTTGCCTATTGTCTCTCTATTGAACATTCTATCTCTCTCTCTCTCTCTCTCTCGTCAGATAGTGAGAAAAACATTCATATGTGTCTTTTTAGATAGTGTATGTAAACTTTTGGTTTCAACTGTATATATAATTCTGCAAAGCACATAGAGGTTCAAAATGCTCACTAATAAAGATGTAGTGTATAAGGCCACACTTTTTTATTCTATCATTTAGGTTCTGTAGGATTTTTAGGTGTACCTGTCTGTCATATTATGTTATTTTCTTGTGTCGGGAGATATCCCATTGTTGTTTCATGTTGTATTGTAAATGTCTGTATGTTATTATGAAAAAAATATATATAATAAATATATGATGAAGCAAAAAAAAAAGTGCTCAGCAAACATCTAGATAAATTGCCTAGTTTCCAAAATGGGGTAACTTCTCGGGGGGGGGGGGGGTTCCTCTGTATAGGGACATCAGGGGCTTTCCAAACGCAACATGGCTTCCGCTAGCGATCCAGCCAATTTTGCATTCAAAAAGTCAAATTGCACTCCTTATTTTACAAGCCCCGCCGTGCATCCAAACAGTAGTTTTCCACCACATATGATGTATTAGCATGCTCAGGAGAAATTGTACAACAAATTGTATGGTGCATTTTCAACTGCTACCTTTGTGAAAATTAAAGATTTGGGGTTAAAGCAACATTTTCGTGCTAAAAATGTATTTTTTTCATTTTCACAGCTCAACGTTACAAAATTCTGTGAAGCACCTGGGGGTTCACAGTGCTCTCGAAACATTTTGATAAATTCCTTGAAGGGTCTAGATTCCAAAATGAGCTCACTAATGGGGGAGCTCCACTGTTTAGGCACCTTAGGGACTTTGCCAATGTGACAAGGCACCTGCAAACCATTATAACTTAATCTGAACCTGAATCTTATGGCGTTCCTTACCTTTTTGACTTTACTCCACTGTTTAGGGCTCTCCAAAAGCGACATGACATCTATCTATTCCAAACAATTTTGCAATCTAAAATTCAAATGGCGCTCCTTCCCTTCCAAGCCCTGCCGTGTGCCCAAACAGTAGATTTCCACAACACGTGGATATCAGTGTACTCAGGAGAAATTGCACAACAAATCGTATGGTGCTTTTTATCTTGTAAGGGCGGCTTTGCACGTTGCGACATTGCACGTGCGATGTCGATGGGGTCAAATCGAAAGTGACGCACATCCGGCGTCGCAGTCAATATCGCAACGTGCAAATCCTTTTTGATACGATGAACGAGCGCAAAAGCGTCGTTATCGTATCATCGCTGCAGCCTCCGACATTTCCATAATGCCGGTGCAGCGACAGGTACGATGTTGTTCCTCGCTCCTGCGGCAGCACACATCGCTGTGTGTAAAGCCGCAGGAGCGAGGAACTTCACCTTACCTGCCGCCGGCTGCAATGAGAAGGACGGAGGTGGGCGGGATGTTTACATCCTGCTCATCTCCGCCCCTCCACTTCAATTGGCCGCCTGCTGTGTGACGTCGCTGTGACGCCGCACGACCCGCCCCCTTAGGAAGGAGGCGGGTCACCGGCCAGAGGGACGTCGCACGGCAGGTATGTGCGTGTGAAACTGCCGTAGCGATAATAATCGCTACGGCAGCTTTCACTAGATATTGCACGTGCGACGGGGGCAGGACTATCGCTGCAGCATCGGTAACACATTGTTACCGATGTCGCAGCGTGCAAAGCCCGCCTAACACTTGTGAAAATACAAACTTTGAGGCTAAAGTAACATTTTTGTGAGAAAAAATAACATTTTTATTTTTTTCTTCCACAGTCATTTAGTTTCTGTGAAGCACCTAAAGGGTTAATATATAGAAAAAATAGCCAGCTTACCATTTGTAGTTCATTTCAGTGTATATTTGGATCATCCAGATAGCTCTGCATCAGACTAAAGTGTGAGCTTACCGTACATGGATCAAGGAGGAATCAAATAAAGTCCAGCAACAGGTGAGATTAGATTTAAAAACTTTGGTTTCCTTTATGTTAAAAGTTTTATTATACTGTATATTAAATGAATACACTTGAAATATATTGTTGGCATTTAACAGCAGTCTAAAGGCCGCTTTATACGCTGCGATATCGTGACCGATATCGCTAGCGTGGGTACCCGCCCCCATGGGTTGTGCGACATGGGAAAATCACTGCCCGTGGCGCACAACATCGCCCAGACCCGTCACACTACTTACCTGCCCTGCGATGTCGCTGTGACTGGCGAAACGCCTCTATTCTAAGGGGGCGGTTCGTTCAGCGTCACAGCGATGTCACATCTGCGTCACTGAACTGCCGCCCAATAGAAGCGGAGGGGCAGAGATGAGCGGGACAAACATCCCGCCCACCTCCTTCCTTCCGCATTGCAGGCGGGAGGCAGGTAAGGAGAGCTTCCTCGTTCCTGCGGTGTCACACGTACTGATGTGTGCTGCCGCAGGAACGAGGAACAACTTCGTTACTGCTGCAGCAACGATATTTGAGAACGGACCCCCATGTCACCGATGTTTTTGATGCAAAATCGCTCAAAGGTGTCACACGCAACGGCATCACTAAAGCGACCGGATGTGCGTCACAAATTCCGTGACCCCAACGAGATCACTTGAGCGATGTCGCAGCGTGTAAAGCGGCTTTTAGGCTATGTGCCCACGCGTGTGCGCTCTGCACCGCAGCGTAAAAGTCACTGCATGTCCGCTTCAGAGTGCAGCTGAAAAGCTCCGTTCTGAAACTTTGGTGACTACAGAATTCATGCGCTCTGGATGCTGCCTCTCCCCATAGACAGAATGGAGACAGCATGCAAAGCGCACGAAAGAAGTGACATGTTGCTTTTTAGAATGCAGCGATTTGGCAGCATGCAAATCGCTGTGCTCTAAAACGCCACGTGGGCATGGATTATGCACAATCTTCATAGATTGTGCAGGGGACGCAGGACGCATGCAGTTACGCTGCAGTGCAATATGCAGCGTAACTGCATGCAAATATGCAACGTAGGCCTTAAGGTCGCTTTACACGCTGCGATATCGCTAGCATTTGCTGGCAGCAACGATAATTGAGAATAGGGGGGCATGTCACCAATTAGCGATTTTGAACGTTTTTGCGACGATTCAAAATCGCTCATAGGTGTCACACGCAACGACATCACTAACGCGGCCGGATGTGCATCACAAATTCCATGACCCCAACGTGTGAAGCGTGTAAAGTGGCCTTAAAAAGCGGCCCCAGCGTGTAAAGCGGCCTTAACACACTTTTATAGCCAAAATAGATCTAGCTGACTTCGGTCTTCATATTCAATAGGAATCATAGTAAGGCCCCTTTCACACGTCAGTGATTCTGGTACGTTTGTGCTTTTTTTTAAACGTACCAGAATCACTGACATACGCAGACCCATTATAATGAATGGGTCTGCTCACACGTCAGAGATTTTTCACTGCACGTGTCTCCGTGCGGCGTACCCGCGTGTGCGTGATTGCTGCACGGAGACATGTCCATTTTTTTCTGGCATCACTGATGTTCCACGGACCACGCAGTGGTGTGGTCCGTGAAACACGTGCCAGAAAAAAATGTGCATTTAAAATAATAAACATTTTAACTCACCCGGCTTCAGCCGCGCTCTCTGCAGCCCGTCCTCCCTGCTGCTTCTAAACCGGCTGATTACTGTTGCGCATCTTAATGATGCATGACACAGCCGACCCAGAAGCAGCTGCTGCAGGGGTCACCGCCGGCCGGATGCTGCATCGCGGGAGGATTCAGCACCACGGAGAGCGGGAGCGGGCGCAGGTGAGTTGATTTCTAAGTGCAATCACGGGTCACGGAGAACGGAGCCCGTATTGCACTTAGACAACCCACGTGTGCCGTGATTCACGGCACACGCAGGGACATATGCGTGTTTTACATGCCAGTGAAAAACGTCACTGTTTTTCACTGACGTGTGAAACGGGCCTAAGGCCCAGTGCCCGTGCTGTGTAGTTTTGACGCGTATTTTCAGAAATCTGCAGCAAAATCTGCATGTCCATTGTAAAGCCAGCAAAGTCTATGAGAATTCAGAAGTGATGTGCACACATTGCTTATTTTTCAATTGGGTTAAGATCTGGTGATTGACTTGGCCATTGCAGAATGTTCCACTTTTTTGCACTCATGAACTCCTGGGTAGCTTTGGCTGTATGCTTGGGGTCATTGTCCATCTGTACTATGAAGCGCCGTCCGATCAACTTTGCGGCATTTGGCTGAATCTGGGCTGAAGGTATATCCCGGTACACTTCAGAATTCATCCGGCTACTCTTGTCTGCTGTTATGTCATCAATAAACACAAGTGACCCAGTGCCATTGAAAGCCATGCATGCCCATGCCATCACGTTGCCTCCACCATGTTTTACAGAGGATGTGGTGTGCCTTGGATCATGTGCCGATCCCTTTCTTCTCCAAACTTTTTTCTTCCCATCATTCTGGTACAGGTTGATCTTGGTCTCATCTGTCCATAGAATACTTTTCCAGAACTGAGCTGGCTTCATGAGGTGTTTTTCAGCAAATTTAACTCTGGCCTGTCTATTTTTGGAATTGATGAATGGTTTGCATCTAGATGTGAACCCTTTGTATTTACTTTCATGGAGTCTTCTCTTTACTGTTGACTTAGAGACAGATACACCTACTTCACTGAGAGTGTTCTGGACTTCAGTTGATGTTGTGAACGGGTTCTTCTTCACCAAAGAAAGTATGCGGCGATCATCCACCACTGTTGTCATCCGTGGACGCCCAGGCCTTTTTGAGTTCCCAAGCTCACTAGTCAATTCCTTTTTTCTCAGAATGTACCCGACTGTTGATTTTGCTACTCCAAGCATGTCTGCTATCTCTCTGATGGATTTTTTCTTTTTTTTCAGCCTCAGGATGTTCTGCTTCACCTCAATTGAGAGTTCCTTAGACCGAATGTTGTCTGGTCACAGCAACAGCTTCCAAATTCAAAACCACACACCTGTAATCAACCCCAGACTTTTTAACTACTTCATTGATTACAGGTTAACGAGGGAGACGCCTTCAGAGTTAATTGCAGCCCTTAGAGTCCCTTGTCCAATTACTTTTGGTCCCTTGAAAAAGAGGAGGCTATGCATTACAGAGTTAGGATTCCTAAACCCTTTGTCCGATTTGGATGTGAAAACTCTCATATTGCAGCTGGGAGTGTGCACTTTCAGCCCATATTATATATATAATTGTATTTCTGAACATGTTTTTGTAAACAGCTAAAATAACAAAACTTGTGTCACTGTCCAAATATTTCTGGACCTAACTGTATGTGCATGTGAAGCTGCCGTAGCGATAATAATCGCTACGGCAGTTTTCACTAGATATCTCACGTGCGACGGGGGCGAGACTATCGCTGCAGCATCGGTAACACATTGTTACCGATGTCGCAACGTGCAAAGCCCGCCTAAGACTATGTGTGCACGCTGCAGTTTTGTTCTCCAAAAAACATACCCTATGCCAGAGAAACGAGCCTTGTACGAGAGAACGCATCCAAAAAGTGTATACGTTTTTTGAGCATTTTTGTGCATTTTTCACACTTTGTTTTTACCCATGCGTTTTTCTTGGTAAATAGTGATGGGCGGATTCACAGATACTTGGGGTCGGCGGGTCTAACCAGGTTTGAAGAAAAAAACTGATTCTGGCCTAGAATGATCCCTGGTATCCGGCTGGACGCTGGTCCCCATATAAGTCTCTGGGTACCAGAATCCGGCGCTTAAAAATAGTGGTAGAAGGGATAGGGAGATAGGAGCAAGCACGTTATACTTACCGAGTCTTTAGCGCATCTGAAGCGTGATCACTGAACAATCAAGTGTTTCATGGCAAATAGCCAACAGGGTCGCATGAAGCGTGTTGGGCAAAAAAGGCGCAAAATAACTGCCCATGAATTGAGGAAAATCATGCATGAAGCTACCAAGATGCCATTTACTACCAGATTGGTCATATTTTAGAGCTGCAACATTACTGAAGTATCAAAAAGCACAAGGTGTGCCATACTCAGGGACATGGCCTAGGTAAGGAAGGCTGAAAAACGACCACCTTTGAACAAGAAACATAAGACAAAACGTCAAGACTGGGCCAAGAAACATCTTAAGACTGATTTTTCAAAGGTTTTATTGGCTGATGAAATGAGAGTGACTCTTGATGGGCCAGATGGATGGCCAGAGGCTGGATCAGTAAAGGGCAGAGAGCTCCACTCCGACTCAGACGCCAGCAAGGTGGAAGTGGGGTACTGGTATGGGCTGGTATCATCAAAGATGAACTTGTGGGACATTTTTGGGTTGAGGATGGAGTGAAGCTCAACTCCCAGACCTACTGCCAGTTTCTGGAAGACAACTTCTTCAAGCAGTGAAGGAAGAAGTCGGTATCGTTCAAGAAAAACATGATTTTCATGCAGGGCAATGCTCCATCACATGCATCCAACTACTCCACAGTGGCTGGCCAGTAAAGGTGTAAAAGATGAAAAAATAATGACATGGCCCCCTTGTTCACCTGATCTGAACCCATAGAGAACCTGTGGTCCCTCATAAAATGTAAGATCTACATGGAGGGAAAACAGTACACCTCTCGGAACAGTGTCTGGAGGCTGTGGTGGCTGCTGCATGCAATGTGGATCGTAAACAGATCAAGCAACTGTCAGAATCTATGGATGGTAGGCTGTTGAGTGTCATCATAAAGAAACGTGGCTATATTGGTCACTAATTTTTTTGGGGGGTTTTGTTTTTGCATGTCAGAAATGTTTATTTCTAAATTTTGTGTTTTCAGTTATATTGGTTTACCTGGTGAAAATAAACAAGTGAGCTGGGAATATATTTGGCTTTTATTAAGTTGCCTAATAATTCTGCACAGTAATAGTTACCTGCACAAACAGATATCCTCCTAAGATAGCCAAATCTAAAAAAAAAAAACACCCCAACTTCCAAAAATATTAAGCTTTGATATTTATGAGTCTTTTGGGTTAATTGAGAACATAGTTGTTGATCAATAACACAAAATAATCCTCTAAAATACAACTTGCCTAATAATTCTGCACACAGTGTAGTCAGATCACAATGTATTTCTTGATACGAATCAGGGTTTTCTAATACGTCAAAAAAAATTTTTGTATAGTCCTGCATTTAGAAGCACCAATACTCCACCCTAATCTGCTTCTCGGATTAATGAGTATTTATTTATTTTCAGTTCCTTATATAGTCAACAATATAAAAACAATATAAAAACATTGTTTCTATTATTAAGAAATATATACCAGTCTTAAATCGAGACCCAATTTTGAAAAATGGTATTGGCAATAAGATACTACAATATGTAGCTAGAAGAACCCCCATTATTCAAATGCACAATAGCTCTGTTAAAACAGAAGCATATCTAGGGGGGTCTGGCGGGGCATGCTCCTCGGGCGCAGCTGTCAGGGGGCACCGTCGGTCCGCCTGATGCAGCGCTCTGAGTCTCCCCGGCAGCTGTGTTTTGCTGCCCCCATAGTGGTAGCCGGCCATTCTCTAAGTTCGGCTGTCAAGATGACAGCCTAGACTCAGAGAAAGTGTGGCTTTCTGGGTCCCGCTGATCAATTGTTCTCATATCTTTCTGATGTGAGGACAACTGAAGTGATGACCACTGGCCCTACTTCTGGTTCAGAGTGATGTCTGTAGGTCAGCTGATCACACTGCTGACATCACTCTTTAGCACTGCAAAGGCCGCAGACAGTGCTGGTGATAAGTGCTCCAGTGGAGCTGAAGACACCGAAGAGGAACAGTATGGACAGAGGGGGGAAGTATGTATGTACACAGATGGGGGAAGAGAGAGTGGGGAAGGGGGAAGTATCTATTGACACAGTGGGGGTAGAGAGGATGGGGAGGGAAAAGTATCTATGGACACAGTATGGGGGAAGAAAGACTGGGGAGGAGGAAGTATCTATGGACATAATATGAGTGCAGAGAGGATGGCGAGAGGAAGTATCTAGGGACACAGTGTGGGGAGAGAGGATGGGGAGTGGGAAGTATCTATGGACACAGTCTGAGGGAAGAAAAAAAGGTGGAGGGGGAAGTATCTATGTACACAGTATGGGGAAAGAGGATGGGGAAGGAGAAGTGTCTATGGACACAGAAACGGAACAAAAGGATAGGGAGGGGGAAGTATCTATGGCCACAGCATGGGGGGAGAGGATGGGGAAGGAGAAGTATCTATGGACACAGTATGTGAAAGAGAGGATGTAGAGGAGGAAGTATATATTGCCACAGTATGGGGGAGAGAGGAAGGGAATAGGGGAAGCAACTATAGACACAGTATGGGGAGAGAGGGTGAGGGGGTAAGTCTCTATGGACCCAGTATGGGGAGAAAGGGTGTTGAGAGATAATGTATATATGGCCAGAGTATGGACAGAGAGAGTGAGGGAGGAATGTATATATGGACACAATATGAGGAGAGAGGGTGGGGAGGGAAAAGTATATATAGACACAGCATGAGAAGAGGGGCTGAGGGGTGATATATACGGACACAGTATGTGGAGAGAGAGTGCGGGATGATCTACTGGTAGAGAGGGTGAGAGGTGATGTATATATACATAGTATGGGGAGCGAGGGTAAGGAGTGATGTATACATACATAGAAGGGGGGCGAGGGTGAGGGATGAATGTATACGGATATAGTATGGGAAGTGATTGGGGGAATGTATACAGACATAGGAGGAGCAAACAGGAAAGAAATTTTGAGGACACAGAATTAAGAGCGAGTGGGCAATTGTAAGGAGATTGAATGAGAAACAGGATAGATGTGGACAGTATAAAAGCGAGGGGGAAATGTATACGAAGACAGTATGGGGAGTGAAGGGAGCTGAGTAGGGAGGTAGCGAGTAAACAGTATGGGATGAAAAACTTGTGAGGGCACAGAATAGAGACTGGGTTGTAGGATGGCAGTATGGAGCGGGGGTAGGTAGCATGAGGGGACAGTGTGAGGAGCATGGAGGGGGAGTGTGCTGAGGGGGCACAGTATAAAGACTGGGCAGTATAAGGGGTCACAGAGTGAGAGGACAGTGAAGAGAAGACTCAGTATGGAAAGAAGAGCGCAATGTGAAGGGAATTAACCATAAGAGGGACAGTGTGTGTCATATTTTGTGCAAAGAACACAGTAAGGTTCAGTTATTTATTCAGGGGCACAGTGTACGGCTGATATTAGTATATAGGGTATTCTAACCATTCTGGTATTTTAAAGGGTATCGTGCCAGAATGTGCTGCAGAAGACCGGAGAGGATGAAAGCTGTGAATGTGAAAAGCTATCTTGGTGTCTGGACAAGATTAAGAAAATAAAGAAACGACTCCGATCAGAGACAGTGTCATCTATAAGGTACCTGAATGTAAATGTTTATTTGTGATACTGACTAATTCTCATCAGTGTTGTGGTTCCTGTATGGTCTACAGTCCGATGATGACTGATAGTTCCCAAGTATCGCCTTACCAATGTTAAAGGGAATCTGTCAGTAGGTTTTTGCTACCCCATCTGAGAGTAGCATAATGTAGAGACAAGAGACCCTTATTCCAGCGGGTGTGTCACTTACTGAGCTGTTTGCTGTCATGTTGATAAAATCAATGTTTTCTCTGCTGCAGCTCAATCAGTTATACAGAGCTCATGAATACGCTGGACTACCTGACAGCACGCCAAGTAGTCCTGTAATAATAATAATCTACTGCTGACTAACAGTGATTTTATCAAAATTACACTAAGCAGCCCAGTAAGTGACACAATGCTGGAATCATGGTCTCTGTCCCTATGTTATGATGATCTCAGATTAAGTGTTAAAAACCTAGTGACAGATTCCCTTTATGGATATACTGGAAGTTGTAGGTTAATGTCATGAAAATGTATATGGGTCTGACCTGACATTACAATTGATGTACCATGTACTGCTTGTGGTTTTGGTGATGTATTTCTGTACTGATGATGGTTTTGATGCTTTTTCTGAACTGATGGGGTTATATGGATGTTTTTCTGTACTGTTTTTAACTGCTAATGGTTCTTATGATGAATTTCTTTATTGCTGGTCGTTGTGATGCTGTGTTTCTGTACTGATGGGGGTTCTAATTATGTCTTTCTTTACCTCTAGTGGTTCTTCTGATCCTGTACACAGGTACAAAGGTAACAATTCATAAATTGTAAGATTACTTTAACAATGATGATCTATCTTTAGAATAGATCATCAATGCCTGATCTGCCAGGTCCGGTATCCCCGCTCATTAGCTGTTCCCTGTGCAGGTGACCGTAAATGTTTATTTCCAGATCTGCTCCATCTTCTTATAGTGTCCGCGGGCAGATACTGCACATCTGCCTCATTGATTTGAATAGGAGGTAGATATGCAGTACCCGGCTGCAGCCACTATCAGAAGATGGAGCAGATCTGGAACTGGGCATCTCCGGCCACCTGCTGCCGCAAGCACCTAGAACAGGCAATTGGCGGGGGTGCCAGACCCTGGCTGGTCAGACACTGATGATCTATCCTAAGGATAGGCTATCAATGTTAAGGTACTCCACTCATATGTGATTTTGATACTTGCATGTGACAACTACCTTTTAGGCTATGTGCGCACGTTGCATCTTTGTGGTGACCACAAAGATGCACATTTTTGGTCTCAAAAAACGCTCACTCGGCATGCATTTTTTGCCGCTTTTTACTGCAGTTTTTTTTAAAGCGTTTTTGCCCAGTGCGTTCTTCAAGTCAAATCTACTGACTACAAGGGCTCAAAAACGCTGGCAGAAACGCAGAAAGAATTGACATGCTGCATCTTTGTGGTCCCACAAAGACACAACCAAAAAAAATCTGCAACGTGCAGACAGCAAAAATGAAAATCGCATAGACTTTGCTGGGGAAGGAAATGCAAGCAGTTTTGGGACCAAAACTGCACCCAAAAAACGCACAAAAACACGGCAAAAAACGCAGTGTGTGCACAAGGCCTTTGTGCGTTTTTATATGCATTTTTGTCTATGCGTCTTTTTATTGCATTCAATGGCAAAACGCAGGTCAAAAAAGCACAAAGAATTGACATGCTGCTTCTTTTTTCTGTACCCAAAACTGCAAGGAAAAAAGAAGCAATGTGCTCACAGCTTTTTTTAATTCTCATAGACTTTGCTAGGGAAGGAAAGACATACAGTTTTGGGCAACAAACTGCACCAAAAACCGGTGCAAAAATGTAGCGTGCGCACAGGGCCTTAGTTTTCAAAGGAAAACATTGTAATGATTAGGTACTACTCCTATAGTTAATTGGATTAAAGTATTTATTTATGTCACTATTGCTTTTAAAACCTCCTTCTGAATGATTTCTTTTATATTATGAACAAGATGAAGGCGCAAATCTGAAATGCGTCTCATTTAGACTGCGAACTGGTAAATGCCAACAATATACTTAAAGTGTATTCTTTTAACATATGATGAAAATAAAGGAAACAAAAGTTTTTAAGTCTAATCTCACCTGCTTGCTGGACTTTATCTGATTCCTCCTGAAAGGGTTAATAAACTTTTTGGATGTGTGAGGGGTGCAGTTTTAGAATGGTGTCACTTTTGGGTATTTTCTGTCACCTAGGCCCCTCAAAGTCACTTGAAATATGATGTGATCCCCCCCAAAAAATGATTTTGTAAATTTTGTTGGAAAAATTAAATTGCTGCTAAACCTTGAACCCTTCTAACTTCCTAACAAAAAAAAAATTGATGTTTCAAAAATTGCACTGATGTAAAGTAGACATATGGGAAATGATATTTATTAACTATTTTATATGACTTACCTAGCTGGTTTAAGGACATAAAAATTCAAAATTTGAAAATTGCTAAATTTTCAAAATGTTCGCCAAATTTCCGATATTTTTGCAAATAAATGCAAAAATTATCGCCCTAAATATACCACTATCATGAAGCACAATGTGTCACGTAAAAACAATCTCAGAGTCACTGGGATCCATTTAAGCGTTCTAGAGTTATTACCGTATTTTTCGGACCATAAGACGCACTTTTTTTCCCCCAAATGTTGGTGGAAAGTGGGGGGTGCGTCTTATGGTCTGAATGTGGCTGCGGGGGAATGAGGGTGCTGCGGTACAGCGGGTCATCGGGGACACGAGCAGGCTGTAGCAGCCTGCCGTGACCACGTGGACCCGCTCATTTAATATGCACGCCCATCCCCCGCCCATCATCCCTCAGCGCTGAAGCAGGCACTGACAGGTGGGCAGGATGATGGGCGGGGGATAAACAGCCGGCCCGCATGATCACCCCTGGCAACTACGGCCTGGAGTGATCATGTACGGCTGTATTCACTGCCCCCCATGCATCATCATCAGCGCGGGGAGCAGTGAATCAGTGTACAGTACTCACCGTTCCCCTGCAGCATCGCTCGTTCTCCCGTCTTTGTCAGCGGCAGCGCCGCTGAGTGGAGCCATCCCCGTTACCTTGCTGTATCGCGATCATCTCCTGTGTCTGTGCCGTCGGCTGGGTGGAGACTAGCGGCGCACACAGCGATGACGTCATCACTGTGCGCACGTGTCCACACGCAGCCGCCTGCCCGGCACAGACACAGGAGATGATCGCGATGCAGCAGGGTAACGGGGACGGCTCCTCTCAGCGGCGCTGACACAGACGGGAGGACAAGCGATGCTGCAGGAGAACGGGGACGGCACCACTCAGCGGCGCTGACACAGACCGGAGGACGAGCGATGCTGCAGGGAGTGAGGTGAGCTGAGGTGAGTATGAACGTTTATTTTTTTTTTATGTGCCACAGGATGCGGCCATACACCAGGATGGGGGTATAATATGAGCAGGATGGGGTCATCTGAGCAGGATGGGGTCATCTGAGCAGGATGGGGTCATCTGAGCAGGATGGGGTCATATCAGCAGGATGGGGTCATATCAGCAGGATGGGGTCATCTGAGCAGGATGGGGTCATATCAGCAGGATGGGGGCATATGCCATGATGGGTTATATAGCAGGATGCAGCCATATGCCAGTATATAGCAGGATGCGGCCATATGGCAGGAAGACGGTATATAGCAGGATGAGTGACATATACTGTATATACAAGGCAGGAGGATCATTACCAGGATGCGGCACCTTAGTAGAGAATTTGGGGACATTACCCCCATAACAGTGTAGGCAGCAGATCCTCGCCCCATAACAGTGTGTCATGACCACATTTTTTGCTTAAAATTTTATTTTCCTATTTTCCTCCTCTAAAACCAGGGTGCGTCTTATAGTCCGAAAAATACGGTACATCATAATGTGATAGTGGTCAGAATTTAAAAAAAATGGCTGGTGATGAAGGTGAAAACAGGCTCGGGGGTGGAGGGGTTAAAGTACCCATTGGGCCCGATACATATAAACTGGCTTGTTCATGCCAGTCTTCATGAGTAAATGGCCTGGAGTCAGACACGACTAATTCATGAAGAGGCATTCCCCTTTATGTATCAGGAGCACTGGCCGAGTGGTGTATAAATCTGTGTGCTCCGAGGCTTGTGGGTGGACTCAATGATGTGAGGCGTGGAAATAGTGACCAGCAATGTCATACCTCTGAATTTTACAAAAAATTCAGTGGAAATCCTGAAAATACAGTGGATGCCCAGCCAGGAAAATGTTTGAGACTATTCCAATTAAATTTGATGAAGGCACTCAAAAGTTATAACTAAAAATCCATGACAATGTCAGAAGAAAAGCTCTATGCAATGTATGTAAACCATGTCATGGCTTTAAGTGACTGACTCTCGTTGCTCCTGAAATTTGACAGGTATGGTCCTCCCCAAATTGTGGATTTCCTGATCGGGGGAAGCCTTCTGAAGATTTGGACACCATCCCTGTAAAAATTGGAGGTGGGACACCAAAGTTATAGGACAAAGTCTGTGGTGGGGCACAGTAGGATTATGTGCTCTTCGCTGTTTCTGGAAATTCTACACCCAAAAGCACTGCACCCTATATTAATAAAGTCTTTGTGCCCCCTCACTCCCTAATCCTATTATGGGCCAGGCAGGGTCTCAAAATGTACCCATAAGCTGCTAAAATCTTACAAAAATTGCCTAAGCTGTTACTAAATAGTAACTATATGTAAAACAGAAGGAGCTCGTCTTCAGTGTGTCCTTCCCTGGTCCTGAGTGATACTGTGGAGAAGTAGCATAGCCAAAGCAGGAAGCTACACGTCTTTCAGTAGTATCCGATATTCACAAAAAAAGTTACACCTGTTCTGACAGCTGACACAGTGGGCTTAAGCAAGAATCCTCTACGCAATTGTAGTTTAGGCTACGCTACTACATTAAGATGCACAACAGTAGCCTACGCAAGAATTGACAACTACTATACGTTACTGTTTAACTATCCTACTTTTTTGCGGCACTCTCCTGCTGCCTTTTATGCGAAGTTCTTAACCGCTACGCTAGTTCGGTAAGTTGGCTGTGTAACTGCATAGCACTGACTACGAACTTTGCGTATCCTTTTTCTACACTGTTATACTATACGCTGACTCTCCTAAGCTAATTCTCTGTCCAAGTTATGCCAGTTTTGACAGTTCTATATCCTACCATTATAACCAAGTGCTATTAACTAAAGCGGGCTTTACATGCTATGACATCGCTAGCAATTGCTAGCGAGATCAAGCGTGTAAGCACCCGCCCTGTCGTGGATGCGATATGGTGTGATTGCTGTCGCAGCGAACATTATCGCTATGGCAGCGTCACATGCACTTACCTGGTCGGCGTCGTCGCTGTGACTGCCAAACAATCCCTCCCTCAAGGGGGAGGGACGTTCGGCATCACAGCGACGTCACCGAGACGTCACTAAGCGGCCGGCCAATCAAAGCGGAGGTGCGGAGATGAGCGGGACGTAACATCCCGCCCACCTCCTTCCTTCCGCATTGTGGCCGGCGGCAGGTAAGGAGACGTTCCTCGCTCCTGCGGTGTCATACACAGCGATGTGTGCTGCCGCAGGAGCGACGAACCACATCAATAATCAACCATTACCGATTTTTGGTTTTGGGAAGACCTCTCCATGATGAACGATTTTCACCATTTTTGAGGTCGCTTAAGGTCGCTGGTAAGTATCACACGCTGCGATATCGTTAATGACACCGGATGTGCGTCACTAACAACGTGACCCCGACAATAAAATATTAACGATATCGTAGCATGTAAAGCCCCCTTAACACTTATTGTCAACCATCTGAAGAATAATTAAATTTTTTTGGGAATTTAGTTGGCACTCTAACACCACAATGGCTATAGGAGCTAAGCCGAAAGCTAGTCCAATTAAAAAATGATAAAACCCTTTGCTCCAATTCTGGTTTAAAGCATATACAGTGGGGGGAAAAAAGTATTTAGTCAGCCACCAATTGTGCAAGTTCTCCCACTTAAAGAGATGAGAGAGGCCTGTAATTGACATAATAGGTAGACCACAACTATGACAGACAAAATGAGAAAACAAATCCAGAAAGTCACCTTGTCAGATTTGGCAAGATTTTATTTGCAAATTATGGTGGAAAATAAGTATTTAGTCACCTAAAAACATGCAAGATTTCTGGCTCTCACAGACTGTAACTTCTTCTTTAAGAGCCTCCTCTGTCCTGATCCAAAAACCTTCTCTGCTCAAAAAAAACAAAGAAAAAAACAAGGCGGGCCGGTATTAAGCACTCCGGCAGACAATCTGCTTCAACACGGACATTTCACGAGGGGAAAGAAACGTTATATCGAGGACCATTCCTTTCCATTATCAACATGTCAGCTAACATTCTTAATAATGATGAAATTCAAGTTTTGGAAAAAGGTCTCAATTTTGTGCCTTCTGCTGATTTCAACCTTTTTGAAACTATCCTTGATGTTAATCGTTTTGTACGAAAATTAACAGTCAAAAGACATTTTTTTCAAGAATCTGCAATTGATGATCTGCCTGACGCTGAATCTGAACATGCCCCCCTTTTTCTGTCGTCTTTTCAAGAGCAAATGACATTACAGAACTTACGTGATCTTTCAGGGGATACATGTATATTGTCGGACGATTCCATTATTTCTAGGAGGATTCGGGGCGTGGCCTGAGCAGCATGTGAGGAAGACCTGTGCAGAGAGAGCTCCTGCAAAAAACTCCTGTATAATCCTGTCCAGCTGGGGTTAAAGTTTGTTTTACTGCTTTCCTGGAGTGGTGACCTCTCCTAGACTGAGGGGGCTTCAAAGACCTGAGTGATATGACCAGAACTCGGGCTGATAAGAAGCGCGGGACACAGGCCACACTCATGGACGCTGGAGCTTCAGGTGGGGGCAGGGCGTCTGATGCAATAGCTCGCCTCAGCAAGTTTGCACGAGATCAGCCTGAGATACCTGAAGCTGTTAAGCAGTCTGACCTCAGCGTGGAGGAGCTGCAGATCCCAGGACAAGAACTGATGGAGGAGGAAGAGCAGCAGGGAGCTGTGAGTATGTTGGCTGCTGCCAATAATGTGGAGCAGGGGGACAACCTTAGAGCTGCAGATGAAAACACAGATCCTGGGAGAGCAGAGCCCACCCTCAGTGATGTGCTTGCAGCAGTAAACACCTGCAACAATATGCTAGCCACTTTGAACATAGAGATGGGAGGAATTAAAATGGACATTTCATCTATCAGGCACGAGTTGCAGGGGGTCAATGTACGGGTGGGGGCCCTGGAAGACCGGGTCAGTGCCACAGAGGATAAGCTTCCCCCTCTGACTCGGGACCTTGGCAGAGCAATCCACAATATCTCATTGCTTAGGGCTAAGGTGGACGATCTAGAAAACAGATCCCGCAGAAGCAATCTCCGTCTGGTTGGGGTCCCAGAAAAGGCAGAAGGCAATAATCCAGTAGCTTTTTTTGAAATGTGACTCCCCAAGACTTTGGGTATGGATCTGTTTTCTCCTTTCTTCACTATTGAGCGGGCACATAGGGTCCCCACTAGACCCCCACCACCAGGGGCACCCCCTCGTCCTATCCTCCTCAAGCTACTGCACTTCAGGGACAGGGACACTGCTCTCCGCAGAGCCCGGGAGATTAAGGATCTGGCTATTGACGGCCATAAGGTCTCACTGTACCCGGATTTTTCCACTGAAATCCAGCAGAGGAGAGCGCAATTTATTGATGTCAAAAAACGCCTGAGGCAGCTGCAGATCTCTTACTCAATGTTATACCCTACCAGGCTGCGAGTGGTGGCGGATGGTGGGACAAAGTTTTTTGACACTCCAAAGGATGCAGCCGCATGGCTCGATACCAATGAAAAAGGACTGCGCAGAAATCACCGCTGAGGATTATTGCGGATTCCTTGCTGTTGGACTTGCTGAGGTGAACTTGCTATGTTTCCCAGCTGGAACACTTATGGACGGTTGGCAGGAGCCACCCAGATAGGTTACTATGCAGTTGATGACTGTTCAGGAATTTAAACCGTTATGTGCTCTTAGGGTTATGTTTAGCCCCACTTCCCTCTGTTTGAGAGGAATGTCCTGGTTTACTGTGTATGTTTTTATGTTGTTTGACCTTTTCGTTTTATGCACCTGTTTGGTCTATGCTCATCTATGGGAACTGCTGCAGATGGGTCCGGAGGTCCCCGCTTGCTGCCCCCTGCTGTTGCATATGTGCACTCACCCTTATGGCGAAGGAGGTTAATATAGTGGCCTGGAATGTGCGAGGATTGGGTGAAGCCACTAAAAGATGTGCAGTTTTTCTGTTTCTACAGCAGCTTAAGCCAGACATAATATTCTTATCAGAAACGCACTTGGTGAAGGAGCGGCTCCACTTGCTCCACAAAAAATGGATAGCCCATGAGTATCACTCTGTATATACCACACATTCCAGGGGGGTGAGTGTCCTGATACACAGGACAGTGCCGTTTGAGTGTCTTAAATCTTCTGTGGATCAGGAGGGTAGATTTGTATGTCTTTACTGTGTCCTTCATAATGTGCGCTGTGTTCTAGTTGCAATTTATATTCCGCCGCCATACACAGGGGAACCATTGAAACGTATCCTCAATTTTGTTGCTTCCCTCCCTGAGGTCCCCACCCTATTAGTAGGAGACTATAATAATTACTTGCACCCGTATTGGGATAAGTTACATACAGGGAATATCTCAGTGGGGGCGGCAGCTACATCCCTTGCCAGACTGATGGAGGAGGTGGGATATGTAGATATTTGGCGTATTAGAAACCCGCAGGTCCGGCAGTATTCATGCTATTCTAGTTCTCATCATTCACTGTCCCGGATTGACCTGGCCATTGGAAATGCTCAGCTGCTGCCTTGTGTAGCTTCAGTCACGTACCTGGCCAGGAGGGTGTCTGACCACTCCCCACTACAGGTCCGTCTAAGGCTTGGGGACCCAGACCGGCTGGCGGGGATACCGTGGCGGCTCAACCCTTTTTGGATACAACTGATAGGGGGCACTCTGACTGACACTATACGGGAATATTTTGTGACAAATGACGGTACTGCATCTAAACATATAGTGTGGGACGCAATGAAGGCGTATGTTCGTGGGACATATATTAGGGAAATTTGCACCCGAAAGGCGAAAACAAGAGAGCGCACTAAGTATCTGACGGACACTTTAGGTGATGCAGAACGACTTCTTATATCTAACCCTACAGATGATGCCAAGCGGGACTTAGAGAGGGCACAGAGAGCTCTGAGAGACCATATGACTTCCTTGGCCACTAACAAACGCTTTTTCCTTAAGCAGCGGTACTTTACGGAGGGGGAGAGTGTGGGACATCTCTTGGCTACAATTGCTAGGGCGCAGGAGGGATTGACCTATATCACCAAATTGAAACTTGACACTGGAGAGGAGGTGAGGGACAGCGGGAGGATTGTGGAGGTCATGCAACAGTGATATGAGAAAAAGGAAAATTTCAGCTCACCTCTCTTCACTCTAGGATCCACCACCGATGCACGGAACGCCCTGGCCCGGGCGGAGAAACACAATCATGCAGAGGAAAAAATCCAGCATCAAAAGGAGAAAATGTAGTAATAAAACTTGAACTTTATTGGGTCCATTAAAAACAGGATACAACACGCATGGAAGCTGGGGACACACAGTGAAACACAGGACTATCCTACGCGTTTCAACCTTGCGGTCTTAATCATGTAATCACTGTGTGTCCCCAGCTTCCATGCGTGTTGTATCCTGTTTTTAATGGACCCAATAAAGTTCAAGTTTTATTACTACATTTTCTCCTTTTGATGCTGGATTTTTTCCTCTGCATGGTCATGCAACAGTATTACACCCAATTATACTCCTCTAAATCGCATTATGGGGATGAGGAACTGCGGGACTTTGTGGAGGAGATCACTCTCCCCAGTATGTCAGATAGTGAGAGAGAATCCCTGAATAGAGATATAGACCTGGAGGAGCTGGAGGAGGCGCTCGGTCAAATCCAAAATGAAAAGGCCCCAGGTGCGGACGGACTCCCGGGTGAATTCTACAAATTATATACCCATCTGCTGCTGCCAAGACTCTTGGATGTGTTCAGAGATGCTGAGGAGAAGGGATCCCTCCCTGCATCCATGAGGGAGGCTATTATTGTTCTGATTTTAAAACCCGGGAAAGATCCGACCGCGCCTGACTCCTATCGCCCAATCTCGCTGCTTACATTAGATATTAAATTAATCGCTAAAATTCTAGCTAACAGATTGTCCCGGGTGATCACGTCAGTGATCCACGAGGATCAGACTGGATTCATCCCCAATAAATCTACTTCCATTAATTTGCGACGTTTATTCCTGGGGATACAGCTAAGTTATGAGGGGAGAAACAAGGAGAGAGCAGTCCTGTCATTAGATGCAGCCAAAGCCTTTGACAGTATTGAATGGAATTTCCTATGGGTAGTTTTGGAGAAATTGGGTCTTGGCTCCAGATTTATTGGCTGGGTCAAATTGTTATATGCCTCTCCGAGGGCCAGGATTCGAGTTAATCGTTGTACCTCCTCGTCTTTTAATTTGGCCAGGGGCACGAGACAGGGCTGTCCTCTCTCTCCATTACTATTTGCAGCAGCAATTGAACCATTGGCGGCTATGCTTCGTGCATCCGCTGGCGTAAAGGGGTTTGAGATAGGCGGTCTGGAGCATAAGGTTTCCCTCTATGCGGACGATTTGTTGCTGTATCTCAGGGAGGTGGGGACATCGGTGGGCCCAGCAATGAATATTATTAAAGAATTTGGTAGGCGCTCGGGACTCCTAATAAACTGGAAGAAATCGGCCCTGCTCCCTATAGATCCACTCCCATCTAATTTTAGTACTCTGGGGCTGCCAATTCCGACGGTGGATAAATTTAAATACCTGGGGATTGTGGTTAGTGCCCGACCGCGTGATTACTACTCTCAAAATCTGGAACCAGTGTTGGCTCAGTTTAGGAACAAGATAGATGCCTGGTGTCGACTCCCACTGTCCCTTATTGGCCGTGCTAATCTACTAAAAATGGTACTGATGCCCAAACTTCTGTATCTTCTCCACAACGCCCCAATATGGATCCACTGGAAATTTTTCCGTAAAATCAACACTTTGTTTCGGGAACTCTTGTGGCAAAAGCAGCAGGCTAGAATCCACCTTGAGACCCTGCAGAGAGGGAAGGAGGATGGGGGTCTGGCAGTCCCCAACCCGTGGGTTTATTATGTTGTGGCACAGATGCAGCACTTCAGGGGGTGGGGAAAGGATGAGGCATATGACGCTGGGGGCAAATTGGTGAGGGGCCTTGCAGAATGGGGATACCCAGTGGCTTTTTTGGACGCAGGATACTCACCCAGAGGAGGAACATTATATCCAACATTATCATTGATGTACAAGGTGTGGGATAGAGGGAAGCAGTTGCTGGGAATATCAGGAATGACTGAGTACTGGCCCTTATGGCATAATCGTGGACTGGCGGAGCTGCAGAGACTCCCGGGTTGGAGAATGTGGGTGAGCAGGGGGGTGCATCAGGTGTCTCAGATTCTTCAGAATAATATACTTAAAAGATTTGACCAGCTTCAAGCTGAGTTTGGGATACCGCACAATTCCTTTTACCAATACCTGCAGCTCCGTCATGCCTATGAGACACAGACACGACGTATGGACATTAGGATAGAGCGGAATCACACTCTTACTGAATTGTTGACATCTGATCGCTCCTATGGTATTATTTCTAGGTTGTATACAGTGATGTTATCTAGACACCTCGACAAATTCCCTTTGCAGGCTAGAGAAAAGTGGGAGAGGGACCTAGGCCCTATGACAGAGGAACAGTGGGGTGAGGTCCTGTCTCTGACTCCAAGCCTTGCTGTATCTGAAGGCCAACGACTGTCACAGCTATTCCTGTTACATAGAGTATATAGGACACCTAGTCTATTGCATAAGATGGGAGTTAGGATGGATGATCTGTGTCCTAGGTGCGGACAGGAGGGTGCTAATCTGATGCATATGATGTGGTCCTGTGGGAACATTGAAGATTACTGGAGGGCAGTACTAGAATTGGTTAGACAAGTTTTCAATATCCGTCTACAGCCAAGACCTATTATATGTATCCTAGGTCTACTGGAAGGGGGGGTGGACTTGAGTTCGCCGGTAATGGTCGGTATTACACGTCTCTTGTACCAGGCTAGGAAACTGTTGGCCTACCACTGGTTGGACCCAGCGCCTCCGGTCATCGGGGATTTTAGGGAAAGAGTAAACGCTGTACTTCGACTGGATAGAGGAGTATACCTTAAAAGAAATGCATTGAAAAAGTTCTATAAGATCTGGGGGGCATGGTTGGATACCCCAGGCCTTCCCTCCTCGGCGTTACTGCAGGACAGTGTGAGCGACCAGGTCCTTCTCCTTCTGACCGGTTAACAAATTTCCTCAAATAGGGTGATATGCGTACTGCTGGAATGTGTGTGTATGTATGTGTGTGTGCATGTATATGTGTGTGCATGTATATGTGTGTGCATGTATATGTGTGTGCATGTATATGTGTGTGCATGTATATGTGTGTGCGTGCGTGCGTGCGTGCGTGTATGTATATGTGTATATATATATAATGTCATAATGATGCTGGGTAAGCTATACTATGGAGAATATATTGGGAAATAATATGCACTTTGAGACCCATATTGAAATGAGACGTGGACTGCGGGTGCATTGTTTATTATGTTATTTGTGTGGTTTTTCTTATTGACTAAAGGTTTTTTCCCTTTCTGTGATATTTCTATGGAGGGAATTATTTTATGTCTTGTATAATTTTGCTGTTAAATAAAAATGAACCTGATTTAAAAAAAAAAATTTCTAGGAGGATTCCTAATCCATCCTTTTACCCTATGCAATATCACTGTGATCAGATGTCTGATTTTCAGACTGTGGTTGAGAAGGAGTTAACTAATTTACATAATCAATCAAAATGTTTCTCTTCTAACCTTTCTAGGAATGAAAAACTTGCTGTTCAGTCATTAGAAAACAACCCCAACATCATTATAAGGAATGCGGACAAGGGGGGCGCAGTTGTAGTACTGGACGTCGGACTATGTGAGATGGAGTTATGCAAAATGCTCAATGATAGTAATGTATATAAAAAAATTCATAGAGATCCCTTGCATGAAATCAAAAATTCTCTAGAACAATTGGTAGAGGAAGGCTTTCATTTAGGATTACTTAATGAGAAACAAAAAGATTACCTCATTCCATCCTGTTCTCTGACTCCATTACTACATGCGCTCCCTAAGTCCCATAAGGATTTTTTTCCTCCAAAATTTCAACCGATTGTATCTGGCATCGGTTCACTAACCGAACATTTATCTGAATGGCTAGATGATCATTTGCAGGATTTGGCTAAAGCATCTCCAAGTTATGTGACTGGACTGACCGTAAACATGTTCTGAATGTGATTTCCAAAATCAATTGGCAAGAAAAATATAGTTGGATTTCCTGTGACGTCCAGACACTATACACTTGTATACCACATTATTTGGCCATCATGGCCCTCAAATATCAACTTGAAAGATATACCAATTATTCGTCAGATTTGCGGGACTTTATTCTTGAGGTCACAGATTTTCTTCTGAAAAATAATTATTTTTCCTTTCTAGGCGAGTTTTACATTCAGCTCCAAGGCTGTTCGATGGGGGCGAAATTTTCGCCCTCATTGGCATGCGTTTTTATGCACTGGTGGGAGGAACAGTTTATTTTCAATTTGTCCAATCCTTTTTTACCCGATACTGCCATATACTTAAGATACATCGACGATGTCTTGATTATATAGCAGGGGTCTCGGGATGGGGTTGGTGACTTCATTAATTACATCAGTAACAACGCACATAATCTTTCCTTTACATATCAACATCACCCAAATGAAATTAGTTTTCTAGACATGTCCCTCCACGGTAATAACATGAATGGGGTCATAGAGAGTAAACTATATCGAAAACCCTTTTCTGGCAACTCTCTTTTACATGCTAAAAGTTGCGACCCCTGCCATGTGATACATAATATACCGTCAGGAGAATATGTCAGAGCTATAAGATGCTGCACCACTAATGTTGATCTGGCTAGTGAAGTTGCTATCATTGATGACAGATTCAAAGCAAGGGGCTACTTACAAGCCCATTTGGATCACTCTAAATCTAAAGTGAACCTCAAGAATAGAGACCAGTATCTCAAAATGTCCAATAAGAAAATTTCCAATCCGAATAATAAATCTACCGTGTTTTTTTCTACTAAATTCAGTAGGAATTACCATCAAGTGATTGGTGTCGTCAGGAAATTTCTTCCTATTTTGCTGTCAGACGAAATTTTGCAAAAACTCCTTGATCAAGGCATAAGGTTTGTACCCAAGAGAAACGCTACTTTGGGTAGCCAATTGTCCCCTAGTGACCATACAGTTTTAACTCGTAGAAATGTGAATCCAAACAATTCTGACAATTGGCTCCCTACACGCGGTTCCTACAAGTGTGGGTGCAGATCATGCGGCCTATGTAAATTCATGATCGGTACACAGAATTTTTCATCTTATGCTAATGGTAAGTCTTTTAAAATTAATGATATGGTAAACTGTGGTACCGATCATGTTATTTATTCCATTTCTTGCACTGCCTGTCGCCTGCAGTATATTGGCAGCACGACCCGTCCTTTAAGTCATAGAATATTGGAGCATGTTTATGACTCCAGTCACACAACAACGAGAAGTTTGTCAGGGGCATCACAACATTTTTTGTTAAAACATGCCGGTAATATGGATACACTACAGGTTGTTGCCCTTGAGAAAGTCAAATTGCCAAAAAGAGGGGGAAATTTGAAAGAATTATTATTATGGAGGAAAACATTTTGGATTTTTTCAATGGGCACTAGATCCCCTTTAGGTATGAACCTTAAGAGTGATATGTTCTTTATTTATTAATCATGTTTCTATAACAATGATATCATACTTCAACTTTATTGTTTTCCATTTCTTCTTACTATTTCTCTTTTTCTTTTTCTTGGTCTTTTTTCCTCCTTTTTTTTTTTACTTCTCTTTTTTTCTTCTGACGTCTGCTCTCCGCCCACTCTTCCGTCCATGTCTGGTTCTCAGTTTATTTTAATCAGTCCATGTCATTCATCTGGTAGAGACAGACTAAGAACTACCTTGTTCAAAACGCGTCCTCTCGGTCACGCACAGAACCATGTTTGGACTTTTTAATATGCCTGAATAAATTTTCTAAGTTTTATCTGATTCCCTGGACTTTGGGCTGGAATTTCGCTTTTCTATGGACAAGACTGCCAGCTTCTTTTTCTCCTTGCACAAGTCCTGGATCTAGTGGGCCCCCCTGGCTATAGGTGAGCTGATACTAATCTCTTTTTTTTAGTGGGGGAAAAAAGTATTTAGTCAGCCACCAATTGTGCAAGTTCTCTCACTTAAAGAGATGAGAGAGGCCTGTAATTGACATCATAGGTAGACCACAACTATGAGAGACAAAATGAGAAAACAAATCCAGAAAATCACCTTGTCAGATTTGGCAAGATTTTATTTGCAAATTATGGTGGAAAATAAGTATTTAGTCACCTAAAAACATGCAAGATTTTTGGCTCTCACAGACCTGTAACTTCTTCTTTAAGAGGCTCCTCTGTTCTCCACTTATTACCTGTAGTGTCCTCCACTTATTACCTGTAGTAATGGCACCTGTTTGAACTTATTATCAGTATAAAAGACACATGTCCACAACCTCAAACAGTCACACTCCAAACTCCACTATGGTGAAGACCAAAGACCAAGACACCAGAAACAAAATTGTAGCCCTGCACCAGGCTGGGCAAACTGAATCTGCAAGAGGCAAGCAGCTTGGTGTGCTGAAATCAACTGTGGCACCAATAATAAGAAAATGGAAGACATACAAGACCACTCATAATCTCCCTCGATCTGAGGCTCCACGCAAGATCTCACCCCGTGTGATCAAAATGATCACAAGAATGGTGAGCAAAAAATCCACAATATTTTTTTTGTTTTTTTATTTACCATGTTCATTATATGGTAAAACTGAACTGGAAATATGATTCCTCGAGTTCGTACGAGTTTGTGAATACCAAATATTATAGTTTTACTTTTATTTAAATGGTGAAAAAAAACATAAGTTTGTAAAATAATAAAACAAAATAATGTCACCAGTTTCCGAAACCAGTAGCGTTCTCATTTTCAGAGTCTGGAGCTCAATGATAGCTTATTTTTTTGCATCTTGAGCTGACATTTTTAATCATACAATTTTTGGGTGCAAATGACAATATTTTGATTGCTTGCTTGTTATTGCATTTTAATGCAATGTTGTGGTAACCAAAAAACGCCCTTTGCCAATCAAATTAATTGATTTCATATTTTGATAGATCAGGCATTTATGAATGCAGCGATACCAAGTATGTGTTGTTTTTTTAATTGTTTTATTTTTAAAGGAGCCAAATTGTGGTGCTTTGAACTTATAGTTTCTTGTTGTGTTTTTGCCAGCATTCACAGGAAGCACGTCATCAAAGAGACAGAGGTCATGATCTGACCCCACACTGTCATGGCAACACAATAGCGCTACGTGATCGTATCACAGGGCTGTCGATGGCGGTGGGGATCAGTACGATGCCTGCTGGCATGTGTTAGATTGCATTGTCAGAGTTTGACAGCGTGATCTAAGGGGTTAACAGGTGTGAGTGGATCGGAGATTCACCCTTTGCCTGTTAGCTGCACATGTCTGCCGATCAGATCAGCAGACATGCGAGCTCTCATTAAGGGGACATACATGGCCAAGGAAGTATATATACGTCCTTGGTCATGAAGGGGTTAAGGTATGGAGGGAGGTTGAAAAAAGTCTTATGGTAACTTGTGACCAGACCAAGAGAACTGCAAACTGCAGACGTAGGATGGCTCCTGTCTTTAGGGTGGGAGAATTTGGTTATTCACAAAAAATCTACGCTTTAACACTAGAAGTCCCAGAAATTTCGAGCTTCCCCCTGAAGTCCCGAAAGAGGGTCAAATGACATACAATATACTGAATAGAACTAACTAGAAACTAAATGGCTAAATTCAAATGAAAACAACAACCTCCTGTGGTGCGACAGTAATGGCCTTAATTACAGAACAAAAGACAGTGATTATAGGATGTTAGTTAAAATCCTTCAGATCATTCGACCCGTTTCTGGGTTCCAAAGGTAGAAATGTTAAATGACCCCTCTCTGGGACTTCTAGTGTTAATGTACAATCTAAGAAATTTGCTTCCAAATTTGTGGATTCGTAAAAGGTCATTAAAATCCTTAATCCTGTGATGGTCAAATTCCAACTCCCAGTGGCATGAAGAATCAATAATATCGTCCATTCCTATCTCCTTAAAAGATTTGAGGGGATGCCTGATCCTTGGGCCATAATTGAGATGGATTTGGAGGTGAATTAGGATTATAATGTGGAGCAAGTAATGGGTAAAAGACGCATCAGACGCCAGTTGCAGTATCTTGTTAAATGTAAGGGTTATGGTCTGAAGGATAACTCCCGGGTTAATGTGGAAGATCTGCATGCTGATCGTCTGGTAAAAGAGTTTTATCAGCGACATTGGAGGATGGGTATCTCGGAGGATCCAGTGGCCCCTCGTGGATGGGGGGTACTGTTATGCCTCAGATTTGATCCGGCAGCCTCCTGTGCTGTGGTCCATTTCCCTTTCCACTGAGTCAGCCAGGTTAAGTCGCTGTCCTGGTTCTGAATACCTTGTCTCTGTGTGGACACTTAGTGTGTTCATTGCCTTTTTGCAAACAAGTGTTTCCTATGCTGTAATTTAGTCTGCCCTATCACCTAGCAGGTCTACTTAAAGCTTCCCTGGTCTACCATTTCCTGCTTGTAATATTCCTAAAGTGGACCCTGCTTGGAACTACAGTTGGTTTGTGTTATGATTCTCCTGACAGATTATAACTTTTGGTTTACCTTATTTTACTCTGCACCTTCCCCCGGATTTTTAAGGAGATATGTGGAACCCTCGATGGCAGCTTAGGAACCAAAGGTCCGAGTGGTCATCTGAGTAATACAGTTAGGGTTGTGTCAGTTTGCACAGGGGCTTTTAGGGACTGCGCAGCTGTACAACACCCGGGCAGGTCAGGTGTAGTAGTTTTAAGTTAGACCTTATTTTAAGTTATTTACCACGTGTGCAGTTTAGTGTACGTAACAATAATTCTCGGTGTGGTGTAAAGAGCTTTTTACTTTTTATAACCCTACCCTGTTTATTCTTCTCCACAACATTATCCCTAACCTGTCTGGTGTGTTTTTTTGTTTTCATGATGCCGTCTGATTCCTACTGTTCTCAAACAAACCTCTGAGGCCTTCTTATAACAGCTGTAGTTATACTGAGAATAAATTACACACAGGTGAGCTCAATTTACTAAGTAGATGACTTCTGGAGGCAACTGGTTGCTCTGGATTTCATTTGGGGGTATCAGACTACTGGGGGCTGAACGCAAATGAATGTCACAATTTTCAGCTTTATATTTTTAAAATATTTTGAAAATCATGCATCATTTCCTTTAAACTTCAAAAATACTTGCAACAAAGCATTGGTATATACATTATATCACATAAAATTCCAATAAAATACAGTTAAGTTTGTGGGTTTTCCATTCCTATGGTGTCAGCACTGCCTCTTCTGGGAATCGCATGATGTTACTATGTCATGTATTCTATTTGGCCAGTGAAGCGCTCTCTTCATTTGTTTCTCTTTCGGACAAATCACATACATCCGGACGATGCAAGAGCTCCTAAGTGACAGGAACTGAAAGGGTATGTTTTTCTCTGAAATATCGCAGCATTTCAGAATCAAATAAACATGGCTGCAATCACACAGACAATGTCTGATACATGCTGCTCGTAGTTTGGATAGCATGTATCTCCTGCTAGGTTGCCTTTAAGCTTTTAAAACTATGGCTTTGAGTGCATTTCTTTTGATTAAATATACTTTGTGATCTGTGATTTCTGCTTTGACATTCATTTCCATAATTATAACTGCCTCTCGTACCTGTCATGGCTCAACTCTGGGACTCGATCCGGTAATCTCTGATTATGTGGCCGGTTTCCCTACCTGTTGGACCACAGCTTGTTTGTTTTGTCTCGATCCAACTACTGTTAGTTCTTGTCTTTACTTTCATTTGATTTTCTGTTTCACTTTATTCAGGTGTGTTAATGTGCTCATATTGTTTTGCCCTATCACATCTTGGGAGGGGCTATTCATACTCACCATATTCATGCCTTCAGTGGAAGGTTGGAGTTTCAGGTACTCAGTTTAGGATAATCTTGCTGAGTAATTTCTTTTGCTTTTCCCTGCAGTTTGCGTGTTTCCCTTCTCAACATTCTCCCATTCTGTTACTTTTAGGATTTGGAGGTATTCCGCTTAATCCGTATGTATTTTGGATTTCGTTCATTTTCCTCTGTCTTTGCTGAATGACTGTGTGAACATGTCTTATTCCTGTGTCTCACTCTGCCCGTGTGCACTTCATTTATTTGTTTTGTGTTACACTTGGTCTATAGTTGAGGGTGCAGTTAAAGACACTCAGGGTCAGCTGACGTTGAGTGGGGGCACCATTGCGTAGTTTTGGGGTGCCAGCCTTCATAGTCAAAGATGGAGAAAACAGGGTCAGGTTTATTGTACTGTTAGTCTGCACACAGATCTGTGGTTACGTCTTGTTATGCGCTACAGGAGAGAGACACCACAAGACTAGCAGTAAACCAGGAAAGATGCAGCCACAGATGCACTTTGCGCAAGCTGCCTTAGCTAGGCTAAGGACCAGGGTGATCTTCACCCTCACCCCAGTAATGTTAGGGGGACTTGAGCAGAGGCCTTCCCAGGCCGCTGTGGCCAGACAGCTGGTGTCTGGTGCTCCGGCTGGTGCCTAGTCTATAATAAAGTAAGTGTCTCTCAGTAAAGTACAAGTGTAAAGGGGAAAAAAGCGCAATAGGGTCTTACCCGGTATGAGGGTGGACATACAAGACAAAGAAGCACTCACCTGGTGAGGTTGTGCCAGTCACAACCCCTTATGATAGCCTGTGAGTGCCCGATGGTTTAGCTGCAGCCCCGGGAGAGGAATTTTGTATCACACAGGTAGAAGAGAAGACCGGGTTTATGCCGCGCTAAAAACCACTGATGCGTGTAAATTAAAAATTTCCTTTTTATTGGACAGTTCCTACGCGTTTCAGAGACATCCGTCTCCTTCCTCAGGAAAAGAAATCATCATAAAAAGGAAATCTTTTAATTTACACGCATCAGTGTTTTTTAGCGCGGCATAAACCCGGTCTTCTCGTCTACCTGTGTGATAGAAAAGTACAAGGAATGAGTAAACCATAGGGAAATGGGAAAAACTGGGAACAATGAACCAATATGACCAAACCTATGCTAAAAGAAACAATTGCTGCTAGCACCATCTACCACTGCCATGCAGGAACTGCAACAAACAGCAATGACCTGGGCTGGGAAAAGGGTTGACATAGCCCACCTGATGCTGGAGGAAATGATCAGATGTTGAATACCTCTCAAACAGCCACTCCCTGCTAGCCTGAATAGCAGAATGGACAGAATCCCAGCATTGCCTAGAACTAGACACAGCAGCGTCCAGCATTGCCTGGCAACAGGGGAATACAGCGTCCCATGTTCCCTGGGCAGTGAAATCCGTGGGAGACACGGCGTCCCGAGTCTCCAAACACCTCACCACTCCTCTGTGCGCAGCTCCCTCGGACTGGGATGGGCTACCTGCGCATGTGTAAGCTCCTCCCCCAGGGTGAACAAACCCATTCCTGGTAACCTGGGAAAGCTGATGTGCCGCCCCAGCAGCGGATCGAACCGCTCGGATCCGGGGGTGGTGATCGTTCGTGGCTCGAGGGTCTCTGGACCCGGGGGCTTAGGGGCCACACTCAAATGGAAATGGAGTATTTACAGGGGATTTGGTATGGTTCGTAATGCCACCCATGGTGTACAGTAATTGGGAGTACCGCCGCTTCCATTGGGAGTACCCAGGGTGATGAAGTGAGGCAGCTAGGTGACGTTGCCCTCCACGGGTAGGGGTAGGCCCCGGGACTCTGGTTGGTTATGCGGGGACGCAGTGCAGAGGTCAGTTGGGTACTCACTCAGCAATGAAGCAAATGCTGACAGCAGGGTAAACCAAGTCTCTGAATGCCGTTGCCTATCTAGGGGAGCTCATCCGGGTTCCGTCCCCTACAGTACTGCCGGTGGTCCGTAACCTGCCTCCTGGCACTAAGTTTTAGATTGTCCGTTGTGGCCCGATAACTTGGAGCTGTCCGGGCCCCACTCTCCACTGTGGCTAAGTGGAGGAGCCTGCCCTCAGGAGCTCACGCTTGGGATTTCAGTGGGCTGCTTGCTAGGAAAGCCCTATCCCCCTCGTTGCGCTAGTGCCCCGATCTCTGAGCTGGTGGGAACAGTCCATAAAGGCCCTGTCCTCCGCAGGTTAATTTCCGGGTCGCCTGAAGCTTCTCCCCAACCTAGGGTCCGTGTACCCCATCGTGCCTTTGGTCCCGGACCGGTGATAGGACCAGGCTGCTGACCGTCCTTCTTGACGGGTCCCAGGCACTTAGCTTCAATCCCCTGCGACCGGGGGTCCGACTCCTGTAGGTTTAGACCACCGTCTGCAACCTAGTTTACTTCTTCCCTCGGAGCTCCAACTCCCAGCTTCATCAGAGCTCCTCACAGCTCGAGGGCTAACACTCAACTGACTCGACAACTCCCACCTCCCTGTCTGACCCTAGGTGGGCGGCCCTATTCCTGCTTATGCAGCCCACTGGTGTTCCTGACAGGTGTGGTGCAAGGTGTATCTAGGATTTGTGAATGCTGACGGAGGCAGTACTGTAGGATAGAGACCCAGAACCATGGGGGGTTGATTACTGCACGGGGAGGGCAGTTTGTGCAGTACCCTGTGACAACCTGAATAGTCCAGGGATGTCACATTGACAATGTATCCTTTCAGGGGCAGCAGGATAATGGAAGTGCTTACAACTGGAGTAGGTTACCACATCTACTTCCAGGTGAGAGTATAACCAGAATGATCTCACCAATCATGTTGATCTAGGAGTATATGGAATTGGTTCACCAGTCCAGCTCCAACCACTCAAACATTCAGATGGTCTGTCATGGACAGATCCTGATGCCCTATATTGCACTGACCCTGGCATCCCAAAAAGACTCCCGCCCTGATAAGAGCAGTCCACAACTGACAACTACACGGTGAGTATCCCTGCAATGTCCAACAAAAAGTGTCTCTCAATCCATTTCCTCTCTTTGTATGAGAGTAATCAAGGGAATGACACGGCCTCTACACTGACCAAGTCAGTTTTGGGATGGTGTAGAAGCCATGTCAACAAAAACTTAGTGAATAACATTTGTGCAGTCTATGAATTTGTTCTGAGAAACAGAATTGCCTCTATTAGATCCTCTGTCTCAGATGACCTCAAATCTGATCTAATTATTTTAAGGCTAGAAAAGCACCTTTCCAGGACGCCACATGACAGCACGGTAGGAGTTGCTCCTTTGATCTTTACAGGGACAGGAAACGCAAAAGGTTAAAAGCCCCTCCCCATCCCCCTTTCCTCAGTGTTTTTCCTGTCCCTGTACAGGACGGACGCAAGTCTTACCGTCGGTGGTACGGGGTCCAGGCGGATCGGGGGGGGGCTTGCTCTCTCCTTCCTGCCAGTCAAGCAACCCCTGGCCGACACTTCTACTGCAGAGGTCCCTCAGCCGGCCGGTGGAGCGAGATCTCCCGGCAACAAGCCGCTTCCCTCAGGTGAGGGCTCTCGGCAGCCCGCCGTCTACTGCCGGCCATGGGGCACTTCCGGGTCTGCACAGGCCATGCGTCCCAGCGTGACACGCACGCTGACGCATGCGCCGTGCGGAGATCGCTGCATTTCCGGGTACGGAATATGGCGATGGCCTGGAAGGCAGTAGGTGATCCCGGACGGAACACTGAAGGCGGGAATGGACTCTGACGTCGCCAAAATCAGATAATAAAACCGGGGGTCCGGGGAATGGCTCAGTATTGTGTATTTCGCTTGTCATGGATGAGGATGATCGGTCAGATGCTGGAGCCCCTGCAGAGTCCCAGGGTCACGTAAGTGCAGGTGTGCCTGGATTTGGACCAGGGATCATAAGGGTAGTCCCTGATTCAGTCTACCCTTCATTTTAGGATTCTTCCACAACGCGCACCAGCACTATTTCTAAGAAACCTCAGAGGAAATCCGTCAGGACAAAAAAATGTGCAGTGTGCCATTCCCATTTGTCAGAGTCCTGTACAAAACAGTTATGTGACCCTTGTATAGCTGAATTGGTCTCCAGTGAACAAAATTCCCTGCTGACGGACATGAGGGCTATGATCCGCGAGGAAGTGCAGTCGGTCATTGCCAGTACATCATTCCACCAGGAATGTCGAGACATGCCTCACAAACGACAGCGACAGGACTTGGGGATCTCTTCAGAAGAGGGAGAGATTTCTTATGACTCTGATTCTCAGTTAGAAGAGCAGGTCCGGCTCCTGAGGAGGGCCGTCGGTATCTCTTTTCCTCCCGTGATACGGATGAACTGCTTCGAGCTGTCAGAAAGACAATGATGGTGGAGGAGCAGGAGAAACCGAGGTCTGTCCAGGACGAAATGTTCGCTGGACTCAGGTCTCAACGCCATCGAGTGTTCCCTGTCAATCCCCATGTCAGAGCAATGATAATGGAGGAATGGCAGGAGTCTGAGAAAAAGTTAGTAATTCCCAGGGAATTTCGGGCTCGCCTCCCATTTGAACCGGATGATATTAAGGATTGGGAAGATGTACCTAAAATCGATGTCCCGGTGGCTAAGGTAGCTAGAAAGACTGCTATCCCATTTGAGGACTCATCTGGGTTGAAAGACCCAATGGACAGAAAGGCAGACGGCCTTCTGAAAAGGGCATGGGAAGCTGCAGCCACCACTATCAAGACTAACATTGCGGCTACTTCAGTGGCCAGGTCCATGTCCAGGTGGTTAGATGACCTAGAGTCCCTGTTTGTGGATAGGGCTCCTAGGGAGACTGTTCAGGATTCTATTTCCCTACTGAAACTTGCCACAGGATTTATGGCAGATGCTTCAGTGGAATCAATTAGGTTTTCTGCCAGAAATGAAGCATTAACTAATTCTGCCCGCAGGGCCATATGGTTAAAAACGTGGTCAGGGGATTGCGCCTCTAAAAACAAATTGTGTGCTATCCCATTTTCAGGTGTGAGAGTTTTTGGTCCCGCTCTTGACGATATACTAGAAAAAGCATCTGATAAGAAAGGGGGATTCCCCGAGGAAAGATCTCGTCGGGGACCTCCTACCCGTCGGTTTCGTTCCTTTAGGAATACGGACTACAAAAGTAGGGGGAAAACGGGTAGCTGGAGTTATTATAAAGGAGGAAAAGAGAGGAATCCTTCCTTTGACACTAGAAAAAAACAAAATCGGTCCTGACGCCAAGGTGGGCGGACGTCTGGTGGAGTTCCAAGTGGCATGGGAAAGTATCACGTCCAATCCTTGGGTTCTCCAAGTGGTATCAGGAGGGCTCCTGATAGAATTCTCTCGGGTACCCCCCGACAGGTTTCTTGTCACACATTTTCTCTCCCCAGACTCGTCCTGCCATCTCTGGTCCAAGGTACAAACTCTGTTACGTACCCGAGCAATACGTCCGGTTCCTCATCGGGATTGCTTCAGGGGTCACTACTCCAGTCTCTTTACCGTCCTAAAACCGTCGGGAGATGTGCGCACCATTATCAATCTCAAGCCCCTGAATCGGTTTGTTCGCTACAAAAAATTCCGTATGGAATCCATCAGATCAGCCATCCCACTCATCAGTCAGCACTTGGTTATGGCCACAATAGACCTATCAAGCGCATATTATCACATAGCTATACACCCCACCTGTCAAAAATTCCTGAGATTTGCTTTGGAAAAACAGGGCGTAATCTATCACTACCAGTTCCGGTGTCTTCCTTTTGGCCTGTCATCCGCTCCCCGAACCTTCACAAAAGTTATGGCAGAGGTGGTGGCCCACCTAAGAACACTGGGTGTCACCATCGTTCCATACCTAGACGATCTCCTCCTCATTGCAGCCAACCCAAGAGAATTGTCCCACCAAGTGGGGATCGCTCTATTCCAACTCCAGAGTCTGGGGTGGATGGTGAACATTCGCAAATCAAGTTTTCTGGCGGAATCCAGAAAGGTCTTCCTAGGCATACTTCTGGACTCGGACGCCAGAATGTCATTCTTACCGGCCCTGAAGGTAAGATCACTCCAACGCAGGATACGAGCCTTCCGAAGTCAGGAGAAGTGCACTATCCGGGATGCTATGAGAGTGTTGGGTCTGATGACGTCCTGTATCCCATGTGTACGGTGGAGCCAGTTCCATTCAAGACCGCTTCAACAGCTGATCCTTTCAAGACCAGTGGGTCGCCACTGCTCGCTGACCAGCCACACCACCTTGAACCGCAAGATCATCCTTCCAGTGCGGCTCCGACACAGTCTGAAATGGTGGACAAACAAGGAGCATCTATCGGTGGGAGTTCATTGGGACTACTCGCCATCAGTTACGCTCATTACCGACGCCAGCCAAACAGGTTGGGGGGCACATGTGGGCAAGGTTTCTTTCCAGGGGACATGGCCAAACCGGTTGATGGCCTACTCTTCCAACTACCGGGAGTTGAACGCAGTCTGGCAGGCCCTCAGCAGCAAACAGCACCTGTTCCTGGGTCAACATGTCCGTATCCTCTCGGACAATGTAACAACGGTGGCGTTCCTCAGACACCAGGGCGGCCCGAGACATCACCAGTTGCAAGCTTTGGCGCACCTCATCTTCCGCTGGGCCGAGATCTCTGTTCTGTCCACCTCGGCTGTCCATCTGAAGGGATCAGACAATTGTCTAGCGGATTATCTCAGCAGACACCGGCTCGACCCAGCAGGTTGGTGTCTCAACAACGCAGTGTTCCAGTCGCTGATTGCCCGGTGGGGGACACCTCATTGGGACCTGTTCGCATCCAGGAACAACTCGAAGTGCAAGAACTTCTTCTCCCTCAATCCCAACGACCGACCGGCAGCAGTGGATGCGATGTCTCAACCGTGGGTCATGGAGCTGGCATATGCCTTCCCCCCTATTCCATTGATTTCCAGAGTCCTTCAGAAAATCCGGCAGGACAGGGCCACAGTCATCCTCATTGTTCCATTTTGGCCGCGAAGGAGCTGGTTCTCGCTCCTGAACAACATGGTGGTGGACGAACCCGTTCTCCTTCCCCTACAGGAGGATCTGCTCAGCCAGGGTCCGGTGTTCCACCAGAATCTTCGCAATCTACATCTGTCTGCTTGGATCCTGAGGGGCGATTCTTGAAGAATAAGGGCTTATCCGCTGCGGTTATTACTACCCTGCAAGCCAGTAGGAAGCTGGTTACCCAGACGATTTATCGGCGGATCTGGACTCGGTTTTGTGCCTTCCTAGGTGAGGAACCGAGGGACAGTGCCCGTCCGGATATTCCTCGGATCCTTGATTTTCTTCAAGAAGGTTTCTACCAGGGAATGAAACCCAGTACTATTAAAGTCCAGATCTCGGCACTCAGTGTGTTCTTCGATACTTCCCTCGCTTCCCATCCTTGGATTGTCCGGTTTGTCAAAGGCCTTCAGAGATTGCGGCCTACTATTCGTTCCACAGTTCCTCCATGGGATCTGGGTCTAGTTCTTAATGGACTATGCGAGGTTCCGTTCGAGCCTCTAGATAACGTCTCAATTCAACAATTATCCTTTAAAACGGCTTTCTTGGTGGCCATTACCACCGCAAAGAGGATTGGCGAACTACAAGCTTTATCCATTCGTCCTCCATATCTCCAGGTCCTGCCCGACAGAATCATTTTGAAGCTTGATCCTAAGTTCCGGCCGAAGGTGGTGTCCGTGACTAATCTAGAACAAGAAGTGGTCTTGCCGGCGTTCTGTTCCGACTCTTCCACCCGCACAGAAGACTCCCTTCACTCTCTGGATGTCAGAAGAGCGGTGCTGGCTTATTTGGAAGCTACCCGGAGCTGGCGTATAGATTCAACCCTTTTTGTGCAATTTGCGGGAAAAAACCGAGGGAAGACGGTGTCTAAGGCAACTCTGTCTCGGTGGGTTAGGTCTACTATTTCGGCTACTTACCAGTCCGCGGGTCGCGAACCCCACACTCATCTTAGGGCTCACTCCACCAGGGCTCTGTCTACTTCATGGGCAGAAAGGGCGGGGGTTTCCCTAGAACAAATTTGCCGTACAGCGACGTGGTCTGGTCCCCACACGTTTTGTAAGCACTATCAACTAGATCTTCTCACTGATCAACAAACATTGTTCGGTAGGAAGGTTCTACAAGCTGTGGTCCCACCCTCATAGGGATTACTTTGGCATTCTCCTACCGTGCTGTCATGTGGCGTCCTGGAAAATAGGAATTACTACTTACCGGTAATGATGTTTCCAGGAGCCAACATGACAGCACGCTTATTTCCCTCCCGTCTAATTATGTACCGTGTGTTGTACGTTCTGCATTAATAAAATGGTGTTATCTCCCATCCTGGTGTGGTACTTTAAAAAACACTGAGGAAAGGGGGATGGGGAGGGGCTTTTAACCTCTTGCGTTTCCTGTCCCTGTAAAGGTCAAAGGAGCAACTCCTACCGTGCTGTCATGTTGGCTCCTGGAAACATCATTACCGGTAAGTAGTAATTCCTATTTTATTCACATTTATTTGCTCTGTTAAAATCGCCAGGTGGTTAGACATGAGGACATCAAATCATGAGAGGAGGACAAAACTAACGCATTTTGGACCTAGGCCTTAACCATGGTATAAGATATGTCTATTTGGTCTGGTTCTTTCAGCTCTGGAATCCACTTGTTCTGGCAGCAATAATCAATTTTCTGACTTTAACCCCTTAACGACCGCGGGCAGTAAAATTACATCCTAAATGTCATAATGTTATTGCCCGCGGTCCTCCGGCGGCAGCATGCCGCGATCGGCGTACATCTCAGCTGATTTTCACAGCTGAGATGTGTGCCTGCTAGGCTCGAGCAGAATCATTATCTGCTCGTGCCGATTAACCCCTTAAATGGCGCTGTCAATACGTGACAGCGCCATTATAAGCGCGATCGCGGTAAACTTTTACTTACCGCCCGATACCGGAAGTCAAGTGATGCGATCAAGTGACTTCCGATAGTTGTCATGGTAGCACAGGGTCATGTGATGACTCCTGTACTACCCATGACTTGCTTTCACTTTCGCTGTGCCAGCGGCACAGCAAAAGAGAGAGCGTATCTGCTGTTTACAGCTGTGTAGCTGTGATCAGCAGATACTGCAGAGCAATCAGATTGCTGATCACAATATCCCCCTAGGGGGACAAGTAAAATAAAAAAAAAGTAAAAAAAAAAGTTTTAAAAAAACCCAAAAAAACCTAAAAGTTCAAATCACCCCCCATTAAAGGGTTAAAAAAATAAAAAATAAAAAATATACACACTTTTGGTATTGCCGCGTCCAGAAACGCCCGATCTATCAAAATATAAAATCAATTAATCTGGTCAGTATACGGCGTAGCGGCAAAAAAATTCCAAACGCCAAAACGACGTTTTTTTGTCGCCACAACTTTTGCGCAAAATGCAATAAGAGGCGATCAAAACGTAGCATCTGCGCAAAAATGGTACCGTTAAAAACGTCAGCTCGAGACGCAAAAAAGAAGCCGTCACTGAGCCATAGATCCCAAAAAATGAGAACGCTACGGGTCACGGAATATGGCGTAAAACGTGCGCCACTTTTTTCGGACAAACTTCCGATTTTTTTTAACCCCTTATATAAAAGTAAACCTATACATGTTTGGTGTCTACAAACTCGCACTGACCTCGGGCATCACACCCACACATCAGTTTTACCATATAGTGAACACAGTGAATAAAATATCTCAAAAACCATAGTGCTATCGCACTTTTTTTGCAATTTTTCTGCAATTTCTGGAATTTTTTTGCCGTTTTCCAGTACACTATATGGTAAAACTGATGGTTTCATTTAAAAGTACAGCTCGTTCCGCAAAAAATGAGCCCTAACATGACCATATTGACTGAAAAATAAAAAAGTTACGTCTCTCAGAAAAAGAATGGCGAAAAAAAATACGGAAAGCGAAAAATCGGCCGGTTGTGAAGGGGTTAAGGGCTCTTTTCCACTTGTGTACTGCTTCCGATTCGGGAGCATCGTCAGCAATATGCTAATGACCCTCTGCTACATGCGTCAGCCAAGGGTCATGCGACTGTGATACTATTTTGCGATCGCATCACATGAGCGAAGAAGATGGAGGGAGCACTTTCTCCCCATCTCCTCCGTCGTGCACAGCACTGCAGTCGCATAACATGCGAGTGCAGTGCGATTTTACACACGCGTGAGCCGAGACTTGGTGCAAATTATAGCATGCTGCGATTGTACCGAGGTGTGACGCCCTGGCAAAACCAGATAGTCACAAATAGGCCCCTGCACAACACGGTTCCCTCATTAGGAAACACACAGCCAACCATTAAACCCTAGTCACCCCCTTAGGGACAGATAGACACACCAGTGGGTGTGGCCAGGTGGTTGGTGCACGCCCATCCAGGGGTTTAGACAGCCCAGGGCGGGAAAACAGTCAGTCTAGTCTGAAGTTCAGTGAGAGTGGAGGTCAGGCCTGTGTGTCAGGCCTGAAGTTAACTGACAGGTACCAGAGTAGGAGCCCTGGTGCCTTGGCTAGGAGGCAGACGGTGGTCTCCGTCAGCAGGAGACGGGAAGACGGCTCGGTGGAACCGAGGTGGATCGGGACAGGGTTGTAGCCCCGACACGGGGAACTGACTCGGAAACTGTAGCACAAAGGGGGGTACTCGGACCCAGAAGCCAGAATCGACTGGAGCTGGTTTATTAACCGATTGAGGCCAGGACTAGAGGTTCTGTCTCACCCAAAGTCCCTCGTAGAAGATAACAGCCCACCGATTCGGGATAAGAGGTCCCCGCCAAGGCCCATAGATCCCACGGGCCATTGTCTCCGGGCACGGCTCCTTAGGCCACATCCAGCCGGGAGCGGACTCCCACGTTTCACACTAGGAAATCATTTCTACTAAAAGCAGTGCAGGAAAAGGATAGAGACCACCAGCCGGGTGGGGGACCAGAACGCAACCGGCGGCGGCACCGGCCACCATCACTTTGGTTTACCAGAGACTTGTGTGTGTTTCTAACTGTGAGTACACCAGCACCCCCTGCGATCGCCATCCCCTGCTCGCACCAACCGGGTCCCGGGGCCACCATCCCTGCCCACGGAGGGGTTAACAACTCGCTGCACAACATCTCCCTCGGGTGCCCCGTCACAGCAGTGGTGGTGTCCTACCTCACCACACACCGTGGGTGGCGTCACGAACTCAATACGGCCCAGTCCGTACCTATACGTCCCCCCCATTTATTCGGCGTGTCCGTGAGACCCCCGGGACCGGAGACCCTCGAGTCACCTCCCCTGAAGGCTCGGACCCGAGCAGCACCGGCTGCTGGCACGGGGTCGGCACAAGAGCACGATTCGTGTGGAGAAAAAACAGGATAGAGGAATCTGTCCCATTGATTAACACTGGTGTGAATGCAATCCGATTTTTTTTTATCAGATTGTACTCGCCCATGAAAATCGCAGATAGAAAAGAGCCCTAACAATCAGAGTTCCAGCATGTCGCGCTTGCAGACTATCTCTTATTGCTGGCTGTAGCGTGTACACAACACAGCGCATGTGATGAATAGGAGATAGATGTAAAGCAGCTTCAACAAGATCATCTAATGCTAAAGGTTCATTCTGCTGTTCTTCTGTGATAATATCTGTTTGTTCCTCAGCAACAGTAATAGGACTGTCTGTGGCCTTCCATTTGAAACATACTGAATCTGAAATTTTCTTCTAGCTGCTGATCACCTTCATTATTCTCATTCATCAATTGTACTCATCATGTTTGAATCATTGTCAGTTTCAATATCAAGAACCTGTTGTAGCAGTTATGAGATGAGTGCAGACGTTCCTTCCTTCCCAGTGTGTTTTTACCCTTATCTATGGAGGAGGAGCTTCACTATTTATCATGTACTTATAGTGCAGCACAGATTCATCACAACTAAAAGCCTAGATCTTTTGATTAGGCATAGAACAGACATTTATAGAACATTTCAGAACTTTCCCAAATTGTTATAAAAAAAAAATCATCACATACGGTACTGCATTGAACTACTGTACCCAATGTATTATATATTTTAGGTGTCGGAGACCATTTTATACTGACTCCAACTTCACAGCCTTAGACCCGCAACACACATCCGTTTAATTTGTACATGTGCGGTACGTATTTGCACGTACCGGAGACACGTACACACGGAGACCCATGTTATTCAATGGTAGATGGCACACACGTAAAATCACACGGAACGTGTGTCCTTGTGATAAGTACGTGTGTGCGCTTTTCTGCATGGACGACATGTCCGTTTTTGGCCAGCAGCACGCAGGCACGGACCCGCTAAAGTCTATGGGTCCGTGCCTGCACGGACCGCACGCGGAGTATGTCCGTGTTCAGCACGTTTTGTGCGTGTGCGTTTTTACACTAGCGATCTTATTTTTATTTTTTTTAAATTAAATTCAGTATACTTACCTTTTTTGTGCTGTACTCAGTCATACTTACATTGGCGCTCGGTTTTTTTCTTCCCCCGGCTCATACCGCTCCCCGATCACCAGTGCGGCGAGGAACAGCTGTGCAGAGAATACGCGGCAACAATTACTTTGAATATGACGGCCGCTCATTAAACAATCTCGTATTCCCTGCTTTCCCCGCCCACCGGCGCCTATGATTGGTTGCAGTCAGACACATCCCCCACGCTGAGTGACAGCTGTCTCACTGCACCCAATCACAGCAGCCGGTGGGCGTGTCTATACTGTGCAGTAAAATAAATAAATAAATAATTTAAAAAAACGGCGTGCGGTCCCCCCCAATTTTAATACCAGCCAGGGTAAAGTCACACGGCTGAAGGCTGGTATTCTCAGGATGGGGAACCCCACGTTATGGGGAGCCCCCCAGCCTAACAATATCAGTCAGCAGCCGCCCAGAATTGCCGCATACATTATATGCGACAGTTCTGGGACTGTACCCGGCTCTTCCCGATTTGCCCTGGTGCATTGGTATTCGGGGTAATAAGGAGTTTTTGGCAGCCCATAGCTGCCAATAAGTCCTAGATTAATCATGTCAGGTGTCTCCCCGAGATACCTTCCATGATCAATCTGTAAATTACACTAAATAAACACGCACACCCGAACAATCCTTTATTAGAAAAAAAAACACTAACAAATTGCCTTGTTCACCAATTTTATAAGCCCGAAAAAGCCCTCCATGTCCGGCGTGATCCAAGATGGTCCAGCGTCGCTTCCAGCTCTGCTGCATGAAGGTGACTGGAGCTGCAGAAGACACCGCCGCTCCTGTCAGCTCCACGCAGCAAATAAAGGGAATAGCACGATCAGCTGAGCTGTCACTGAGGTTACTCGCGGCCAACGCTGAATACAGCTGATCGCGCTTAGATTAGCGGGGGATTAGCGGTCACTGGTGAATCCTTCACAGGTGACCGCTAATCAGTACGCGGCACACAGACAGAGCCGCGGCATGACAATGAAGTCGGGTGAAGTTCACCAGAGTTCATTCTCATCGTGCAACTTTGTCTGCTGTCAGCCGACATGTATCAACGACATTGTGCAACACACAAACTGACATTCCACACGGACATTCCACGTACACATACACGGGCATTTTACACACAAACACGGACATTTTACACGTACACACGGCTCGCATACGCCATCACACGGATGCCATACGTACCGGAGAAACGCCCCAAAAAAACGGAACACGGACCCGAAAAACGGACCGTGTCACACGGACTTTTTTTGCGGAAGTGTGTTTTAGGCCTTAGTGTGGAAGGACCATTATCATTATAGTTATTTGGCTTCAGTAAATGAGAGAATTGGAATAACCCAGATACATATATGAGACCAGGTGGGCTGATGCATTTTTTTTTTTTTAAAAAACCACACCTTTGTGAATCCAGCTTTATAATGACTGGGCTAGCTGCTTTTATTGTTGTTGAGGTGTAAACAAATCAATGGTTGAGAACATGTAAATGATCATCAACTATCCGCAGAACAAATAAAAATAGTGATATAAGTATGGAAATTCATGATGTTTGCAAGTAGTGGATGAGGTTTTGTATAATGGGGAAGCTACTGTATGTTTATGGCTTCTGAAGGGTTTGTGCATATAGCAGGGTAATTTGAAGCACCTGTTGTGGGTTTAGAAGGTGGACAAGTATAGTCGAAATACCTGCTCTTATCTGTCTACCTTTTATTCTAACACAAAAACCTGTTCTGCAAATATTACACAGGTAGAACTAACAAAAGCAGACTCACATATCCACCCGGCTCATGAATGGCTGATGTGACATACGACTGACTATGACCTCCTTTTGTACATTTTAGGTGGTTGCAGTAAGGTTCTTTATGGGAGGCATATATTTAGCGCTAAGAATGGTATTTGATTTGTATAGAACAAAGTAAAGAGACAATTTCCAATTATTTATTTCTAGGAGTCATTATGAAACATGGTCCTTGTAAGGAACATGACGTATGGACTGGTCCAACAGTCTCATAGGCATATATGTAAACAATTGAAGATGATGTTTTGTATACTGTGCAAGACACTATGAAAGCGCAGATACCAGCAATGGTCAGATATTCCTTTAATGTAGATTATCTATCAGAACGCATTTAAATGCTCACATGCCTCTGTTTCAAGTACAAAATACATACCGTATATATCATTTTAAGGCTGGGGCCACACAAGAGTATGGCATTAAATGTGAGAGCAATGGATGCGATATGCTAATGACCCTCGGCTGCCGCTGTGCTGCAAGTGTAAGCCAAGTGTCATGACACTGTGATCCGTTCCTGCGATCGGATCACAGCTGTGGAGGAGAGGGAGGGACTAATCTCCCTATCTCCTCCGTTGCCAGCTGATGCTATTAACGCACTGCACTCTGGTGTCATCCAAGTGCAGTGCGATGTTTCTCTCGCACCCATAGAGTTGTATGGGTGCGAGTGAATATGGATCGGATTCCCCCAGCAGCATGCTGCGACTGTTTTCTTGGTCCGATTAGGGCTGAGAAAATAATCACAGATGGGAACGGCCCCGTAGAGTAACATGGGTCCGAGTGGAGTGTGATTGTTTTTTTTATCGCATTCCACTTGGGCCGTTTTACTTGCTGTGTATCCTAGCCCTAATATGCATAAATGAGGCTGCTAAGTTAGCATAACACCTCTGTGTGTCATCCAAATGCTTAATGTATAGGGGAAACTTGGAATTTCTTTTTACATAAAAGAAAAAGGTAAAGAAGCTGTGGAAAAAAAGCGCAATAGGGTCTTACCCCAAAATATATAGGGTGTGATCAATGAGCAGTACTACTCACCAGATGGAGTTGTGGAAGTTACAAGTACTGTAAAAGAATGAAAATCCTGATCACGGCAGCAGAAACCCAAGCGACAGATAGCAGAGAGAGGTAGAGACGGGTTTTTCATATGCCGCGCCAATGATCACCGGTCAGAAGGATAGGATTAATGTATCTTTATTTTGCACAGGTCGACGCCTTTCTGGAGGCTCAGCTCCCTTCCTCAGGACCGTCAGGCACAAGAAAACATCAAATCACAATTTGATGTTTTCTTGTGCCTGACTGTCCTGAGGAAGGGAGCTGAGCCTCCAGAAAGGCGTCGACCTGTGCAAAATAAAGATACATTAATCCTGCCATAGAGATAGTTCTGTTTCATATAACTTGTTCTTTTTTTTTTTTTTTTTTTTTACTGCACTATTCTAAGTCCTGTTGTGTATAAATATGTGACTCTTCAGATTTTGTGTTATACCATGCCTGATGAAGAGACCTGAGTAGTCTCGAAAGCTTGCAATTATTACCATCTTTTCAGTTAGCCATTAAAAGGTATCAACCACTGAGGACTCTCTGTTCTTTTAAACAATTTTTTTTTAGCCAAATACCAAGACAATGAAGAAGACAACATGGTTCAGCTCCTGATACACACACACAACTCTTTTAATATATTTTCCACTTTTAATTGTACCACAAAACATAAAATTACGGAAGGAATTTCTGGTGTCTTTTTATTTTTTTGTGCATTTCTTGTGTTTAGTGTTCCTTGAAAAAAAATGTGATTAATTATATGAAAGTATGAGGATTTTTAACCATAAATATGATGAATCACTACATGGGAATTTTTAAGAAAATCACAGCAGATTCTCAAATTAACTCCCTGGCACATTTGCTTTGATCACACACTCTGGACAGAAAACATGGCTTAATGATTTTAAAGGGAACCTGTCAGGTCCCCTATACATCTAGAACCACGAGCAGTTCTGGATGTATATTGCTAATCCCTGCCTAACTGTCCCAGCATTTGCTAGCATACATAAAGAGATCTTTCGAAAAAGTATTTCTAAAGATCCTTTATGAGATGCAAATGAGCGTAGTGACTAGTCGCAAGGGCGTTATTTCCCCCAACTAGTCCACCCTCTTAGCACTGTGGGCGTGCTAACATGCTAACATTCTATTCAATGCCCAGCGTCATTGGCATGGAGGCGCGTACCTGTCCGTTGTCACCACCTCCGCCACCAGGGTTAGGCTCAGTGTACATGATCAGAAGGACCGGCACTTCTGGTCATGCACACTAGACCTCTCTGAAGCCGGGACACGTACACGTATGACCGGAAGTGGCGGGACTTCTGATCATGTACACTGAGACTAAACCTGACGTTGGAGGCGGTGACAACGGAGAGGTACACGAGTCCATGACGTTGGGCACTGAATAGCATGTTAGCACTGTGGGCGTGCTAACATGCTATGAGGCCAGACTAGTCGGGGGAAATAACGCCCTTGCAACTAGTCCCTGCGCTCATTTGCATCTCATAAAGGATATTTAGAATTATTTTAAGGACAAGAACATATCGCCAACCATTAAGGCATGATTGATCCACCCCCATGCTTAAGCTTGTGTTGCAGCCAATAGCACGGCGAACATTTCACAGGTTGAGGCGATAATGGATTCAATGAAATGTAAAAAAAAATCTTGATGCAAATTATTCAAGAGCAATTGGATAAAGTGATCAAACTAGTCTCCAACAGTAAATCATCTGGCCCAGACGATCTGATTTATTTATATTAAAACACATAGAGAGTACTTCTTAGTCCTTATTTGGTTACACTATTTAAAGATTTTCTCACAGGCTCTCCAATACCCACGACAATGTTGCACTCATACATCATTCTCATTCCAAAACTAGGAAAAGACCTCCTGGAATGTACCAACTATAGACCTATAGCCTTCCTTAATGTGAATCTTAAAATTTTCACTAAAATATTAGCACTACATTTGTCTACTTTGCTTCCTCACCTTATCCATAAGGACTAAATGGGATTTGTACCCTGTAGGCAGAGGGGTGACAACAAGAGAAAGATAATAGATCTTATAGAGGTGGTAAATAAAATGGAAAACGTGGCACTCCTCATTAGTTTATATGTGGAAAAGGCCATTGACCGGCTGGGGTGGCCATTCATGTTCCAAACCTTAAACCATTTTGGAATCACAGGCTCATTTGTTAGAGCCTTGTCTGTATTCCCAGCCCTCAGCATCGGTCAAACGCCCAATTGCATTATCCCAGCCTTTTCAAATTTAGAACGGCATCCGTCAGGGATGCTCTCTGTCCCCTGTTCTCTTTGTTCTGTGTAAAGAACAATTAGCTGCGAGTATTCGCCTTGATCCTAATATTCATGGGGTGATAGTAAGGGACAGGGAATTTAAATTATCCTTACTTGCAGATGATAACTTAGTGATTTTGTCACAAATGCACACTACCCTCCCAAACTTACATGCCCTGTTAAGCTGTTTTGGCTAATGCTACAAAGTAAATCAAAATAAAACAGAAGACCTTCTGCTCAATATTTCACCTGGCTTGTTAGACCCATTGAAATGAAATTATAATTACAGGTGGAAAGAGGTTTTCATAACATACTGGGGAATACGGCTGACCCCTTGTTAAAAGTTGTTGTACCACCCCCCTAGTGTTCAAGTTCGGTTCGACGAAGTCCTTCGAATCCCATTGAAAACAATGGCAGGCAAACACAAACACATAAAAACACATTATACATGTACACATAGTTAATAAACATTGCCATTACACTTACAGGTCCCTGCGATGCGTCCTGCACTCTGTCTCCCGACGCTTTTTATTCCGATAATCGCTGCGTCCTCCTGGTAACCAGTACTGATGACAGGACCTTCCATGACATCAAAATAGCATGTGACCAGTCACGTGTCTATTATCTCATTGGCTACAGACTGGTCACATGGCTAGACGTCATGCTAGGTCCTGTCAGTGCATCTCTCCGGTACGCGGTGCTCGTTCCAGCATCTCTGTGTACCGGCGAGATGCTCTGGCACATGGTCGGCTTCCCCGTTCCTGCATGTGGGCGCTCTTTACAGAGTCAGCCCACATGCAGGGACTGGCTGCCACAGCCGGTAAATAGTGGCACCGGGAATCACGTGATCGGAGATTGCCGTTGCTATAGTAACGGTGGCAGCGGTGACGTCACTGCTTACAGACCGCAGCCTCTGTTCACTCACTGAGTGATTAGACTGCACGGGAGCAGCAGTGTCTTCCTCCCATGCAGTGCTGTCTGATGTAGCAGAGCTGCATGGGTTGAAGGAAAAAGAAGACAGAAGACCAGGATCGTGGAGGGTTGAGAGGGAGTAATAAACATGGAGTCTCTAATGTGTCTGTGTATTTATTTCTATTATAGTATTTTTTCTCTGTGTGGTGTCTTTTTTTAACCCTTTATTGGAGATTCTTAATGGCCGGGTCAAACTTGCCTGACATTAAGAATCTCTAGCTTAATACTAGCTAGTAAAACAAAGCTAGTATTAACCCATTATTACCCAGCAAGCCACCCGGCTTCAGGGCTGCTGGAAGAGTTGGATACAGCGCCAGATGATGGCGCTTCTATGAAAGCGCCATATTCTGGGGTGGCTGTGGACTGCAATTTGCAGCAGAAGGGCCCAAAGCTCGGACCAACCTGTGCTGCGGATTCCAATTCCTAGCTGCCTAGTTGTACCTGGCTGGACACAAAAATTGGCCGAAGCCCACGTCATTTTTTTTTTTAATTATTTCATCAAATTCATGAAATAATTAAAAAAAAAGGGCTTCCCTATATTTTTGGTTCCCAGCCGGGTACAAATAGGCAGCTGGGGGTTGGGGGCAGCCCGTAGGTGCCTGCTATACCTGGCTAGCATACAAAAATATGGCGAAGCCCACGTCATTTTTTTGGGGGGCAAAAAACTCCTGCATACAGTCCTGGATGGAGTATGCTGAGCCTTGTCATTCTGCAGCTGCTGTCTGCTCTCCTGCATACACTAGTGAATGGAACATGCTGAGCCTTGTAGTTCTGCTCCCCCTGTCTCTCCCTCCAGCATACAGTCCTGGATGCAGCATGCTGAGCCTTGTAGTTCTGCAGCTGCTGTCTGCTCTCCTGCATGCAGACAGCAGCTGCAGAACTACAAGGCTCAGCATACTCCATCCAGAACTGTATGCAGGAGTTTTTTGCCCCCCCCAAAAAAATTATGTGGGCTTCGCCATGTTTTTGTATGCTAGCCAGGTACAGCAGGCAGCTATGGGCTGCCCCCAACCCCCAGCTGCCTATTTGTACCCGGCTGGCAACCAAAAATATAGGGAAGCCCTTTTTTTTTTTTTAATTATTTCATGAATTTCATGAAATAATTTAAAAAAAAAATGACGTGGGCTTCACCCAATTTTTGTGTACAGCCAGGTACAACTAGGCAGCTAGGAATTGGAATCCGCAGTGCAGGGTGCCCAAGCTTTCTGGGCACCCATGCTGCGAATTGTATCCAACTCTTCCAGCTGCCCTGGTGACGGGTGGCTTGCTGGGTAATAATGGGGTTAGGGCTAGCTGTATAGTATCAACTGGCCCTAAGCCCAAAATTCATGGTGTCACGCCAATATTAGACATGGCTGCCATGAATTTCTATTACAGATAAAAAAACACAACACACAGAAAAATATTTTTATTAGAAATAAAACACAACACAATTAGTGACTCCATCTTTATTGAAATAAAGAACCCCCCTCCGCAGTAATCCTGGGTCAAGGGTCCCGCGCCGTCCAATCCGGACCCAAAATCATCTGATCGGTTTGCTGGAAGGCAAAGCGATCAGATGATATGTCAGGTTCAAGGGCCTGAATCACATGACACAGCAGCTGATTGTATAAACGTCTTTTATACAATCAGCTGATGCATCAGTGCAAAAAAACCCCAAAAATAACAAACTACACACTTCTGTGCAGACTTCTGTCTGACAGCAGCAGCTGATAGTTTAGCCGGCCGGGCGGTAAAAAGCCGGCCTCACCGCTCGACCTATAGTGTCAGCTGATTCCGTCAGGTGACCGCATCAGGTGATCATCGCCAGGTCTGAGAGAGAGACAAGAGAGAGAAAAGAGGAGAGAGAGAAGAGAGAGAGAGAAGAGAGAGAGAGAGAAGAGAGGAGAGAGAAGGAGAAAGAGAAAAAGAGCGAGAGAGAGAGAAAAAGAGAGAAAAAGAGAGAGACAGAGATCTGAGAGAAGAGAGAGAGGAGAGAGCAATGCAGCCTCATTCGTGAACTGCTCCGATTTTAGAGGTGTGGCCCGCAGCTCACAGCTGATGTCCGGCTCCTCCCCTCAGTGCATAATTAAAGTTAATTAAATTAAATTATAAATAAATAATACTTATAATTTAAAATTAAAACTAAATTAAATTCTTTACCGGGGCGGCCAGGACTTGAACTCGTAAACTAATGCTCCCTAGGCAGTAGCTCGAACCATTGAGCCACTGCCTCTAATGAGAAAGATTTGGTTATCTTGACCTCTGCATTGCAGAGTGAAGTCTCCAGTGACAGCGCGGCTCACTTCAGGTGCTGCGTGGAGAGGACACAGAGCGCTCCCTGTCATCTTCATGTAGCAGAGCTGAAAGCGTTGTGTGGATTACTTCGGACCTGGATTCTTGTTTGGGGATTAATAAAGAGGTAAATTAGGTGATTTTTTCTCTTTTATTCCAAATAAAGGATTTTTCGCTGTGTGTGTTTCTTTACTTTCATTTACAGGTTAAATCATGGAAGGTGTCTCGGGGAGACGCATGTCATGATTAACCCCGTTATTACCTCGATTGCCACTGCACCAGGGCAATTCGGGATGAGCTGGGTAGAGTCCCGGGACTGTCGCATCTAATGGATGCGGCAATTCCGGGCAGCTGCTGGGTGATATTGTTAGGGTGGTGGGCTCCCCATAATGTGGCGCTCCCCATCCTGACAATACCAGCCTCCAGCCGTGTGGCTTTATCCTGGCTGGTATCAAAATTGGGGGGAACCGCATTTTGTTTTTTATTATTATTTATTTATTTTACTGCTTGATATAGACCCGCCCACCGGCGGCTGTGATTGGTTGCAGTGAGACAGCTGTCACTCATCGTGGGGGCGTGTCTGACTGCAACCAATCATGGGCGCCGGTGGGCGGGGAAGGCAGGGAATACCTGATTGAATAATGAAGCGGCAGCCATTTTCAAAAGAGGAAAAGCCACCGGAGATTTGTGACAGCCGTGCAGCGAGGCGCCCGTGATCGGTGAGTAGGAAAGAGAGAGGGATTGTGCTGGGGACACAGGACGCATGCAGATACACAACGTGCGCACATAGCCTTGCTGTGAAAAGCCACGCTTTTGGTGATCGAACCGTTCTCGAACGTAACTCGAACTGCCGAACTTTAAGCAAATCGTTCGAGTTCGTTGAACGACTCGAACACCGCCCACAATCACTTGAACATGAAATTGGCGAACCGTTCGACTCGAACATCGCTCAACTCTAATAATTACCCCCACTTATGTATTGAACTAAAGAGGCTACTTACTAAATGGAATAACCTTCCGTTATCCTTATTTGGAAGAATTTCAGCAGTCAAGATGACCATTCTCCCAATGCTTCTTTATTTGTCTGAGACTCTCCCAGTGTGTGTCCCATATAAAGAATTGGTTAATGTGCAGTCATTTATACTTCAATTTATTAGGGCCCACAAGAGACCTAGAATTAAGGAGCAAATTCTGCTTGCCAGTAAATTAAGGGGTGGACTGAGAGTTCCCAACATAGTTAAATAGTATTGGGCAGCTCACTTGCGTCATATTCCAGCATGGTCCATTCGTAGAGCTTTTTCGAGGTAGATGGAAGTGGAAAAGCTGTGACTAGCCCCAATATATCCTAATTCCTACCTCTGGGAGACCTCTTCTAATAAACTAGGGCTGGCCATGACAGGGTTTTGATGTGGTGGTCCTTCATCCACACATTGATTGACCTAGCTGTATGGCATGGTGCATTGTCCTGTTGGAAAAAACAGTCCTCAGAGTTGGCGAACATTGCCTGAGCAGAAGGAAGCAACTGTTTTTCCAGGTTAACTTTGTATGCAGCTTGATTCATACGTCCTTCGCAAAGTTTAATCTGCCCAATTCCAGCCTTGCTGAAGCATCCCCAGATCATCACCGATCCTCCACTAAATTTCACAGTGGGTGCAAGACACTGTGGCTTGTACGCCTCTCCAGGTCTCGGTCTAACCATTAGATGATCAGGTGTTGGGCAAAGCTGAAAATTAGACTCATCAGAGAAGATTACCTTACTCTAGAAATTGGGCAGATTAAACTTTGCAAAGGACGTATGAATCAAACCGCATACAAGGTTATCCTGGAAAAACAGTTGCTTCCTTCTGCTCAGGCAATATTCCCCAACTCATATGTCCCTTGATGAAGAGGTGAAATGCGCGTTGGGACCTTGGAGGCTTCACTTCACTACTTTATGGGTCAGTATCATGATTAATGATCGCCTATTAACACTGTGGGTTGTTATGGGAGGAAATTTATACTTGTTATACACCCTTATTTTGTTTAAAGGGATCTCATTATATCTAGATCATGTTAATAACTAGTACTGCCTTTTTATATAATTATCCCTTATGCAACTTTGCCTAACAGGAACCTACTGTATTAGGTTTATTAACAGATTAGCACTGGCTTTTTGTATAACTATCTTATATGCTCAGCACATCAGACTCTCCACTACCGTGGAAAGCTTCAAAAGGAACCTGAAGACCCACCTCTTCCAACAAGCCTACAACCTACAATAGCCCTCAGTCCAGTAGACTACTGCGCAACCAGCTCTGTCCTCACCTATTGTACCATCACCCATTCCCTGTAGACTGTGAGCCCTCGCGGGCAGGGTCCTCTCTCCTCCTATACCAGTCTGTATTGTACTGTTAATGATTGTTGTACGTATACCCTCTTTCACTTGTAAAGCGCCATGGAATAAATGGCGCTGTAATAATAAATAATAATAATAATAATATACAGTGACGATTATATTCAAATAGGCAGCTATTGGTGCATCATTCCTCCTTCCACTTGTAATCATTCTTTATTATATGTGATGTTGAAGTCCTCCTTGTTTGTTGACTCCTTGCTTTTTTTTTAACAAATTTTATAATATTATATAATAAAATTCAGTTTTAATTCAATTGGCTTCAAGCACTATTTTTTTCTCTACTTGAGATGTTGGTATATAATCTAATGGGAGTCTCCTGATACTAATTAAGTAGGTCTAAGTATAGTGACTAGTATATAAAAGATTATCATTAGTGGACTACTTGGCATGCTGTCAGATAGTCCAGCATATTCATGAGCTCTGTATCAGGGCTCATTCAGACGGTCGTTCCATTTGTCCTCGTCAGTTCCTGTTTTTTGCGGACCTACTGACAAGACCATCTTTTCAATGTCTTTTGTGTAGGATCGGATGGCACATGGAAGCACTTCCGTGTACATCAGTTCCTACAAAACAAACACATCGGATGCCATATGTCCGTTCCGTTATTATGGAACATGTCTTATTCTGTTCCGTAATAACGAGCCGTGACTCAATACAAGTCAATGGGTCCACAAAATCCCTGGAAGCCACACGGAAGCAGCCGTGTGACTTCCGTCGGGTGCCCCAGCAGTCTGTGTCCCGCTCTCACGCCAGCCCCGCATCTGCCCGCATGGCAGTGTGTCAGTATTTGCCCGCACTGCATTGTGTCAACATCTGACTGCACAGCAGTGTGCGAGCAGCCGTGGGGATGGCGAGTGCCAACATTAGGAGGTTAGCAAAGTTCATTACCTGCGATGATCAAGTCTGCTGCATTCCTGACGTCAGCGCTCGTCACTGACTTCCATGCCCGCTGCGTTCTCACATCAAGTCTCATGGGCGGCCTGGGACTGTGACAAGCGGTGACGTCACAGGCCGCTCGCGATACTTCGCTTGTGAACGCGGCGGACTATGAAAGCCAGCGACAAGAGCTGACGTCAGGAGTGCAGCGATGTTCATTACCCAGGTAATGTACGTAGCTAACCTCCTGAAGTAAGTGCTCATCATGCTCTGGGTCACCTGGGCTGACCTATTGATGTTAGCTCAGGTCACTGCACTGCTCTGTATGGATTGTCGTGTGACCCCCTTATTGGATTACGCCGGACCCGGATTTGTTTTTTCCTTCCCATAAATTGGTGAAAAAAGGAATGTTTTGGGGTGTGTTTTTTCAAATAAAAATTTGTTTGTCATCTATTTTTTTTTATTACTAACTGGGTATGATGTCGGGTATCTGATAGATGCCGTGACATCACTAAGCCCAGGGCTTGATGCCAGGTCACATTACACAGCTGGTATAAACTCCATATATTACTTGTTTGCCACTGCACCAGGGCATTCGTGATGAGCCGGGTAAAGTCCCGGGACTGTTGCATCTAATGGATGTGGCAATTCCGGCCGGCTGCTGGCTGATATTTTTAGGCTGGGGGGCTCCCAATAATGTGGGTGTTTCATCCTGAGAATACCAGCCAGCAGCTGTGAAGCTTTATCTTGTCTGGTATGAAAATTGGGGGACCACACGCCGTTCTTTTTAATTAGTTACTGATTTATTGTACTGTATGATATAGACCCACCCACCGGTGGCTGTGATTGGTTGTAGTCAGACAGCTGTCACTCAGCGTGGGGGCGTGCATTTTTTGCTGAAGAAACAAAACAGCAGTGTGCGCACGTACCCAAACAATAATTTTGACCAGGGGTGCCCAAACGTTTGCATGCCACTGTAAATGACTACTAATTAGAATCAGATATTCCCGGTGATAAACCTGGATTGACAAACAATGCTTCCCTTTGCTTAATGTGTTTCTGTACAATCTTCTGATGTAAAGCAAATGCCTGTGCAGACACTACTTTAAAGTCTTTACTGAATAAAAGAAAACCTTAACTACAAATCGGTCTGGTTTCTGGGGCTTTTGCTTATCCCAACTGCTCTAAACACATTTTCAAAATAAAAACGCTGATGTAGTAAAAAAGAAAGTTCTAAAAAAAACATAAAAAAATGTTGAAATTTAAATAATTTTATCCAGCAGATGAACCAGGTCATTTTTACCCATTCATGACTAAGCTGGTTTTAGTTGTTTTTTAATATGTGCTGTTTTAAAGAGCTAAAAATATATTTTCTCATTCAGATATTCACATCATCATCATCTGGCATCTTTTTTCATAATACATAGATCCTAATTTTAAATACTCATTTTTTTTGCCAATATTGGGCCATTTCACTGGGAAAATAAAAATATAGGAACTACTAAAATACATTTTTAAAATTGTTCCCCTTTCAGTAACAATTACAGTATATTTGCACTGAGGAAAATAAGAATTTAATACGCTACCGATTTTGCAAGTTTTTCCACCTACAAATAATGGAGAGGTCTGTAATTTCTACTGAGGTAACTCGCGGCCACCGCTGGATCCTCCAACTGTGACAGCAAGTCGCCTGTGACTACATCTCTGTCACTCGGGCGACTTGCTGTCACAGTTGGAGGATCCACCTCAGTGACAGCTCAGCTGATCGTGCGGCTGTCTTCAGTTGCTGCGTGGAGCTGACAGGAGCGGCGGTGTCTTCTGCAGCTCCTGTCACCTCCATGTAGCAGAGCTGGATGCGACGTTGGACCTCCGTGGATTAAGCGGACATGGAGGGGTTTTTCGTGCTTAATAAAGTGGGAACGAGGGTACTTGTTAGTGTTTTTTATTGCAAATAAAGTATTTTTTTCTGGTGTGTGTTTATTTACTGTAACTTACAGATTACTCATGGAAGGTATCTTGGGGAGACGCCTGCCATGATTAATCTAGGATTTAGTGGCAGCTATGGGTTGCTGCCATTAACTCCTTATTACCCCGATTACCAACGCACCAGGGCAAATCGGGAAGAGCCGGGTACTGTCCCAGAACTGTCGCATATAATGTATGCGGCAATTCTGGGAGGCTGCTGACTGATATTGTTAGGCTGGGGGGCTCCCCATAACGTGGGGCTCCCCATCCTGAGAATACCAGCCTTCAGCCGTATGGCTTTATCTGGCTGGTATTAAAATTGTGGGGGACCGCACGCGGTTTTTTTTTTATTATTTATTTATTTATTTATTTTACTGCACAGTATAGACACGCCCACCGGCTGCTGTGATTGGGTGCAGTGACACAGCTGTCACTCAGTGTGGGGGGTGTGTCTGACTGCAACCAATCACAGGCGCCTGTGGGCGGGGAAAGCAGGGAATACGAGATTGATTAATGAGCGGCCGGCTTTTTCAAAATAGTTAAAGCCGCCAGAGTTTAGAGAACAGCTGTGCAGCGCCGCGCCGGGGATCGGGGATCGGTGAGTATGAGAGAGGGCTGCTCACTTCAGTCACTCAGGGGATTAGCGGTCACCGGTGAATCCTGCACAGGTGACCGCTAATCAGGACGCGACACAGACAGAGCCGCGGCATGACAATGAAGTCGGGTGAAGTTCACCCGAGTTCATTCTCATCGCGCAACTCTGTCTGCTGTCAGCCGACATGTATAAACGACATTGTGCATCACAAACACGGACATTCCACGTACACATACACGTTCATGCCACAAGCACACACGGTCATTCCACACGCACACACGGACAGCATACGCCATCAACACGGATGCCATACGTACCGGAGAAATGCCCCTAAAAAACGGAACACGGACCCGAAAAACGGACAGTAAGACACATACGTTTTTTTGCGGAAGTGTGTTTTAGGCCTGACAACCGGCTGCCCGCTCCCACAGTTACACAATATCATGCAGCTGCTATACTATACAATGACATTTTAGAACATCATTGCAGACTAGACCACCAGGACATTCGTACGGTAATTTCAAAGGCTGGAAACATTGTAAGTGAAGAATACCTCGGTGGATTTTCTATATAAATTTCACTGGAGAAAATCTGCAGTGTAAAGGTATGTTGTCTTGGAGTTTTTTCACATGGTGTCTGGCGTGGATAAATCTTCAACAAGCGTTGTATTCATTTCAATGAGAAAATATGCCTACATCGCACACGCACTCTTTTTCTAACGCATATTAAAAGAAAGTGTCATGTAAATTCTTTGGTGAAAATCGTGGCAAAATGCACTGCAACACCAAAAACTCACCAAAAGCTCATGGTGGGAACGCAGCCAGGACACATGTTGAGTATTTGGCGAGTTTTTTACCTCCGTATTTGTAGCCAAAACCACGAGTGGGTAAGAAATACAAAAGCAGTGACGTGTTTCTATTAGGCTATGTGCCCACGGGACTCTGTATCTGCGGATTTTTCTGCATCAAAATCCACAGCTTTCCCCCGGAATCCGCACCTTTTCATAGGTGCAGATTTTGTGCGGATTTGACGCGGATTTTGTTGCGAATTTTGCGATTTTTTTTTTTTAATTCAATTGAATAGGCAAAATCCGCACGAAAATCCGCAACAATAATTGACATGCTGCAGATTTTTCCGCATGAAAATCCACACGATTTCCGCTGCGGAAAAATCCGCAGCGTGGGCACAGCATTTCCCAAATGCCATAGAAATGACTGGGGAGTAGCTGTGCTGCAGATTTCTGGAAAATCCGCGGCTTTTCCGCGAGAAATCCGTGGCAAAATCCGCACATTTTCCGCAGCGTGGGCACATAGCCTTATTCTCTGATTGTTCCACTCCTGGTTTTGGCTACAAATATTAAGGTGAAATACTCACAAAATTCTCAATGTGTGCACATGGCCCCAATGCGTGTTTTTTTTCCGCAGTGGAAATGTGCCAATAACCCCCATATTGATACATCCCATTTTATAATTAAAAATGTACCATAAACCCTGTAAAAATAAAAATCTGAAAACCAGTATTCCAGTTTGAAGTAGGTATATCACCTATTCATGGGATACTGTAAGTAATAACATATAGATTGGTGAGATCTGACCACTGGGACCCCCACAGATCAGGGCACTATTATCCCCACTAGAATGGCTCGACCGCCACCCTATTCACTCCCTACGGAACTGCAACAGAAAGCCAAGTACTGCACTCCGGCAGTTCCATAGGGAATGAATGTGGTGGTGGGCGAGCATGTGCATTGCCGATCTATTCTAAGGGGGATAATGGTGCCCCGAACTTCCATAATTAATGAATGTGGTGATGGTGGTCAATCATGTGCATTGCCACTCCATTCTAAGGGGGATAATGGTGCCCGACACTTCCTCTATAAGGAATGAATGTGGTGGTGGTCGCGCATGTGCATTGCCACTCCATGCTAAGGGGGATAATGGTGCCCCAAACTTCCATAATTAATGAATGTGGTGGTGGTCGCGCATGTGCACTGCCGATCCATTCTAATGGGGATAATGGTGCCCCGAACTTCCACAAGGAATGAATGTGGTGGTGGTGGTCGCGCATGTGCACTGCCGATCCATTCTAAGGGGGATAATGGTGCCCCGAACTTCCATAATTAGTGAATGTGGTGGTGGTCGCGCATGTGCACTGCCGATCCATTCTAAGGGGGATAATGGTACCCCGAACTACCATAATTAGTGAATGTGGTGGTGGTCGCGCATGTGCACTGCCACTTCATTCTAAGTGAGATAATGGTGCCCTGAATTATGGGGTCTCAGCAGTCAGACCCTCACTGATCTATGTTACCAGGCTTCTTCCTAGCAGAGTACTGAGGCGCCCATCTGCTGGGGCACATACCTAAATCCTGACAGAATCCCCTGCAGGTCACATGATTGCGGGATTTTATATACCATTCTCTCTGGTAACAAGAACATATTTGCCTGAAATAATAGAAATATCCTGAGCACAATTAAAGCATCATTTATCTGGCATTGTGAATGACATTAAAAATAAACGAATAAATATGTAGAGTTGTTTTGTTGTTTTTGTTTCATCTCTCCCAAAAAAAGCAATTAAAAGTAATAAATAAAATCAGGCGCTGTGAGGTGATTTTATGAAGGAATTTCAGATCCGTCCCTAACGGGTTAAATATGATTTCCCCCATTCACTGAGAAGCAGAGAAGGTGAGACCCTGTAGCATGAGGTCTGTCAGGATCCTAGCAGGGTCCCCGCAGGACACGATCGGCCCGGTCCCCGCAGGACATGATCAGCCCGGTCCCAGCAGGACATGATCAGCCCGGTCCCAGCAGGACATGATCAGCCCGGTCCCCGCAGGACATGATCAGCCCGGTCCCAGCAGGACATGATCAGCCCGGTCCCAGCAGGACATCAGCCCGGTCCCCGAAGAGACATGATCGGCCCGGTCCCAGCAGGACATGATCAGCCCGGTCCCCGAAGAGACATGATCGGCCCGGTCCCAGCAGGACATGATCAGCCCGGTCCCAGCAGGACATGATCAGCCCGGTCCCAGCAGGACATGATCAGCCCGGTCCCAGGAGGACATGATCAGCCCGGTCCCAGCAGGACATCAGCCCGGTCCCCGAAGAGACATGATCGGCCCGGTCCCCGCAGGACATGATCGGCCCGGTCACCGCAGGACATGATCAGCCCGGTCCCAGCAGGACATGATCAGCCCGGTCCCAGCAGGACATCAGCCCGGTCCCCGAAGAGACATGATCGGCCCGGTCCCAGCAGGACATGATCAGCCCGGTCCCAGCAGGACATGATCAGCCCGGTCCCAGCAGGACATGATCAGCCCGGTCCCAGGAGGACATGATCAGCCCGGTCCCAGCAGGACATCAGCCCGGTCCCCGAAGAGACATGATCGGCCCGGTCCCCGCAGGACATGATCGGCCCGGTCACCGCAGGACATGATCAGCCCGGTCCCAGCAGGACATCAGCCCGGTCACCGCAGGACATGATCAGCCCGGTCGCCGCAGGACATGATCGGCCCGGTCGCCGCAGGACATGATCGGCCCGGTCGCCGCAGGACATGATCGGCACGGTCCCCGCAGGACATGATCGGCACGGTCCCCGCAGGACATGATCGGCCCGGTCCCCGCAGGACATGATCGGCCCGGTCCCCGCAGGACATGATCAGCCCATCACCTGCCGCCCGCTAATGTGTGAATAGAGCCCTACACGCAGGACTTCATTACCTCCAGGCGTAGGGAGGAAGTCAGGGAGGGGCCGGCATCCAGTGTGTGCGGGCAACCATTACACTGCAGCCAGGCGGCTGGAGACCAGGCTCATAGAGGATCGTATCCACCGGGCACGGAAAGCGGTGTGGGCGGAGGGCAGACAGGCTGGGACTCCCGAGGTAACTGCCCGCCCACCTGTGACTGCCGGTGCGGACTCGGTGCACACAGGGCGGCAGGTGACAGGTGCTCCGGCAGTGCTGGGCTGCTATGTGAGATGAGGTGCAGGAATGGCAGTCTGGTGACAATCTGCTTCTTGGCTGCTTTCTTCTCCCTGTCCTGGTACACCGCCTGGTACAGAGATAAAGGTAAGCTCACCGGGGCAGTGCCCTATGTCTTGTCAGTGAATGCTGCACCTGCTGTTTGTCCATTGCTCTCTGTTTGCAATGATAGGACACATCCACTATTACTAGATGGAAATATACATGAGATGGTGTGATGGATGGGTGGGTGCTCCTTATAGTATGGGCACTGCCAGTCTACAGGGCAATAGTCCTTATAGTATGGGCACTGCCAGTCTACAGGGCATTAGTCCTTATAGTATGGGCACTGCCAGTCTACAGGGCAAAAGTCCTTATAGTATGGGCACTGCCAGTCTACAGGGCATTAGTCCTTATAGTATGGGCACTGCCAGTCTACAGGACATTAGTCCTTATAGTATAGGCACTGCCAGTCTACAGGGCATTAGTCCTTATAGTATGGGAACTGCCAGTCTACAGGGCATTAGTCCTTATAGTATGGGCACTGCCAGTCTACAGGGCATTAGTCCTTATAGTATCGGCACTGCCAGTCTACAGGGCAATAGTCCTTATAGTATCGGCACTGCCAGTCTACAGGGCAATAGTCCTTATAGTATCGGCACTGCCAGTCTACAGGGCAATAGTCCTTATAGTATCGGCACTGCCAGTCTACAGGGCATTAGTCCTTATAGTATCGGCACTGCCAGTCTACAGGGCATTAGTCCTTATAGTATGGGCACTGCCAGTCTACAGGGCATTAGTCCTTATAGTATCGGCACTGCCAGTCTACAGGGCAATAGTCCTTATAGTATCGGCACTGCCAGTCTACAGGGCAATAGTCCTTATAGTATGGGCACTGCCAGTCTACAGGACATTAGTCCTTATAGTATGGGCACTGCCAGTCTACAGGGCATTAGTCATTATAGTATCGGCACTGCCAGTCTACAGGGCAATAGTCCTTATAGTATGGGCACTGCCAGTCTACAGGACATTAGTCCTTATAGTATGGGCAGGGCCAGATTAAGGTTGGTGGGGGCCCCATAACGCTAACATTTTTAGCCATAACAGTAGAGCATTTAGATATAAATCCAATGAACAGTTATCTTACCCTGTTCTGCCACATTCAGATTTACAGTACTACAATACAGATACAGTCCAGGATCACTCACAGCCGTCACTTATACACACAGTACAATACAGATACAGTCCAGGATCACTCACAGCCGTCACTTATACACACAGTACAATACAGATACAGTCCAGGATCACTCACAGCCGTCACTTATACACACAGTACAATACAGATACAGTCCAGGATCACTCACAGCTGTCACTTATACACACAGTACAATACAGACACAGTCCAGGATCACTCACAGCTGTCACTTATACACACAGTACAATACAGATACAGTCCAGGATCACTCACAGCTGTCACTTATACACACAGTACAATACAGATACAGTCCAGGATCGTTCACAGCTGTCACTTATACACACAGTACAATACAGATACAGTCCAGGATCACTCACAGCCGTCACTTATACACACAGTACAATACAGACACAGTCCAGGATCATTCACAGCTGTCACTTATACACACAGTACAATACAGATACAGTCCAGGATCACTCACAGCTGTCACTTATACACACAGTACAATACAGATACAGTCCAGGATCACTCACAGCTGTCACTTATACACACAGTACAATACAGACACAGTCCAGGATCACTCACAGCTGTCACTTATACACACAGTACAATACAGATACAGTCCAGGATCACTCACAGCTGTCACTTATACACACAGTACAATACAGATACAGTCCAGGATCGTTCACAGCTGTCACTTATACACACAGTACAATACAGATACAGTCCAGGATCACTCACAGCCGTCACTTATACACACAGTACAATACAGACACAGTCCAGGATCATTCACAGCTGTCACTTATACACACAGTACAATACAGATACAGTCCAGGATCACTCACAGCTGTCACTTATACACACAGTACAATACAGATACAGTCCAGGATCACTCACAGCTGTCACTTATACACACAGTACAATACAGATACAGTCCATGATAACTCACAGCTGTCACTTACACACACAGTACAATACAGATACAGTCCAGGATCACTCACAGCAGCCACTTATACACACAGTACAATACAGATACAGTCCAGGATCACTCACAGCCGTCACTTATACACACAGTACAATACAGACACAGTCCAGGATCACTCACAGCCGTCACTTATACACACACAGTACAATACAGATACAGTCCAGGATCACTCACAGCCGTCACTTATACACACAGTACAATACAGACACAGTCCAGGATCACTCACAGCCGTCACTTATACACACACAGTACAATACAGATACAGTCCAGCATCACTCACAGCTGTCACTTACACACACAGTACAATACAGATACAGTCCAGGATCACTCACAGCCGTCACTTATACACACAGTACAATACAGATACTGTCCAGGATCATTCACAGCCGTCACTTATACACACAGTACAATACAGATACAGTCCAGGATCACTCACAGCTGTCACTTACACACACAGTACAATACAGATACAGTCCAGGATCACTCACAGCCGTCACTTATACACACAGTACAATACAGATACTGTCCAGGATCATTCACAGCCGTCACTTATACACACAGTACAATACAGACACAGTCCAGGATCACTCACAGCCGTCACTTATACACACAGTACAATACAGACACAGTCCAGGATCACTCACAGCTGTCACTTACACACACAGTACAATACAGATACAGTCCAGGATCACTCACAGCTGTCACTTACACACACAGTACAATACAGATACAGTCCAGGATCACTCACAGCTGTCACTTACACACACAGTACAATACAGATACAGTCCAGGATCACTCACAGCCCTCACTTATACACACAGTACAATACAGATACAGTCCAGGATAACTTACAGCTGTCACTTATACACACAGTACAATACAGACACAGTCCAGGATCACTCACAGCCGTCACTTATACACACAGTACAATACAGATACAGTCCAGGATC